>NW_027649778.1:10037162-10497162 GCF_965287045.1 Carcharhinus amblyrhynchos
CCCCCAAGTCTCTTGCCCCTCCTCCTCCTCCTCCTCCTCCCCACCCCGAATCTCTTGCCCCCCGCAAATCTCTTACCGCCAGTGCCCAGGCTGAGTGCAGGCTGCAGCCCCAGCAGAAGCAGCACAGTGACAGGCAGCAGCCGCATCGCCCCCGACTCCAGCTCCGAGTCCGGCTGAGGCTGGGGCTGATTGACAGCTGGGTCACATGACCGCTCAGGTCACATGCTGCTGCACCACCTGACAGGCGCTGGCGGAGGTTCCGCCCATCCTCTCCTCCCATTGGCCAGGCCGCCTGTCAATCCTACCGCGACCTGAGCTCTGATTGGCGGCCTGTTGCCGGGCAGATTGTTCAAGCTCGTCAATTATATGACTGGGAACCCTTGTGTTCATCCAGAGCTTTGTAGAGGCAACAAGCACATAGAAACACTTTAAATATGAACACATTCAGATTTTAATTCTTGCTTTTAAACTAATTTGATGTCTTTACAATATTTAAAATTTACAATGTGTTTATGTTACCCGAATGGGTGCCGGGGTGTGGCGACTAGGGGATTTTCACAGTAACTTCATTGCAGTGTTAATGTAAGCCTGACTTGTGACACGAATGAATAAACTTTAAATTTCATTCGGGCCCAAAAACGAAGATTGAACGAAGCCCAAAAAAGAGACATTTTGTCGAAGCTTTTGATCATGCACTCATCAGGACAGTGGCGCGATAATCAATGTCAGGGAAAAGGGCAGGGTTAACGCTGCCGCCTCACAGCGCCAGGGACCTGAGTTCGATTCTGGCATTGGGTGACTGTGTGGTGTTTGTACCTTTTCCCCATGTCTGCGTGGGATTCCTCCAGCTTCCTCCCACTTTCTCTCGGGTCAGTCGTTTGGGTCGGTCTTTTGGGTCGATCGATCTTGCGGGTCGAACCAAGCAAACAGACTTAAGTTACGTTCGGGCAAAGAAAAAGGGGGCAGCTCCCCAAAAGGAGGGGGAAACGGCCCAAACAGAAACAAAAAGTATAAAGGAAACTTAAGACACGTCAATTCAAAATGTGATTGTCGGGGTCTATAACGGACCTCAGCCCCTGCGGTGCCCAGCGGGCACGGAAGGCGTCAACTGCACCCGTGGACACTGCTTGCTCCCTCTCCAGGGACACCTGGCCACGAACGTAGCCACGGTAGAGGGGAGTTTACTCCCACGTTCCAAAGATGTGCAGGTTAGGTGAATTGGCCATGCTAAATTGTCCCTTAGTGTCCAAAGATAAGAACATAAGAAATAGGAGCAGGAGTAGGCCATCCAGCCCTTCGAGCCTGCCCCGCCATTCAATAAGATCATGGCTGATCTGTCGTGGCTCAGTTCCACATTCCCGCCCTCTCCCCATAACCCTTACTCCCCGTGCCTATCAACGCTTAATCCCCTCGCTTATCAAAAACCCATCAACCCGTGTCTTAAAAATATTTAGCAAGGCAGCCTCCACCACCTCAACAGGCAGAGAATTCCAGAGATTCACCACCCTTTGAGTGAAGAAGTTCCTCCTCAACTCCGTTCTAAACCGCCCCCCTTTATCTTGAGGCTGTGCCCCCTAGTCCTACTGTCTTTTTTGAGCGGGAAGAGTCTCTCCACCTCTATCCTATCCATCCCATTCATCATCTTATACGTCTCAATGAGATCTCCCCTCATTCTTCTAAACTCTAACGAGTACAAGCCTAGTTTATTCAGCCTCTCCTCATAGCTCAACCCCCTCAACTCCGGCATCAGCCTAGTAAACGTCCTCTGCACTCCCTCCAAGGCCAAAATATCCTTGCATAAGTACGGCACCCAAAACGATTAGTTAATTGATTATGAAAAATAGTGAAACATTAAAATCATTACACTGATCTATGTCAGTGATTGATTTCAGTTTGAAATAACATCTATCAACCTAGGTATATTCACATCCACCGGTTTACAAGCAGACAGCGTGAGTTGTCAAAACACTGTACTTTGCAATGCCTCACATGGGATGCTGCATGTTTCTCCATCCATACACGAAGTACCAACAATCTTTAAAAAGCAGCAAGTTGAAACAAGGCTGGGAATTAGTTTTTCTTTTCCCCTTGAAAAATGAGCACCACGGAAAATGGAAAGTGGACAGTGAGTGTCAGGGGTTTTCGCAGAACCATTGAATCACCACAGTGCAGAAGAAGGCCATTCTGCCCATCATGTATATACTGACCTTCTGACAGAACATCTTACCCAGGCCCTATTCGCTGCTCTATCCCTGCAACCTCACACGTTTACTGTGGCTAATCCATTAAACCTGCACATCTTTTAACACTAAAGGGCAATTTAGCATGGCCAATCCACCTAACCTACACATTTTTGGACGTATGAGGAAACTGGAGCACCTGGAGGAACCCACACAGACACTGGGCGAACATACAAATTCAACACAGACAGTGACCTGAGGCTGTAACCAAACCCAGATCCCTGGCACTGTGAGGCATCAGTGCCAATCACTGTGCCATCGTGCCACGTTTTCAAGTCTGATTCATCAGAAGAACATCTCAAACTTCATGGAGTACAATTTGAAGCATCCTAATTAGGGCAGCGATTGCAAAGAGGGTGAGAATATGCTTTATATTCTTTGTTTGGGCAGCAGAGTGGTTAGCACTGCTGCCTCACAGCACCAAGGACCCGGGTTCGATTCTCAGCTAGTGTCACTGTCTGTGTGGAGTTTGCACATTCTCTCTGTGTCTGTGTGGGTTTCCTCCAGGGGCTCTGCTTACCTCCCACACTCTAAAGATGTGGCATTAGGTGGATTAGCCGTGCTAAATTGCCCCTTAGTAACAGGGGGATTAGCAGGGTAATGGGTGGGGTTATAGGGATAGGACCGGGGTGGGATTGTTGTTGGTGTAGGTTTGATGGGCTGAACGGCCTCCTTCAGCACTGTAGGGATTCTATATCAGAGAAAATAATGATAAATTCAAAAGCCCAGCAGAACTTCATGCTGAAAGGTTGGCTCACTGCTGAGCTAGGACAAGCCTCCACTTGTCTCAGCAGGGCACCCTAGCTGTGAAGGCACAACATAGCCAGGACATCCCTCCTAAATCAGAGATGTAGAAGCAGAGACCCAAGGCATCCTTTGCTTCAGATTCAGAGGAGGTCAATGTGCTTCCTCTGAATCCTGATGACATACTCTGGGAATGGGATCAAAGTGACCAATGGCAACGTTCATCTCCAGAGCTGTGTGATCTGTCAATCGCATTTGCCCCTCCCCCCCAGTGTAGGATCTGTTTTGTTGTTGCTGACGTGATGTTGAGTGCTGCTCCGACACCATGAAGCAGTCTTGTTGAAATTACAGAAAAATCTTTATTTGCAGCACTGAACTGTGTAAAGTAGGGAGAGGACCTCACACTAAATCATCCAGGACAGAGCAGCCCCACTTGATTGTTACCCCTTCCACAAGCATTCACTCTGGAGGCTACCAACGCAGAGTGGTAGCCGTGCGTACCAGCTACAAGATGCACTGCAGCAACTCACCAAGGCTCCTTAGGCAGCACCTTCACGGTCACTTCCATCTAGACTATTAGTTTAATTTAGCCCGATACAACACTGTGGGTCGCAGGGCCCGTTCCTGTGCCGTATGGTTCTGTGTTCTAAGGACAGCAGGCATACGGGAACACCTTGAACGTTCCCTCCAAGTCACTCACCCTCCTGACTTGGAAACTTAGACAGTCACTGGGCCAAACCCTGGTACTCCCTCCCCAGCAGCACTATGGGTGTACCTTCCTGAGTTGTAGATGATACACACTACTGCTACTGTGTGTTGGTAGTGGTGGGAGTGAATGTTTGTAGATGTGAGGCTGCTCTGTCCTGGACGGTGTCGAGCTTCTACAGCGTTATTGGATCAGGACACCATTGAGGATTTCCCAGCTTTTCTTTGAAAGGGGAATCTTCTATGTCCATCCAAGAGGGCAGGCAGGAGCTCAGTTCAATGTCTCACCTGAAAGACAATAGCTCTGACAGTGCAGCACTGCCTCATTGCCACGTTGGACTTGTCCCCAGTCCCCAGGGGACTTAATCCTCCCGACATTCTGTAACAAGAGGCCTTCAGAAAAACGAATGGAATCGACAGGGACAGCAGAGTGCTAACAACTAGGCCCAGGCTGACAATTGCTAGACGCTTTCCAAAGCAAGTAATATTCAGGAAATCCACACGATATTCAACCCCCACAACGTGCGCTATCTTTTGTAAAGCTCATGGCTGATCTGCTTGTGTTGCAAGTTCTGCAACCCCATCAAACAATGACGCAACAGAGTACAGGAAAGAGATAAAGGATTTGCTGCGCTGGCACAATAACAATAATCTCTTTCTCAATGTCAACGAAATGAAGGAGAGTGTCATCGACTTCAGGAAGTGTGGAGGAGGACATTCTCCTGTCTATATCAAGAGGGACAAAGTAGAAAGGGATGAGACCTTCAAGTTTTTAGGTGTTCAGATCACCAACAACCTGTCCTGGTCTCCCCATGCCGACACTAAGAAAGCCCCACCAACGCCTCTACTTTCTCAGAAGACTAAGGAAATTTGGCATGCCCACTACGACTCTCGCCAACTTTTACAAATGCCCCACAGAAAAGATCCTTTCTGGTTGTATCACAGCTTGGTGTGCGCTCCTGCTCTGCCCAAGACCGCAAGGAACTACAAAAGGTCATGGATGAAGGCCATTCCATCACACAAACCAGCCTCCCATCCACTGGCGCCATTTACACTTCCTGCTGTCCCGGAAAGGCAGCCGGCATAATCAGGGAACCCACGCACCCCAGGCATTCTCTCTTCCACCTTCTTCCATCGGGAAAAAGATACAAAAGTCTGAGGTCACCTACCAACCAATTCAAACTTCTTCCCTGCTGCCATCAGACTTTTGAGTGGACCTACATTATATTAAGTTGATCTTTTTCTACACCCCTAACTATGACTGTAACATTACATCTGCACTCTCTCCTTTCCTTCTCTATGAACGGTATGTCTTCATTTGTATGTATATCACGCAAGAAACAATACTTTTCACTGTATCCCAATGCATGTGTCAATAATAAATCCCCTGATACCTTTTACACCCTTGCTTAACAGGAATCTTAAAAATATTCAGTGAACAATGCCACCCCTGCCCCCAAAACTTGGCACGGTGGCACAACGGTTAACATGGCTGCCTCACAGAACCAGGGACCCGAGTTCAGTTCCGGCCTTGGGGTGACAGTCCGTGTGGAGTTTGCACGTTCTCCCCATGTCTGCGTGGGTTTCCTCCCACAGTGCAAATACGTGCGGGTTAGATGGGTCGGCCACGCTAAGTTGCCCCTTAGTGTCAGGGGGATTGGCAGGGTAAATACGTGGGGTGACGGGGATAGTGCCCGTGCTCAGTGCAGGCTCGACGGGCCAACTGGCCTCCTTCTGCACTGTGGGGATGCTATGATTTCATGTCCCGGCCTCCAACACTTACTGAGCTGCAAAGTTGCACAACCCTCTGAGAGAAAGAAAATTCCCCTCATCTCTGTCCTAAAAGGGTGACCCCTGATTTTAAAACGGTGCCCCCTAGTTCCGGACTCACCCACAAGAGGAAACATCCTTTCCACATCCACCTTATCTACACCGTTCAGGATCTTATATTCTTCAATCGAGACCCCCTGCACCGCGCCCCCCCACCACACACACACACACACACACACACTCTTCTAAATGCCAGTGGAAACAAGCCCGGTCTGTCCAACCTTACCACACAAGACATTCCAGGTATCAATCTAGTAAACCCCCTCTGAACCATCTCCAACGCATTTACATCCTTCCTTAAATAAAGAGACCAAAACTGCAGACTGTGCCACCGTTGGGCCTATCTGTTGCCCATCCCGAATGGTCCTTGGCTTGCCGAGGCATTTCCGAGGGCAGTTGAGAGAAAGTAACACATTGCTGTGGCTCTGGAGTCATATGTAGGCCAGGCCAGATAAGGATGGCAGATTTCCATCCCAAAAGGACATTAGTGAACTAGATGGGCCTTTTTAATTAGCTGACTGTTTCGAGGCCATTGCGACAAACATTTTATTCCCAACTTATTCATTAATTGAATTTCAGTGTCTCCCACTGCAATGTTGGGATTTGAGCTCAGGGAGCAGTGGTCCAGGCCTGCGGATTATCAGTCATGGCGTTACCAATCCCCTGTCCATCACGCAAACCAGCCTCCCATCCACTTACTCTGTCTACACTTCCCATAGTCTCAAAAAAAGCAGACAGCATAATTAAGGACCCCACGCACCCCCGACATTCTTTCTTACACCTTCTTTCTTCAGGAAAAACGTACAAAAGTCTGAGGTCACATACTAACCGACTCAAGAACAGCTTCTTCTCTGCTGCTGTCAGACGTTTGCCTCAAGAGGACACAGGTTTAGGGTGCTGGGGAGCAGGTACAGAGGAGATGTCAGGGGTAAGTTTTTCACTCAGAGGATGGTGGGTGAGTGGAATCGGCTGCGGTCGGTGGTGGTGGAAGCAAATTTGATAGGGTCTTTTAAGAGACTTCTGGATGAGTACATGGGACTTAATAGGATTGAGGGTTATGGGTAAGCCTAGTAGGTAGCGATGTGATCGGTGCAACTTGTGGGCTGAAGGGCCTGTTTGTGCTGTAGTTTTTCTATGTTCTATGTTCTACTTCACACCAAGTTGATCTTTCTCTACACCCTACCTATGACTGTAACACCACATTCTGCACTCTCTCGTTTCTTTCTCTATGAACGGTATGTTTTGTCTGTACAGCGTGCAAGAAACAATACCTTTCACTGCATATTAATACATGTGACAATAATAAATCAAATCAAATCAAATCAAACCACTTAGCTCTGTCTCCCAGCAGTAAGAATTCCTGTTTTGGTCGCCGCACTTACGCAAGGATATTTTGGCCTTGGAGGGAGTGCAGAGGAGGTTTACTAGGCTGATACCGGAGTTGAGGGGGTTGAACTATGAAGAGAGGCTGAATAAAGTTGGCTTGTACTCGTTAGAGTTTAGAAGAATGAGGGGAGATCTCAATGAGACGTACAAGATGATGAATGGGATGGATAGGATAGAGGTGGAGAGACTCTTCCCGCTCAGAAAGGACAGTAGGACTAGGGGGCACAGCCTCAAGATAAAGGGTGGGCGGTTTAGAACGGAGTTGAGGAGGAACTTCTTCACTCAAAGGGTGGTGAATCTCTGGAATTCTCTGCCCGTTGAAGTGGTGGAGGCTGCCTCGCTAAATATATTTAAGATGCGGGTTGATAGGTTTTTGATAGGCAAGGGGATTAAGGGTTATGGGGAGAGGGCGGGAATGTGGAACTGAGACACGACAGATCAGCCATGATCTTATTGAATGGCGGGGCAGGCTCGAGGGGCTAGATGGCCTACTCCTGCTCCTATTTCTTATGTTCTTAAGAATTCACTCCGCTTACAGGCTGTGCTTAGATGGATGGATAGAGTGACAGAGCTGGGATACAGGCTGCGTGGAGTGACAGAGCTGGGGTACGGGCTGTATGGAGTGACAGAGCTGGGATACAGGCTGTATGGAGTGACAGAGCCGAGATACAGGCTGTGTGGAGTGACAGAATTGGGATACAGGCTGTGTGGAGTGACAGAGCTGGGATACAGGCTGTGCGTAGTGACAGAGCTGGGGTACGGGCTGTATGGAGTGACAGAGCTGGGATACAGGTTATGTGGAGTGACAGAGCTGGGATACAGGCTGTGTGGAGTGACAGAGCTGGGATACAGGCTGTGTGGAGTGACAGAGCTGGGATACAGATTGTGTGGAGTGACAGAGCTGGGAAACAGGCTGTGTGGAGTGACAGAGCTGGGAAACAGGCTGTGTGGAGTGACAGAGCTGGGATACAGGCTGTGTGGAGTGACAGAGCTGGGATACAGGCTGTATGGAGTGACAGAGCTGGGATACAGATTGTGTGGAGCGACAGAGCTGGGATACAGGCTGTGTGGAGTGACAGAGCTGGGATACAGGCTGTGTAGAGTGACAGAGCTGGGGTACAGGCTGTGTGGAGTGACAGAGCTGGGATACAGGCTGTGTGGAGTGACAGAGCTGGGATACAGGCTGTGTGGTGTGACAGAGCTGGGATACAGGCTGTGTGGAGTGACAGAGCTGGGATACAGGCTGTGTGGTGTGACAGAGCTGGGATACAGGCTGTGTGGAGTGACAGAGCTGGGATACAGGCTGTGTGGTGTGACAGAGCTGGGATACAGGCTGTGTGGAGTGACAGAGCTGGGGTACAGATTGTGTGGAGTGACAGAGCTGGGATACAGGCTGTGTGGAGTGACAGAGCTGGGGTACGGGCTGTATGGAGTGACAGAGCTGGGATACAGGTTATGTGGAGTGACAGAGCTGGGATATGGGTTATGTGGAGTGACAGAGCTGGGATACAGGCTGTGTGGAGTGACAGAGCTGGGATACAGGTTGTGCGGAGTGACAGAGCTGGGATACAGGCTGTATGGAGCGACAGAGCTGGGATACAGGCTGTGTGGAGTGACAGAGCTGGGAAACAGGCTGTGTGGAGTGACAGAGCTGGGATACAGGCTGTGTGGAGTGACAGAGCTGGGATACAGGCTGTGTGGAGTGACAGAGCTGGGATACAGGTTGTGCGGAGTGACAGAGCTGGGATACAGGCTGTGTGGAGTGACAGAGCTGGGGTACGGGCTGTATGGAGTGACAGAGCTGGGAAACAGGTTGTGTGGAGTGACAGAGCTGGGATACAGGTTATGTGGAGTGACAGAGCTGGGATACAGGCTGTGTGGAGTGACAGAGCTGGGATACAGGCTGTGTGGAGTGACAGAGCTGGGATACAGGCTGTGTGGAGTGACAGAGCTGGGATACAGGCTGTGTGGAGTGACAGAGCTGGGAAACAGGCTGTGTGGAGTGACACAGCTGGGATACAGGCTGTATGGAGTGACAGAGCTGGGATACAGGCAGTGTGGAGTGACAGAGCTGGGATACAGGCTGTGTGGAGTGACAGAGCTGGGATACAGGCTGTGTGGAGTGACAGAGCTGGGATACAGGCTGTATGGAGTGACAGAGCTGGGATACAGGCAGTGTGGAGTGACAGAGCTGGGAAACAGGCTGTGTGGAGTGACAGAGCTGGGAAACAGGCTGTATTTATCCAGCTCTGGGATGTGACTCCGCCTCTCATTGGGAGACAGACAGTCAGACAGACAGACGGAGGGATCCGGACCAGCTACAGTGGGTAAGTCTGCGCCAATGCGGTTTGGTAAAATGCGCTAGCCAATTCTGATTAAGGTGGAGGTGACCCAGACAGCCCTGGATGGAGCAAATAAAACTCCCCTCCCCTCGCCTCTGAGCGGCTTCCCGGGATATTTCAGAGTCAATTTCAATCCAAAATGGATTAAAAATGTGAAATGCCTCTCTCTCTGGCTCAATCTCCCATCGCCATCAGATCCTTGTTCAGTGTGTGTGTGGCTGTGTGGTGGGTTCTTTGCAGATACCTAACACTCAACATGTATCTGCTCCTTGTTATTTTTGCAGGCAATGTTTTTATCTGTCTGGCTGGCTCAGTGTGTGGATCTCTGTGTGTGTGTGTGTGTGTGTGTGTCTCTGTGATGGGGGGTGGTGGCTATTGTAGTTTGATCAGGTCCCCCAGGCGAGTTTGTGTTAAATCCAATCTCTCTCCCCCCCCACCGGGGCTGTTCCCGCATTCTCTGAATTAAATAGCAATGGACAGGAGGAGAGTTAGAGATCTACCCGGGGCAGTGGGGAAACTCCCACAAAACACACAAACATAAGGATAGGATAGACCCAAACAGCTCTGTACACTGTTAAGAAAACAAATTTAAAATACTAAACCCATTTGGCACAGAATGAAACCGCTACCATCTCATATTAATCTCCCCAGTGTCTGATAAACACCACACAGGGGTTTGTTATACTGTGGTGGGGGGGGGGAGGGTAGGGGGGGCACAGTGGTTAGCACCGCTGCCTCACAGCACCAGGGATTCGATTCCCGACCGGGGTCACTGTCTGTGTGGAGTCTGCACGTTCTCCCCGTGTCTGCGTGGGTCTCCTCCGGGTGCCCCGGTTTCCTCCAAAGATGTGCGCGTTAGGTCGATTGGCCGTGCCAAATTGCCTCTTCGTGTCAGGGGGAAACTGTCAGGGTGGGTACATGGTGATAGGGCCTGGGAGGGATTGTGGTCGGCACAAACTCGATGGGCCAAATGGCCTCCTTCTGCACTGTAGGGATTCTGTACTGTGTTGGAGATTGATAGCCTCACAGCACCAGGGAGCTGGGTTCGATTCCCAGCTTGGGTCACAGTGTGCGAGTCTGCATGTTCCCCCTCACGTCTATATGGGTTTCCTCTGGGTGCTCCAGTTTGGTAAAGTCTCCCTGAGTGTACCCAAACAGGTGCGGGATTGTGGCAACTAGGGGATTTTTCACAATAACTTCATTGCCGTGTTAATGTAAGCCTACTTGTGACACTAATAAATAAACTTTTAAACATTTAGTTATATACTGTTGGAGATTCACTGTGAGGACAATTTGTATTCTGCTGAATAAATCTCTTTAAAGGATTTAAAAATGTAATTTTATTAACCACCTGACCATCTTACAAAGTTTAATTTATTTTGTTGCAAAAATATTCTTTATGCGTAAAACATCTAAAAGACTATTTGAAACGGCCACCGCAGAAAGTGAGATGACATTCAAGTTTTCCACTGTATCTTAATGTTAAAAATAATACAGATTTTCCTTCCTCAGAGTGACAAACCCAGTGTGGAACACCCAGTGTCCAAAGATGTGCGGGTTAGGTTGATTGGCCGTGCTAAGAAATTGCCCCTTAGGGATGTGTAGGTTAGAGGGGATTAGTGGGTATAATATGTCAGGATATGGGGGTAGGGCCTGGGTGGGATTGTGTTCGGTGCAGACTCGATGGGCCGAAGGGCCTCTTTCTGCACTGTAGGGTTTATGGAATCCATCTTCTTCCAAAAACCAATTCAAATTCAAATTCAATCCAACTCACTGTCCCCACAGAGGGACAGACTAGATCCAAGCTGACGTGAACCGGCTTTACACTCAATCACAGGCTGGATCCTACACTTGATCATAGCCAGAAAGCCGAGAGCAAACTGAGTGTCTACGGGGTAAATTTTTCCTCTCCGCCCGTCACGGGAATCATAGCAGGCGAGGGGGTGGATCACGGAAAGGTTCATTGACCTCTGGTGGGATTTTCCAATTTTGCCTATTTTGATTTGATTTTGATTTATTATTGTCACGTGCATTGGGATACAGTGAAAAGTATTGTTTCTTTCGCGCTATACAGATAAAGCACACTGTTCATAGAGGAGAGAGAAAGGAGAGGGTGCAGAATGTAGTGTTAGAGACATTTGATTTGATTTATTATTGTCATGTGTAATTGGGATACAGTATTGTTTCTTGCCGCTAAACAGACAAAGCATACCGTTCACAGAAAAGGAAAGGAGAGGGTGCAGAATGTAGTGTTACAGTAATTTGATTTGATTTATTATTGTTACATATATTGTTACATGGTGAAAAAGTATTGTTCCTTGCACGTGATACAAAGCATACCATTCATAGAGAAGGAAAGAAGAGAGTGCAGAATGTAGTGTTACAGACATTTGATTTGATTTATTATTGTCACATATACTGGTACACGGTGAAAAGTATTGTTTTTTGCGCGCTATACAGACAAAGCATACTGTATATAGAGAAGGAAAGAAGACGGTGCAGAATGTAGTGTTACAGTCATAGCCAGGGTGTCGAGAAAGATCAACTCAATGCAGGGTAAGACCATTCAAAAGTCTGAAGGCAGCAGGGAAGAAGCTGTTCTTGAGTTGATTGGTACATGACTCAGACTGTTGTACCTTTTTCCCAATGGAAAAAAATGGAAGAGAGAACGTCCAGATGGCTTTAATTATCCTGGCTGTTTTTTCCGAAGCAGCAGGAAGTGTAGACAGAGTCAATGGATGGGAGGTTGGTTTGAGTGATGGATTGGGTTTCATTCACGACCCTTTGTAGTTTCTTGGCATGGCTCCAGAGCAGGAATCATACCAAGCTATGATACAAGCAGAAAGAATGCTTTCTATAATGCATCTGTGAAAGCTGACGAGGGTTGTAGCGGACATGCCAAATTTCCTTAGTCTCCTGAGAAAGTAGAGGCGTTGGTGGGGCTTACGTAACTATAGTGTTATCACGGGGGGGACCAGGACAGTTTTTTGGTGATCTAGCCAACTAAGGACTTAAGCTCTCAACCATTTCTACTTTATCCCCGTTAATGTAGACAGGGGCATGTTCTCCTTTACGCTTCCTCAAGTCGACGACAATCTCCTTCATTTTGTTGACATTGAGGGAGAGATTACTGTCGTCACACCTGTTTCTGTGTGTTTGTGTATGAGTGTGAGCGTGTGTGTGTGTTTGTCTGTGTGTGAGTGAGTGTGTGTGTGTGCACGTGCATGTGTGTGAGTGTGCGTGTGTGTGTGTGTGTGTGTGTGAACATGAGTGTGTGTGAATGTGTTTTTGTGTGTGTGGAAGTGAGTGAGTGAGTGTGTGTGTGAATGTGTGTGTGTGTGAGTGTATATGTGTGTGAGTGCATGGGTGCGTGGTTGTGTATATGGGAGTGTGTGTATATGAGTGAGTGTGTGTATGTATGAGTGAGTGTGTGTGTGTGAAAGTGAGTGTGTGTGTGAGTGTGTGTAAATGTGTATGCATGTGTGATTGTGTGTGTGAGTGTGTGCATGTATGTGAGTGTGTGTATGTGAATGTGTGCGTGTGAGTGTGTGTGTGTGTGAGTGTGTGTGCATGTGTGTATGAGAACACCAACTGAGGACAGATCTGCTGGTCACTGAAGCTTCCTCACTCTGACGGCTCACTCTGGCCCTTTGGAGAAGGTAGTGGAGGGAACTGAGCCTGGGTAACCCCCTCGCTCAGCAACAGAAAAGCAGCCTCATCCATTTCTTTCCAAATCCAGTCCCCGCTAATGCAGCAGGCACACAAACACTTCTCAGGCTCAGTTAAATGGCAACTCATTAATATGCATCAATTCCCATGCATCTCACTAATCTGCGATTGGCAAGGGAGAAACTTCAATGCTAACAGGAAATGCTGGAAGCACATAGCAGGTTTTTCAGCTTGAGAAAGAGAAAACACTGGCTGATAATGACAGAGTTCTAGCGGAAAATTGACAGTGAAATTTCCCCTCTCAGACACTGATGGACCTCCTGTACATTACAAGCAGTTTCTCCATCTGTCTCTCCTTTGATCTTGTTACATAAACCTCAGCTTATCTGGAACTCTTTTGCGCAAATCCCAACATGCACCAAGTCCTCCTCACTAACCCTCACTGACCTGTAAGGGAGGTCAAATCCAGCCCTGGATCAAATATCAAATTTGTCCCTCTTTGTCCCCCTCCCCATCACTCGCTAAGAGACAGGGCCAAGCCAGACACTCCAAGGCCACAGAGTCACAGAGTTTTACAGCACAGAAAGAGGCCCTTTGGCCCTTCATATCTACGCTGGCCATCAAACACTTATCTATTCAAATCCCATTTTCCAGCACTTGGTCCATAGCCTTGTATGGCCAGAAGTGCTCATCTAAATCTTTCTTAAATGTCATGAGGGTTCCCGCCTCTAAGACCCTTTCGGGCAGTGAGTTCCTGATTCCCACCACCCTCTGGGTAAAAAAGCATTTCCTCACATTCCCTCCTCCCCCTTGCCTTAAATCTCTGCCCCCTGATTATTGCCCCGTCTACTAAGGGGAAAAGCATCTTCCTATCTACCCTATCCCCATGCCTTCTAATCTTATACACCTCAATTTGATCCCTTCTCGGCCTTCTCTGCTCCAAGGAAAACGACCTCAGTCTCTCGCCATCGCTGAAAAGCTCCAAGCCCAGGCAGCATCCTGGTGAACCTCCTCTGTACCCTCTCCAGAGCAATCACATCCTTCCTATTGTGTGGCAACCAGAACTGCACACGTTCCCTTGTTAGCTAACAAATGTTTTAGCTAACACCATCATAACCTCCCAGCTCTTATATTCTATCCCTCGGCTAATAAAGGCAAGTATCCCCTATGACTTCTTAACCACTTTATCTACATGTTCTGTTGCCTTCAGGGATCAATGGATCCAAGATCCCTCTGGTCCTCTGTACTCCCTAGTACTCTATTTTTCATTGTGTATTTCCTTGCCTTGATAGTCCTCCCAAAATGCATGACTTCACACTTTTAGAACATAAGAACATAAGAAATAGGAGTAGGAGTAGGCCATCTAGCCCTTCGAGCCTGCCCCGCCATTCAATAAGATCATGGCTGATCTGTTGTGGCTCAGTTCCACTTTCCCACCCTCTCCCCATAACCCTTAATCCCCTCTCTTATCAAAAACCCATCAACCCGCGTCTTAAAAATATTTAGCGAGGCAGCCTCCACCACTTCAACGGGCAGAGAATTCCAGAGATTCACCACCCTTTGAGTGAAGAAGTTCCTCCTCAACTCCGTTCTAAACCGCCTCCCCTTTATCTTGAGGCTGTGCCCCCTAGTCCTACTGTCTTTTTTGAGCGGGAAGAGTCTCTCCACCTCTATCCTATCCATCCCATTCATCATCTTATACGTCTCAATGAGATCTCCCCTCATTCTTCTAAACTCTAGCGAGTACAAGCCTAGTTTATTCAGCCTCTCCTCATAGCTCAACCCCCTCAACTCCGGTATCAGCCTAGTAAACCTCCTCTGCACTCCCTCCAGGGCCAAAATATCCTTGCGCAGGTGCGGCGCCCAAAACTGCACACAGTACTCCAGCTGCGGCCTCACCAAAGCCCTATACAGCTGCAGCATTTTCATTCCATTTCCCACTGATCTGCCCATCAATATCGCTTGTGATCTAAGGCTTTTCTCCTCACTGTTTACCACACCACCAACTTTTGTGTCATTCGCAACCTTACTGATAATACCACCCCCCCACCCCCACATTCCCTTCTCAATCATTAATGTACACAACAAACAGCAAGACATCCAGCACCTAGGTCCCCACCTAGGTACACCACTCAACACAGGCCTCCAGTCACAAAAAAAAACCTTTGACCAACACCCTTTGCCTTCTGCCGTGAAGCCAATTCTGGATTCGGTTTGCTAGATCGCCCTGGATCTCACGGGTTCTTTTATCAAAAGTCTAACTCAAGTCCATCAACTGCATTGTCTCATCCACACATAGTCAACTCCTCGTAAAGTTCAATCAAATTTGTTAGACTTGATCTCCACTTGACAAAGCCATGCTGACTATCCTTGATTATTTCTGGCCTCCCCAGGTGGAGATTGATTCTGCTCCTCAGAATGTTTTCCAATAATTTCCCTATCACTGATGTCAGAATCACTGATCTATAATTTTCCCTACTTCCCTTCTTGAATAATATTTCCACATTAGCCCACATTAGCTGCCCTCCAGTCCTCTGGCACCCCTCCTGTGTGAGAAGTCTCACAACACCAGGTTAAAGACCAACAGGTTTATTTGGAGCAAATGCCACTAGCTTTTGGGGCTTTGCCCCTTCGTCACCTGAAAAGCCCCTTTGTGTCCAAAGATGTGCAGGTTAGGTGGATTGGCCGTGCTAAACTGCCCTTTAGTGTCTAAAGATGTGTAGGTTAGGTAGATTGGCCATGCTAAATTGACCCTGAGTGTTCAAAGATGTGGAGGTTAGGTGGATTGGCCATGCTAAATTGTCCCTTAGTGTCCAAAGATGTGTGGGTTAGGTGGATTGGCCATGCTAAATTGTCCCTTAGTGTTGGAGGAATTAGCAGGGTCACTACTTGGGGCTATGGGGTTAGGGCCTGGGTGGGATCTTTGATTTGATTTGATTTATTATTGTCAAATGTATTAACATACAGTGAAAAGTATTGTTTCTTGCACGCTATATGCACAAAGCATACCGTTCATAGAGAAGGGAAGGAGAGAGTGCAGAATGTAGTGTTACAGTCATAGCTAGGGTGTAGAGAAAGATCAACTTAATGCGAGGTAGGTCCATTCAAAAGGCAGCAGGGAAGAAGCTGTTCTTGAGTCGGTTGGTACGTGACCTCAGACTTCTGTATCATTTTTCCCGACGGAAGAAGGTGGAAGAGAGAATGTCTGGGGTGCGTGGGGTCCTTAATTATGCTGGCTGCTTTGGTGAGGCAGCGGGAAGTGTAGACAGAGTCAGTGGATGGGAGGCTGGTTTGCGTGATGGATTGGGGCTACGTTCATGACCGTTTGTAAGTTCCTTGCGGTCTTGGTCAGAGCAGGAGCCCATGCCGAGCTGTGATACAACCAGAAAGAATGGTGCAGGACCTTTGGGCCCAGTGCCCTCCATCTGCACTGTGGGGATTCTGCTCGATTCCCATGCGAAAGCCACTCGTTAGAGAAGAAACTTTACTTATTTACGTGATAACAAAGTGAACTAATCAACCGTTCCTTATTCTCTTACAATTATGCATTATTTATAATTAGTTAATCTTTAACATTACGAATATCGAGTTGCAGTTGACGCAACTCAAACGTTATTGAATTTGTGACCATTCAGCAGCAGAAATTGGTCATCTGCTGTTTTTTTTCTCCTCCTAATTCTTTTCGGTCTGGTTGCTTCTTTTAACAGCCTGTTGCCTTATATGGAAATCTCTAGCCAGGCTAATTTGCAGTATCTGATCTTACTCAGCATGTCTCATCAGCGGCCTGCCTGTTGTGCTGTTACAGTTGGAACATTCTCTTGCTCAACCGTGGATGGACTGGCTGTTTTGTGGGCCGATCTGTAACTCTCTCTCTCTTCCCCTTTCTCGTGTATCAACACGCCTGGGGGTTACGGGAAAGGGGTAAGATGCTCTGTCGGAGAGGCGGTGCAGACTCGATGGGCCCAAGGGCCTCCTTCTACACTGTAGCTGGGGGGAGGGGGGGGGGGTCCTGTGATTCTAGTTTAACATTATGGGTTTCCCTTAGAGGATTAAGGTGAGGAGAACATTTCTCCGAGGGCTGTGTGGCTGTGGAACACTGCCTCAGAAGGTGGTGGAAGCCAGGTCACTGAATGTTTTTAAGGTTGGGCTAGAGTCATAAAATTCCCACAGTGCAGAGAGAGGCCATTCGGCCCATTAAGCCTGGGCTGACAACAATCTCCAGATTCCTCCCACAGTCCATAGATGTGTGGGTTAGGCGGATTGGCCATGCTAAGTTGCCTCTTAGTGTCAGGGGGATTAACAGGGCAAATATGTGGGTTTACAGGGGAGAGGTGGGATTGTTGTCGGTGCAGACTCGACGGGTCGAATGGCCTCTTTCTGCACTGTAAGGGTTCTATGATTTCTATGGTCCCACCCAGACTCTATCTCCATAACCCCACATATTTACACCGTTAGTCTCCTTGACACTGAGGGTCAATTTAGGTGGGATGAAACCGGAGGACCCAGAGGAAACCCACGCAGACTTGGGGAGAACATGCAGACTCCGCACAGGCAGTGACCCAAGCCGGGAATCGAAGCCGGGTCCTTGGTGCTGTGAGGCAGCGGTGCTAACCACTTGTGCCACTCACGATAGATAGATTCTGCTGTCAATTGTTTTTCAATTTTGCCCTCACTGTTCTCCTATTAACACATTCTGCCATTGTATCTTTATGTTATTATCAGTACCTACTTTAGTCCTTAATGCTACATCCTTCTCTCCCCTTTGGCTTGTGTCCTTGACACCTTGGTCAATTTCTTCTTCGCTCCAACCTTCTTCCCTGACCTTCTATTTTGCCCCATCGCCTCCACCCCCCTTTCCCACCACACTGCCCCCCCCCCCACCCCCCTTCACTTCCAGCTACACTATCAATCACGTTTTTATCCAGTGGCGGATTAACTACCAACTGGACCCTCAGGTTGAGCTTTAGTAAGGCTCCCTGACCTTGCCCCCGCCCCACCCTTCATTGAATAGAATAAAGTGACGTTAAGTGACGTTAGATAACTTATATCGTTGTATTATGTACAATGTACCACATGCATAATTTCATAAAGTTATATGAACCCCGATTACAGCCCTTTCATTCATTTATTTTTCATTTTCTTTACGTTTGTACTTTAAAAAGCTTCCGTGTTTTTTGGTTTACAAAAGTGTTGGTGACAGCGTGTAACTCAACAGCTCGAAGCGTGTCTGATTCAATGTGCGTGAGTGTCAGGTGACTTCAGTTTCGCATTGCTCATTGTCGAGCACAAATAGATTTTGATCCTTTTCAGTGCCGAAAATGAACGCTCACCTGAACAGTCAGCGATCGCTAAGGACCGATAAATTCTAAAGCAAATGTACGTAGAGGCGAGATGGACCTCTTCTGTGCTGAAGGGTTTCCACGGTGCTATATTTACGATCAGAGGGTGGCACGGTGGTCATCTCTGCTTCCTCACCTCGCTAGGGACCCCGGTTCGATTCCCGGCTTGGGTCACTGCCTGTGCAGAGCCTGCACGTTCTCCCCGTGTCTGCGTGGGGTTTCCTCCGGGTGCTCCGGTTTCCTCCCACAGTCTGAAAGACTGTGCTGGTTAGGGTGCATTGGCCGTGCCAAATTCTTCCTCAGTGTAACCCGAACAGGCGCCGGAGTGTGACAACTGGGGGATTTTCGCAGTAACTTCATTGCAGTGTTAATGTAAGCCTTACTTCTGACGCTAATAAACTTTACTTTTACATCGAACCTTTTCACTGGAATAAAGCGTGGCAGTAAGGGGAGAGGATGTGACCAAAACTTGGTCACAGTGATAGGTTTAAAAGGGAATGTCTTAAGCAAGGACAGTGGGGTAGGGAGGGTGACAGGTGAAGAGAGAGTGTTCCAGAGTTTAGGCCCCCAGGTAACTGAAGCTTGCCCACCAGTGTTGGAATGATTAAAATTGGGAAGATTCTTAAGGTTCTAAAGGAGCACCAATATCTCAGAGATGGGCAGGAGGTTAGAGAGATAGGGAGGGGGGTGGGCAAGGCCTCAGAGGGATTTGAAAACTAGGAGGAGAATTCTAACATCAAGAAGTTGGCTGCCAGCCAGTGTAGATCCTTCTTTAACATCCATTCCCTTTGGCACTGACACACGGTGCCCAGCCGAGCTACAAAAGGGGCACTGCAGCGACTCGCCAAGGCTCCTTCAACAGCACCCTCCAAACCCAAGGCTCTGGTACCGGGGATAAGACAAGGAGCAGGAAACCTGGGGAACACCAGCGCCTGCACGCTCCCCCCGCCCCCCCCATCTCACTTGCCACCCCGACTGGGAAATATCTCGGCTGTTCCTTCACTGTCGCTGGGTCAGAATGCTGGAACTCCCTCCCTAACAGCACTGTGGGTGTACCTACACCGCAGGGTTTTTCAAGAAGGCAGCTCACCACCGCCTCCTCAAGGGGGAACTGGGTGGGGGGATGGGGGGGGGGTAAATATTTCCTTCCTCGTCTCACTCACATTCAAAGAACATTTTTAAAAATCTTGTCGTGTTTAGTATGCGTGAATGTGTGTCTGTTGCTGGTGTTACATTTTGCTGGAACATTTTGTTACTCAATGCTGAATGTGTTGGTTGTTGCTAGGCAATATCTGTAACTCTCTCTGCCTCTCTCTCTTTGTCTCTTTTCTCTGTCTCTTTCTGCCTTTCTCTCTATCTCCTTCTGCCTGTTTCTCTCTCTCTCTCTCTGTTGCTCTCTCTGTCTCTTTTCTCTGTCTCTCTCTATCTCCTTGTGCTTGTTTCTCTCTCCCTGTCTCTCTATCCCTCTCTGCCTCTTTCACTCTCTCTCTCTCTCGCTCTCTCTACCTCTCTTTCTCCGTCTCTCTCACTATCCCTCTTTGTTGTTCTCTTTCTTTCCCTGTCTTTGTCTGTCTGTCTGTCTCTTTCTCTCTATCTCTTCTCTCTATCTCTCTGTTACTCTTTATCTCTCTCTGTCTCTATCTCTCTCTATCTTTTTCTATCTCTCTGCCACTCTCTATCTCTCGATCCCTCTCTGTCTCTCTCTCTCCCCCCCTCTCTTTCCCTCTCTGTGTCTCTCTCTATCTCTCTGTCACTCTCTCTTTCTATCTCTCTCCCTCTCTATCTCTCTCTGCCACTCTCTATCTCTCTCCCTCTCTGTCTCTCTCTCTCTCCCCCTCTCTATTTCTCTCTCTCTGTTTTCTCTATCTCTGTCACTCTCTCTTTCTATCTCTCTCCCTCTCTGTCTCTCTCTCTCTCTGTCACTCTCTATCTCTCTCCCTCTCTGTCACTCTCTATCTCTCTCCCTCTCTGTCTCTCTCTCTCTCCCCCTCTCTATTTCTCTCTCTCTGTTTTCTCTATCTCTGTCACTCTCTCTTTCTATCTCTCTCCCTCTCTGTCTCTCTCTCTCTCTGTCACTCTCTATCTCTCTCCCTCTCTGTCACTCTCTATCTCTCTCCCTCTTGTCTCTCTCCCCCCCTCTCTTTCTCTGTCACTCTCTAGCTCTCTGTCTCTCTCTCTCTGTCTTGTATCAACAACATTGAGCCTCACAGACCAGAAAGGTCCCATCCCAGGGCTTTGATTATTTTGCTGACCTCAGCTGGGGCCTGAAGAAGGAAGGTTCCGGTTCCTGATTGTGATCCAGTGGGATCAGATGTGTCTGTGATGTCCCTCCGCAGACAAGCGATTTGTTCAGCCCAGCCTCACAGGGGGGAAGGGTGATTCTTGAGCCGGGGTTGGAGTGGTAATATTCTGGCACTTCTCCCAGTGCTGCTTGTGGGAGCTTTCTGTGCGCAAATTGGCTTCTGAGTTTCCTACAACAGTGAGGCCCTTCATTGAGGGGACGGGGGGGGCGGGAGTAATAAAGCATTTGGTGACACTTGAAGGTCATCAGAGATGTTGGCTGGGATTCTCCAACCTCCCTCCCGCAGCTGGGATTCTCCGATCTCCTGCAGCTGGGATTCTCCGATCTCCTGCAGCTGGGATTCTCTGACCTTATTCCCGCAACTGGGATTCTCCAACCTCCCGCGACTGGGATTCTCCAACCTCCCGCAACTGGGGATTCTCCAACCTCCCGCGGCTGGGATTCGCCAATCTCCTGTGGCTGGGATTCTCCAATCTCGCCCCTGCGCCCGGGATTCTCCAGACCCACTGCAGTGAATGAAACTTTGGCTGAGCGCCAAATTCTTGCTGGCAGGCAGCGGTGGTGGAAGGGGGAGGGCAGCGTACATCATTGGAGGGTCCCGGTCGCTATCTAAATGCAAGTCTTCTCATCCTCTGAGGAGAGTGGGGGTTGGGGGGTGGGGGGGGGGGGGGTGGTGGTGGTTAGAGTCAAGTGGGCCGGAGACGTTAGCCGTGCTGACCTCGATATGTAACACTGCCTCGTACTGTTTCTCCCGGACAGCTGTGTGTTTCGATTGGCGTTGCACAGTGCGGAACGTGACCCTCCCCACTCCCCGCAACTCCCCGGAGTCAGCGGAGACAGAGTGTCTCCCCTTGGAAACCTGAGAACTGAGCTGAAGAAAGAGGGCGGGGGGGGGGTGCGGGGGGAAACGAAAGGTGTTTCGAGTTGTCCTCAGTTGGGAAGCAGAGGTGGGTAGAGGGGGTCTTCCTTGAGGGACAGAATTCAGACGGTGCGTGCAGACTGTGAGTGAGCAAAGGCGGGGGGGTGGTGGTGGTGGGCATGGGGGGACGTGGGTGGGCAGTGTGAGAGAGAGAGACAGAGAGAGGTTCTTTGCCACGCTGCATTAAGCGTAGCCGTGGGGGTGGATGCCAGCACAGGGAAGCAAGCAGGGGGTTCGGAGGGCACTGGGCAAGACCCCAGCGCGGCGGGGGATGGAGTTTCGGGGCCCTCTCTGGTTTTGAACGGAGGAGGGACCCGGGTGTCCAGGGAAATGATGCTGTCGGGTCGCCCACTCTTCGGTGCTGGCCGCCTGGTACCCGGCGCCGGGGACTTGGTGGGCCGGCTCCCTCCCCCGGCCCAGGCCGAGCACAGCCTGTGGATCCCGCCCCTCGGCCCGGCTGGCAACGGACAGCGGCAAGGCAGCGGTTGCCGCCGGCGACGGGGCCCTCTTAAACTGGCCGAGGATAGTTCCCGGACCGGGCAGCTGTCCGGTCGCCACGCCCGGGACATCCTTGAGGGAATTGGCAATACCCAGAGGCCAATCCGCCCACGTGGGGTTGCCTCTAGATCCACAGTAGGAGGAAAGGATAGGCCCTGCCATGGAGTTAGTCGCACAGTGGAGGCAGAGAATGGGCCCAGTCGTCCAGTTGGACACACGGCAGAGGCATGCCTTGAGCAATATCATGGAGTTGGTCCCACAGCGGAGGTAGAGGGTAGGCCGTGTCATGGAGTTGGTCCCACGGCGGAGGCAGAGGGTAGGCTCTATCATGAAGTTGGTCCCTCAGTGGAGGCAGAGGGTAGGGCCTATCAAGGAGTTGGTCCCACAGCGGAGGTAGAGGATAGGTCATATCCTGGAGCTGGTCCTGCTGCAGAGGCAGAGGGTAGGGCTTATCATGGAGTTAGTCCCACAGCGGAGGCAGAGGGTAGGGCTTATCATGGAGTTAGTCCCACAGCGGAGGCAGAGGGTAGGCCATATCCTGGAGTTGGTCCCACAGTGGAGGCAGAGAGTAGATTCTATCAAGGAGCTGGTCCCACAGCAGAGGCAGAGGGTAGGCCATATCCTGGAGCTGGTCCCACAGCAGAGGCAGAGGGTAGGCTCTATCATGGAGCTGGTCCCACAGCAGAGGCAGAGGGTAGGCTCTATCATGGAGCTGGTCCCACAGCAGAGGCAGAGGGTAGGCTCTATCATGGAGCTGGTCCCACAGCGAAGGCAGAGGGTAGGCTCTATCATGGAGCTGGTCCCACAGCAGAGGCAGAGGGTAGGCTCTATCATGGAGCTGGTCCCACAGCGAAGGCAGAGGGTAGGCTCTATCCTGGAGCTGGTCCCACAGCAGAGGCAGAGGGTAGGCTCTATCATGGAGCTGGTCCCACAGCAGAGGCAGAGGGTAGGCTCTATCCTGGAGCTGGTCCCACAGCAGGGGCAGAGGGTAGGCTCTATCCTGGAGCTGGTCCCACAGCAGAGGCAGAGGGTAGGCTCTATCATGGAGCTGGTCCCACAGCGGAGGCAGAGGGTAGGGTCTATCATGGAGCTGGTCCCACAGCGGAGGCAGAGGGTAGGCTCTATCATGGAGCTGGTCCCACAGCAGAGACAGGAGGCAGGGCCTATCATGGAACTGGACAAGACGGGAGCTCACCACCTGCAATGTGTGTTTGCAAAGATGGTGGATTTAAAGGACAGACAGAACTCCGTCAACATCATCAATGGAGGGATCAGAGCAGCCAGGCCACAGGAGGGACGGTTACCAAAGCAACGGACCTGTCAGAAACCCAGGAGGGAGCCGGGTTTGCAGGCCTGGTAACTGTGGCAACAGTCACGGTGGGAGGTCAGGCCCAGCTGCGTGACGCTGCCCGGGCCGGGGAGCGAGCCACTGCGAGTGACTGTGAGGAGGAGGAGGAGGAGGAGGAGGAGGAGGCCGAGGAACAGGACGACGAGTTTGGGAGTTTCGAGAAGGCGGGGAACCTGGTGCACTGGGCAGAGTTCCCAGGCCCCCTGGGGCCGGAGTGGGACGGCCTGCACCGGCAGAGCGAGGCGACGGCTGGATGGAGTCAAGAACCAGGTGAGGAGGTGGCGAGCGGCAGAACGTGGAGGCGAGGGTCCCAGAACGTGGCAACCAAACCAAATTGGGGGGGGGGTGCGAAACCCTGTAGTGAGGTGGGGACGGGGGGAACCTTCATGGTAAAAAGCGAGTACCCCCAGAACTGGGCGTGCTAGTGGGGGTTGAGGTCGCACAGGCTGGACCCTACCCCTAATGGCGGTGTAAAGGGAGGGGTAATATACCCCGCCGGCATGTTGAATCAAGCCGGTTAGCAGCAGCTTGGTGGGAATGTTTCAGCCGGAGCGGACTGGACAAGTCAAGTGGTCTAACGGACGTGGGCCAGGAGGTGAGGCTTCCAGCCGAGAGGCGAACGCCCACTTTGCCTTCGCAAAATCCACCCCAAACAAAAGGGGAAGGTGGCACAGTGGTTAGCACTGCTGCCTCACAACGCTAGGCAGCAGGGTTCGATTCCCAGCTTGGGTCACTGTCTGTGCGTTCTCCCCGTGTCAGCGTGGGCTTCCTCCTGGTGCTCCGGTTTCCTCCCAAAGTTATGCAGGTTCAGTGGATTGGCCATGCTAAATTGCCCCTTAGTGTCCTAAGACATGTAGGTTAGATGAATTGGCCATGCTAAATTGCCCCTTAGTGTCCTAAGACATGTAGGTTAGATGAATTGGCCATGCTAAATTGCCCCTTAGTGTCCTAAGACATGTAGGTTAGATGAATTGGCCATGCTAAATTGCCCCTTAGTGTCCAAAGTGTGCAGGTTAGGTGGATTGGCCATGCTAAATTGCCCCTTAATGTTCCAAGATGTGCAGGTTAGGCGGATTGGCCATGCTAAATTGCCCCTTAATGTTCCAAGATGTGTAGGTTAGGTGGATTGGCCATGCTAAATTGTCCCTTAGTGTCCAAAGATCTGCAGTTTGGGTGGATTGACCATGCTAAATTGCCTGTTAGTGTCAGGGGGACTAGCAGGGGAAATACATGGGATTTCGGGGATAGGATCTGGGTGGGATTGTATTGGTGCAGGCTCGATGGGCCGAATGGGCATCTTCGGCAGTGTAGGGATTCTATGATTGAGTGTGAGGGTCTGTGGTGACTGGAGGTAGTTGATCACACCCACTCAGGCTGTCAGTCTAGTCTATCTCCTTCCCAGCATGGAGCAATAATCCTTTCACTCACCACCTCCCACTGGATTGGTTTTTACATCAAAGATTTCTGCAGAAGAATTGCCTTTCCCTCCTCTTTCCCCAACCCCCCTGCCCAGTAAGCAGGTCATCCCAGGAACCAGCCTGGCAAACCTTCGCTGCGCTCCCTCTATGGCAAGGACATCCTTCCTTAGAAGGAGACCATTCTGCCCTTGAAAGTGCTGCTATGCAATTAGTCTAACTCCTCCACGCTTTCCTTATTCCCATTTTTCTAATTGCCATTTGCAAGCTATTACTGGATTGGCCTCCTGTACCCTTTCCAATAAATGGAGACGACTATTGCCCTGGTCAGATCAGACTGTGTTTACCCCAGTCCAACGCTGTCACCTCCACATCAGATCAGAGATTGAAGTTGGCTTCTGGTTTTGGTAGTTTAGTCACATTTTGAGGACAGACTTGGTTCGCACTTCCTTATGGTTAAAACATGGAGGAGGGTAGATAACTTGCCTTTATTTTAATTCATTTATGGGATGTTGCTGGCTGGGCCAGCATTTATTGCCCTTGTGTCCCGCTCTGTCATTTCAGAGGGGCAGTTGAGAATCAACCACATTGCTGTGGCTCTGGAGTCACATGTAGGCCAGACCCAGTAAGGACAGCAGATTTCCTTCCCTAATAGACAATCAACAGTGGTTATCATTTTTTAATTGCAGATTGAATTCAAATTTTGGCATCTGCCTCGGTGGGATTCGAACCTGGGTTCTCCTCCTTGGTTCCTGGATTGCTAGTCCAGTAACAATATCACTCCTTCCCTGTGGAGTGGGAGATTCACAAAAGCAGGCATAACCCTTAAAAGATTAAAGGGGAGGCGACGGACGAGTGGTATTATCGCTAGAAACTCAGATAATGTTCTGGGGACCGGGGTTCGAATCCCACCACGGCAGCTGGTGGAATTTGAATTCAGTAAAAAATATCTGGAATTAAGAATCTACTGATGACCGTGGAACCATTGTCAGAAAAACCCATCTGGTTCACTGGTGTCTCTTTAGGGAAGGAGATCTGCCGTCCCTACCTGGTCTGGCCTACATGTGACCCCAGACTCAACAATGTGGCTGCCTTCTCTCCCGCCCAGGCCCCATCCCCACGTATTTACCCTCGTTGGTCCCCCTAATAATAAGGGGCAAGTTAGCATGGCCAATCCACCTAACTGGCACATGTTTTGGAATGTGGGAAGAAATGGGAGCACCTGGAGGAAACCCACGCAGACACGGGGAGAATGTGCAAACTCCACATAGACAGTGACCTGAGCCGGGAATTGAACCCGGGGTCCCTGGCGCTGTGAGGCAGCAGTGCTAACCACTGGGCCAGCGTGCCGCCCATTGAGTGAACAGGGAATCCCGACTGATGCTTTGTGTGGTGCCGTGGGAATGGGAAGCTGTAGTACTGGGTGTTTAACTCCGATGTGCGATCCTTTTAGGCCCTGCAGGCAGAGCAGCAGGAAGCACATGTCCCCCCAGCAGCGCCGCTGGTTCCGAAGGCGGCTGGAGGGCTTTTTGCAGCGACGACACTCAAACCCAGGAGACGAGCTTTGAAGCTTTCCCACTGCACAGATGGGAAGATGCACGGTGCAGTGCTGGAGGGAAGTGGTGGTTACCTGCGTTGGCACAGCACACAGTTCAGCCAAAAGCATCTCCAGAGTCGTCACTGGGCAAGGTAAGTGTTGTGCCAAACACAAGAAGCCCTTCACTTAGAATTAACAGTGCAGAAATAGGCCATTTAGCCCAACTTGTCTCTGATCCTCCTCCTATCCCATTTCATCTGACCAATCAGTGAGCCTTCTACTTCATTATGCAACTCCTCCCCCAAAGGGAGTCAGCAGCCAATCAGATTGGCAGGTTGCTAGCTCTGTCTCCTGATTGATTAATTTATTATTGTCACATGTATACAGTGAAAAGTATTGTTTACTGCGTGCTATACAGACAAAACATACCGTTCGTAGAGAAGGAAAGGAGAGGGTGCAGAATGTAGTGTTACAGTCATAGCTAAGGTGTAGAGAAAGATCAACTTAATGCGAGGTAGGTCCATTCGAAAGTCTGACGGCAGCAGGGAAGAAGCTGTTCGGGGTTGGCATGTGACCTCAGACTTTTTCCCAACGGAAGAAGGTGGAAGACAGAATGTCCAGGGTGCATGGGGTCCTTAATTATGCTGGCCGCTTTTCAGAGGTAGCGGGAAGTGTAGACGGAGTCAGTGGATGGGAGGTTGGTTTGCATGATGGACTGGGCTACCACAGAACCCCTACATTACAGAAGGAGGCCATTCGGCCCATGGAGCCTACAATCACAGCCAGGCCCTATCCCCATAACCCCTCGTATTTGTCCTGCTAATCCCCCTGACACTAAGCGTCAATTTAGCACGGCCAATCCACCTAACCCGCACGTCTTTGGAGTGTGGGAGGAAACCCACGCAGACACGGGGAGAACGTGCAGCCTCCTCGCAGGCAGTGACCCAAGGCTGGAATTGAACCTGGATCCCTGGCGCTGTGAAGCAGCAGTGCTAACCACTATGCCACTGTGCCGCACCAGGGCTACATTCACAATTCTTTGTAGCTTCTTTGATTTGATTTGATTTATTATTGTCACATGCATTAGCATACAGTGAAAGTATTGTTTCTTGCGTGCTACACAGACAAAGCAAAACGTTCATAGAGAAGGAAACGAGAGAGTGCAGAATGTAGTGTTACAGTCACAGCTGAGGTGTACAGAGAGATCAACTTAATGCAAGGTAGGTCCATTCAAAAATCTGACAGCAGCAGGGAAGAAATTGGTTGGAAGGTGACCTCAGATTTTTGTATTTTTTTCCTGATGGAAGAAGGTGGAAGAGAGAATGTCCAGGGTGGGTGGGGTCCTTAATTATGCTGGCTACTTTGCCAAGGCAGTGGGAAGTGTAGACAGAGTCAATGGATGAGAGGCGGGTTTGTGTGATGGATCAGGCTATATTCGCTTTTGTAGTTTCTTGTGGTCTTGGGCAGAGCAGGAGCCCATACCAAGCTGTGATACAACCAGAAAGAATGCCTCCTATGGTGCTTCTGTAAAAGTTGGTGAGAGCCACAGCGGACATGACAAATTTCCTAAGTGTTCATCCAATGCCTTGGAGACTTTGATAAAACAGTGAACTAGACCAGACACAAGGGTGAAGGATCAAGCTTCATGAGATGTCATTACCCTGCTTACGTTGGGAAAAGTTCCTTAAGGAGTTAATTTCCCAAGATGTGTCAAAGGGTGCACTCAGAAGAAAATGGTGCCAAGCCATCACGACAGGTGACCAGAAAGTTTGATCAAGGCAGGAGGTGGTAAGACGGAGAGTGAGGTGCAGAGGTTGATGGAGGAACTCCAATAATTAGGGCCCAGGCAGCTGAAGGTACGGCTGCGAATGGTGGGTTGAAGGTAATTCTCAAGCGGTCAGAATTGTAGCAAGGCAGAATTCTGCTGGAGGAGGTCACAGAAATAAAGTCATAGAGATGTACAGCACAGAAACAGGCCCTTTGGCCCCGCCAACCAGGTTTCCTGAACTGACCTAGCCCCATTCGCCTGTGTTTGGCCCCAATCCCACTATCCATGTATCTCGCGAAATGTCTTTTCAGTGTTGTAATTGTATCCACCTCTACCACTCCTCTGGCAGCTCATTCCATACACACACCATCCTGCGTGTGAAAAAGTTGCCCCTCAAGTCCGTTTTAAATTTAACCCCCCCTCCCCGTAAACCTATGCCCCCTAGTTTTGGACTCCCCTACCCTGGGGGAAAGGACCTCGGCTACTCACCTCATCTATGCCCCTCATGATTTTATAAAACTCTATAAGGTCACCCCCTCATCCTCCTACGCTCCAGAAAAAGAAACTCCCAGCCTACCCAGCCTCTCCTTATAATTCAATACTTCCAGTCCCAGTAACATCCTTGTCAATCTTTTTTTGCACCCTTTTCCAGTTTAATAACATCCTTCCCATAGCAGGGCAACCAGAATTGTACGCAGTACTCCAAATGTGGCCTTACCAATGTCTTGTAACGTAACGTCCCAACTCCTGTACTCAATACTGTGACTGATGAAGGCAAGTGTTCCAAATGCCTTCTTCACCACCCTGTCTACCTGTGACGCCACTTTCAAGGAACTATGTACCTGCACCCCTGGGTCTCTCTCAGTGCTGGGAATGGGAAGGAGGGATATCTGAGGGATTAGAACACCTTTGAGACACTGCCAGACTGGATGCCAATATTGGCCAGCACAGGAAGGATGGGTGAGCGTAACTCACTGGAAACACGGTAAACAGATTAATCTCAAGGACGCAGGATGTAAAGTTAATTTATTAGTCACAAGTAAAGCTTACATTAACACTGTGATGAAGTTACTGTGAAATTCGTCTCGTCGCCACTCTCTGGCACCTGCTCAGGTCAACGCACCTAACCTGCACATCTTTGGGCTGTGGGAGGAAACTGGAGCACCCAGAGGAAACCCACGCAGATACAGGGAGAATGTGCAGACTCTGCACAGACAGTGACCCGAGCCTGGAATCGAACCCAGGTCCCTGACTCTGTGAGGCTGCAGTCCTAACCACCATGCCATTGTGCATAACCTGCCTTTGCTACACAAGGGTGTAAATTGGAACAAGAAAGGGATTCTCATTCTGAGGGTACTCTTGAACTTGCTGCGATTGTTGCCCTGTCTGTCTGTACTGAGTAGCCTGTGTTTGTTTTGCAGCCTGGGTTGGACTCGGTGTTTCAATGCTGTTTCCCCACTGTCTCGTCCACAAGCTCCAGAGACCCAATCCCACCCCTGGGACAGCTGCTGGGCGCGGAGAAGGTGGGCGAAGGATTCATGAGGTACAGTGAACTGTCTGTTCAAATGTTCCACACCGTGCTTACATTAGGGGAGGTGGTGGAGTAATGGTATTGTCACTGGACCAGTAATCCAGAGATTCAGGGTGATGAAGGTTATCTCGGATTGCAATGGGATCTTGATCAATTGGGCCAGTGGGCTGATGAATTTCAGATGGAGTTTAATTTAGATAAATATGAGGTGATGCATTTTGGTAGATCAAATGCAAGTGAGGACTTATTCAGTTAATGGTAGGGCGTTGGGGAGAGTTATAGAACAAAGAGATCTAGGGGTACAGGTTCATAGCTCCTTGAAAGTGGATTCACAGGTGGATAGAGTGGTGAAGAAGACATCCGACATGCTTGATTTCATTGGTCAGAACACTGAATACAGGAGTTGGGACGTCTTGTTGAAGTTGTACAAGGCATTGGTAAGACCACATTTGGAATACTGCATACAGTTCTGGTCACCCTATTATGGAAGGGTATTATTAAACTAGAAATAGTAAATCTTTTCTGCACTAGGATGCTATTGGGACTTGATGGTTTGAGTTTTAAGGAGAGGCTGGATGGACTGGGATTTTTTTCTCTGGAGTGTAGGAGGATTATAAAATAATGAGGGACATAGATCAGCTAGTCAACCTTCTTTCCCAAAGGTAGGGGAGTCTAAAACTAGAGGGAATAGGTTTAAGGTGAGAGGGGAGAGATACAAAAGGATCCAGAGGGGCAGTTTTTTCACAGAGGGTGGTGAGTGTCTGGAACAAGCTGCCAGAGGTAGTAGTAGAGGCGGGTACAATTTTGTCTTTTAAAAAGCATTTCGATAGTTACATGGGTACGATGAGTACAGAGGGGTATGGGCCAAATGCGGGCAATTGGGACTGACTTAGTGGTAAAAATTGGGCGGCATGGACAAGTTGGGCCAAAGGGCCTGTTTCCACGCTGTAAACCTCTATGACTCTATAATGTTCTGTGGATCCAAGTTCGAATCCCGCCACAGCAGCAGGTGAAATTTGAATTCAATAAATCTGGAATTAAAAAGTCTAGCGGTGACCATGAAACCATTGTTGATTTACGGAAGGAAATCTGCTGTCCTTACCGGGTCTGGCCTACATGTGACTCCAGAGCCACAGCAGTGTTCGATTCTCAAATGCCCCTCGGGCAACTAGGGATAGGCAATAAATGATGGCCCAGCCAGCGACACCCATGTCCCATACAATGAATGAAGAATTTAAAATAATTACAGTTACAGCATCACAGGAGGCTGCTAACCCCAGTCACATGTCCCATGTTTGCTGGACATGTTACATAGAGTTAACATCACAGAGAGAGGCCAAGCATCCCAACAGGTCCATGTTCCACCCCACTTCATCTCAACCTTTCAATTCGACTTTTGATTATATTTTAATTATTCATTCGTGGGAAGTGGGCATCGCTGGCAGGGCCACTGCTGTCCAACTCTCATTGCCCCTTGAACTCAATGTCTCACTCGGCCGTCTCAGGGGGCAGTTGAGAGTCAACCCCATTGCTGTGGCTCTGGAGTCACGTGTAGGCCAGACCAGGTAAGGACGGCAGATTTCCTTCCCTAAAGGGACATTAGTGAACCAGATGGGTTTTTCCAACAATACTTTTTATTTGGTCGACATTCTAGGTTTTTATTTATTGATTTCAAATTTAACCATCGGCCGTGGTGGGATTTGAACCCTGGTCTCCACAGCATTACCCCTGGCGTCCGATGTCACCACCTCCCCCCTTTCCTTTCTCCCTCAAAGTACCTCTCAACTCTTTCTGGTAACAAGTTCCATATTCTAAACACCCTCTGGATAAAGAAGTTCCTCCTGATTTTTTAAATTAGATTTATTACAGACTATTAATGACCTCTTCATTCTGGACTTTCCACTAAAATGGAAACATCTCCACATTTATCGTATCAAACCCCCTCATAATTCTATCAGGTCACCCCCCCACCTCAACACTTCCTTTTCTAGAGAAAAGAGTTCAATGTTTCTGACCCCTGCACAAAGTCTTATCTGAAAACACTTGATTTTATCACATAGTCATCAGAACAAAGCATTCAATGAGATCATGGCTGACCTATGACTTACATCTGTGACCTTTGCCCTCATATCCCCTAATCCCTAATCGATCTCTGATTTAAAATTAACAATTGTTCTAGCATCAGGTGGTTATCACTGCCGCTTCACAGTGCCAGGGACCCCGGTTTGATTTCTGGCTTGAGTCACTGTCTGGGAGTTTGCACATTCTCCCCATGTCTGCATGGGTTTCCTTCAGGTACTCCGGTTTCCTTCCGCAGTCCGAAAGATGTGCAGGTCAGGTGGATTGGCCATGCAAAATTGCTCCTTAGTGTCAGGGGGATTAGCGGGGTAAATGCATGGGGGCATAGGGTCAGGGTGGGATTGTGGTTGGTGCAGACCCAATGGGCCAAATGGCCTCCTTCTACACTGTAGGGTTCTATGATCAGTTGTCATTTTTTGGGAGGCAATGACCCAGTGGATTTATTGCTAGATCATTAATCCAGAAACTCAGCCAATGTTCTGGATATCTCAGAGTATACTCCAGGTTCCTGGTGAAGTGTACTGCACTGTGCCTAGTAACCCTGGTGGCACAGTGGTTAGCACTGCTGCTCACACGCCAGGGATCCGGGTTCAGTTCCCGGTTTGGGTCAATGTCTGTGCGGAGTCTGCACGTTCTCCCTGTGTCTGCGTGGATTTCCTCCAGGTGCTCTGGTTTCCCCTCACAGTCTGAAATTGCCCCCTAGTGTCCAAAGTTGTGAAGGTTAGGTGGATTGGCCACACTAAATTGCCCCTTAGTGTCTAAAGATGTGTAGGTTAGGTGGATTGGGCACTAAATTGCCCCTTAGTGTCTAAAGATGTGCAGGTTAGGTGGATTGGCCATGGTAAATTGCCCCTTGGTGTCTAAAGATGTGTAGATTAGGTGGATTGGCCGTGCTAAATTGCCCCTTAGTGTCCAAAGATGTGTAGGTTAGGTGGATTGGCCATGCTAAATTGCCCCTTAGTGTCTAAAGATGTGTAGGTTAGGTGGATTGGGCACTAAATTGCCCCTTAGTGTCTAAAGATGTGTAGGTTTGGTGGATTGGGCACTAAATTGCCTCTCAGTGTCCAAAGATATGTAGATTAGGTGGATTGGCTGTGCTAAGTTGCCCCTTAGTGTCTAAAGATGTGCAGGTTGGGTGGATTGGCCATGCTAAATTGCCCCTTAGTTCCAAAGATGTGCAGGTCAGGTGGATTGGTCATGCTAAGTTGTCCCTTAGTGTCCAAAGATGTGCAGATTAGGTGGATTGGCCATGCTAAATTGCTCCTTAGTGTCTAAAGATGTGCAGGTCAGGTGGATTGGCCATGCTAAATTGCCCCTTAGTGTCCAAAGATGTGCAGATTAGGTGGATTGGCCATGCTAAATTGCCCCTTAGTGTCCAAAACATGCTTGATAGCTGAGCTGGCAATGCTAAATTCTCCCTCAGTGTACCTGAATAGGTGCCAGAGTGTGAAGATTACAGGATTTTCCCTGTAACTTCTATTATTAACGTAAACACTAATAAATAAAGTTTAAACTTTGCTGTGGTTCTGTTGCAGTGTACAGGCCCGGGATCTGTGGGATTCACTGCAAAATGCTGATCAGGCTGTCGGGCTGAAATATAGATGGTCAGACTGCCAGAGTCGCAAACACCTCCTCGCGTCGCTGTGCGTGGACCCCGCACGCACGGTGAGTGATGACACCGCAGAGAGCAGAGGTCCTTTCACTGTTTCCAGACACTGGATTTGGATAAGCTAATCTCGTTTTTCACCATTCTCTGACAATGCCCTGGGGCAGGTGCTGATTCAGTAAGAAGTCTGACAACACCAGGTTAAAGTCCAACCGATTTATTTGATAGTAAAGTCACTAGCTTGCGGGGTTTGCCCCTTCTTCAGGTGAATGGAGAGTTCTGGCCTCAGACAGAGCATACAACAGCACAGACAGTTTACAGATTACTGATTAGAATGCAAGTCTTTACAACTAACCTGCTATTCAAGTCTTAAAGAGGCCAACAATGTGAGTGGAAGGAGCATTAAGCCCAGGTTAAAGAGATGTGTATTGTCTCCAGACAGTACAGTAAGTGAGGTTTAGCAAACCCAGGCAAGTTATGGGGGCTTACAGAGTGCAACATGAACCCAAGATCCCAGTTGAGACCGTCCTCATGTGTGCGGAACTTGGCTTTCAGTCTCTGCTCAGCGAGACTGCATCTTTAAGACCTGAATAGCAGGTTAGTTGTAAAGACTCGCATTCTAATCAGTAATCTGTACACTGTCTGTGCTGTTATATGCTCTGTCTGAGGCCAGAACTCTCCATTCACCTGGCAAAGGAGCAAACCCCGAAAGCTTGTGGGTTTACTGTCAAATAAATCAGTTGGACTTTAACCTGGTGTTGTCAGACTTTTTACTGTGTTTACCCCAGTCCAACGCCGGCATCTCCACAACATGACTACTATCGGCAGGTGCTGTTGCCAGGGCTGGAAGTTCTCTCGGGGGGGCGGGGGGGGGGGGGGGGGGGCGGTGGGGAGGTGGAGTGGTGCCCACTGCTAGGGAATGTAGGCCGCCCGAGGCTGCACGGATGTGCTGGAGCTGTGCAAAATCTGCTGGCTTGGGGCAGTGACTGGGTGTGGAGGGTGGACACCTGGTCAGGCATTGCCCAGAAGGAGGGATGAGTTGTGGGGTGACACCCCACCCGGGATGGGGACTGGGGACTGGGGGGGGGGGGGTAGAAACGTTTCCTGGGATTTGGCAAGGGGCAGGGAGGGAGTTGGTGCTTGGGATGGGGTGATGTTCCCATGCTGAGGTGATGCCCTGGGCTTGTTGTGGGGGGCGGGGAGCAGGAAGGGCTGCCTAGAGGCTTGCCCAGAACTTGGGAGGGGGGGGGGATGCTGCTGGAGGTCGCCTGAGCAGGGGAGATGTCCCAGGAGCTGGGGGTGGCAGGGGAGGGAAGGAAAGAGGGAGAAAGTGGTGGAGGGAGGGAGAGGGGGAAATGGAGGAGGGAGGGAGGAAAGAGAGGGGGAGAGGAGTGGGGGAAGGAGGGAGGGAGAGAGGGAGTGGGAAAGGGAGGGAAGGAGGGAGTGGGGGAGGGAAGGAGGGAAAGACGGAGTGAGGGATAGAGGAGGGTCCCGGGGGGGAGGGGGAGGGTTTAATATCTTGTGATCTAAAGTTTGAGATACCCAGATGTTGACCATCCATTGGTTTGGAGGGAGGTTGCCCAGGAACGTGGGGTTTTGGGGGTGGTGCCCTGGACTGGGGCATAATATCCTGAGGCTGAGATGACCTCAAACACTGTGTACCATCCAATTATTTATCGGCTGTCTGACTTCAGCTGACAATTTATTTCTTTCTGCTTCTTATTCCCATTCTAATCCTATTCCTACTCCAATCGGTTTTAACAAAGAACAAAGAGAAGTACGGGTCAGGGACAGGCCCTTCGGCCCTCCAAGCCTGTGCTGACCATGATGTCCTAACTAAACTAAAAATGAAACCTTCTCCCCTTACCCTATCCCTCTATTCCCTCCCTATTCATTTACCCATCTAGATGCCTCTTAAATGTCGCTAATGAGCCTAATTCCACCACCTGCTCTGGCAGCGCGTTCCAGGCACCCACCACTCTCTGCGGGAAAAACTACCCCCCCCACCCACATCTCCCTTAAACTTTCCCCCTCTCACCTTGAATCTGTGCTCCCTCGTAATTGACACTTCCACCCTGGGGAAAAAGCCTCTGACTATCCACCCTGTCTGTGCCTCTCATCATGTTGGAGACCTCTATCAGGTCTCCCCTCAACCTCTGTCATTTCAGTGAAAACAATCCTAGTTTATCCAACCTCCCCTCATCGCCAACACCCTCGAAACCAGGCAACATCCTGGTGAACCTTCTTTGCACTCTCTCCAAAGCTTCCATGTCCTTCTGGTAGTGTGGCGACCAGAACTGCATGCAATACTCCAAATGCAGCCTAACCATGGTTTTATTTAACTTTTCATGTGCTCTTTTTCCCCTGTTTCAACTGACTTTCCCTTTCTCTCACTCTCCTTTCGTCATGCTCTCTTCTTTCTCTCCTCTCTTCTCCCCATCCTTTTTCTTTGCTCCTTTCCCTCTCTTTCTGCACTCCCTCTCCTGCTGAATTATCTCTCCAACATTTCCTTGCCAAACTCTTGGCCTCTCCCCTCTCATTCCAACATTCCAGGAGACACTCGGAGCTCAGATGAGAACACTGGACTCTTCCCCACTGCTCTCCAGAGAGACAACGAGGGAGTTGCAGTCTTCCCCCGTTAGCTCGGACCAGGATTACAAGGAGTTAATGTTCATTAAGGTATGGCAGTTTAGAACTACAAGGTTGCCTCTCAAAATGGCAGCCTAATTAAATGGGAAGGCAATGGCCTAGTGGTATTATCGCTGGACTATTGATCCAGAAACTAAGCTAATGTTCTGGGGACCCGGGTTCGAATCCTGCCGCAGCAGATGGCAGAATTTGCAATCAAAATCTGGAATTAAGAACCTATAGATGGGGCGACACCGTGGTTAGACACTGTTGCCTCGCAGCTCCAGGGACACGGGTTCAATTCCTGGTTTGGGTCACTGTCTGTGTGGAGTTTGCACGTTCTCCCCATGTCTGCCTGAGTTTCCTCCAGATGCTCTGGTTTCCTCCCACAGTCTGAAAGACGTGCTGGTTAGGGTGCATTGACCCAAACAGATGCTGCAGTGTGGCGACTAGGGAAATTTCACAGTATCTTCATTGTAGTGTTAATGTAAGCCTTACTTGGGACTAATAAATTAACTTTAACTGTCAATTGGTGGAAAAACTCATCTAGTTCACTAGTGTTCTGTCGAGGAGGAAATCTGCCGTCCTTACCCAGTCTGGCCTACATGTGACTCCAGAGCCACAGCAATGGTTGATTCTCAACTGCCGTCGGGCAACTAGGGGTGGGCAATAAATGCTGGCCCAGCCAGCGACACCCATGTCCCACAAATGAATAAAAAAAGGGGCACTCTCTGCACAAAATAGTGAGAGAGATGGTTAAGCCTTGTACCACTTTCTCAAACCTCCGAAGCCCCATTCGCCCATCATCCCCAGTGCTTACCAATCAACATTGGCGCCAATCTCCATTATAAAATTCTTCAACAATCAACAGAAAATGCTGGAAAATCTCAACAGCTCTGTGGAGAGAGACACAGAGGTACAGTTTCCAGTCCAACTTGATCCAGCTTCAGAGCAGAAGAAGAAGTCATACGGACTCGAAACGTTAACTCTGTTTCTCTCCACAGATTGTTGTAGAGTTTATTTATCCGGGTCATCAGAAGGCTTACAATATCTGCGATGAGGTTACTGTGAAAATCCCCTAGTCGCCACACTCTGGTGCCTGTTCGGGTACACTTAGGGAGAATTTAGCACAGAATTTATCCACCTAACCAGCACGTCTTTTGCACTGTGGGAAGAAACTGAAACCCCTGGAGGAAACCCACACAGATGCAGAGAGAATGCGCAAACTCCACACAGACAGTCACTCAATCTGGGAATCAAACCTGGGTCCCTGGAGCCGTGAGGCAGCAGTACTATCCATTTGCCACCATGTTACCCGCTGCATTTTCTGTTGATATTTCTGATTTCCAGAAGGATTTTCCTTTTATTGTAATGTCTTATTCTTGTACTCAAATCGCACTGTTTCCTCACCACTCCCTATCTCTTAATCTCACTCAACCTTCCAAGATATCTACACTCAACCAATTTTGGATATCTCCAATTTTAATCATTCCACCATTAGCGGCCATGCCTCCAGATGTCCTGGGCCCCAAGCTGTGAAATTCCCTTCATCTGAATGGCTGATTTTTAACAGATTCTTGAAATGACCTAGCAAGCTGCTCAGTTGGATCAAAATGTCCCATCAAACACTCCCAGGACAGATACAGCACGGGGTTAGATACAGAGTAAAGCTCCCTCTACACTGTCCATCAAACACTCCCAGGACAGGTACAGCACAGGGTTAGATACAGAGTAAAGCTCCCTCTACACTGTCCCTATCAAACACTCCCAGGACAGGTACAGCACAGGGTTAGATACAGAGTAAAGCTCCCTCTACACTGTCCCCCATCAAACACTCCTAGGACAGATACAGCACGGGGTTAGATACAGAGTAAAGCTCCCTCTACACTGTCCCCATCAAACACTCCCAGGACAGGTACAGCACGGGGTTAGATACAGAGTAAAGCTCCCTCTACATTGTCCCTATCAAACATTGCTAGGAAAGGTACTGCACAGGTTTAGATAGGGGTTAAAGCTCCATCCATTCCAATTCTCTTACTCCTCCTAGTGGCACACTAAGGTAGACTTTTGTCTGTTACCAAAGCTGGTGATTCCCGGAGCAGGTCGCTAGTCTGTTGCCAGGAGGTTTACTACTCGAGGGGCTCCTCTCCTCAGCGTGGCTGACCTGGAGTCTCTCCCGATCTTATCGCCAGCCCACTGACACGTTTGGAAGGGTTTTGCAGGCTGACACTTTGCAGGGGGGGTTCGGGGTGGCGGGGGGTAGGGTGGGGGTGTGGTGGTGGTGGTGAGAAGTCAGGGGTGAATTTTAGATTCTGTGCACCATCGGCCATTGGACACCGGGGGGTGGGGGGAGGGGTTTGAGGCGGCATCATCGCTGGGCATCACCGCTCTGTCCTTCTCTGTTCCAGAACTCCGGCCCTCCGCTCCAGAACGGCCTCAGCCCCACCCACCGTATCCAGGCCTTCTTTCACCACTGGACACAGGCTGACAGGAATGGGAAAAGCAAGACTTCCTACGACTTCAACAAGAACTTCACGGCCTAGTGGAGCAGAGGCCACGCTCGTCCACTCTGCCTCTTTCTCCATCAAGTCTTTGTTCGCGAGGCCTCCAAGTCTGCCTCTGGGACCATGTCTGTCATTATTTAACGGGGCTGTTTTAGTTTTTTTTTGGGGGGGGGAGGGGACTCCCAGAACGGTTTGAGGGTAGGGGTGCCGGGGGGGGGGCAGATCCAGACACAATGCGACTGAACTTGAGGCTCAGGAGAGGTTGTGCACCAATCCACCACCACGTTGCAACAGTAACCACACGTTTCATTGGCTGTAGAGTGCTTCGGGGTGTGAAAGGTGCTAGATGAATGCAAGCCTTTCTTATGCATAGGATAGAGCACGAAATGGATGGTCAGTATTTTACTCTCCACTGTGCGTCAGCATCTGAGAAGAATATTTTTTAAACCCCCTGCTCCCTCCCTCCCTCCCTCCAGGACACGCGTTGAGTTCCCATCCTTAGCTCTGATTCTGGGGAGCTGGTGGTAATGTTGCAGGATTGGTAATCCAGCAAGGGAGACACGGGTTCGAATCCCATCCTGGCAGCTGGTGGAATGTGGATTAAATGAATTGATTTTAAAAAAACTCTGGAATTGAGAGGAATCTCAGGAATGACGGCGGGAAGCTATTACCCTGCAGATGAGCTGACACGATTGGTTTGCTGGACTCACCTATATGAAGGAGAAGATCAGTAGAACGGAGCTAAGCGAATGTTTCTGGGCACTCATTTCTCCTTCTTCAGAGGCAAGCCTGGTATTAGCCCGTGGAAGGGCCTCGCTGCGTGTGAATTGTCCCGTGTGGAAGGCACCATTGTGGACTGCATGGGAGTGGACAGTTTATTTGTACCTTCCGCGCGTTGTAACATTCCACAGTGTGGCTCCCTCTTTCCCTCCCTGTTTTTCCTGGAGATTATTTGTGCACAATGGTTTTGGCCTTTTATCTTCTGAAAGGCCTCCAACGGGCAGGGCACAGACTCCCATCCTCAATCAAACTGGCCACTCGACACAAGAGCAATGTGTCTTCGTCAAATGGGCTGCTTCACATGGAAGCTTTGGAGATTCTGGGTGCTGAATGGGAGCCTTAATATCAGGCCCAACAATTCACTCACTCACTCACACATATGAACACTCACAAATGCACACTCACTCAGACACACATGCACATGCACTCTCATGCATATGCACACTCACATATGCACACTCACACACATATGCACACACACACGCACGTACACACAGATATGCACACACACACATATGCACACACACATATATGCAGACACAAATGCACACTCACATATGTATGTACACTCATATGCACGCACACATATGCACGCTCACAAATGCACTCACATATGTATGTACACTCATATGCACACACACATATATGCAGACACAAATGCACACTCACATATGTATGTACACTCATATGCACGCACACATATGCACGCTCACAAATGCACACTCACACACACATGCACATTCACACATGCACACACACACATATATGCAGATACAAATGCACACTCACACATGTATGTACACTCATTTGCACACACACATATGCACGCTCACAAATGCACACGCACACACACACACATATGCACACTCATCCACACAGACAAGCGCTCATTCACACACTGACACACAAACTTTAACTCACCCACAATCTAGCAGACACTCTCACACACACTGACATAAACACTGACACTCAGTCAACTAAAACTCACACAAACATACACTGACACCCACTAGCAGTCTCACACTTATTTACACACTCACTCACAAACCAACACTCACACAAATACCCACACACACACTAACTCTCATACATAAAGTACACACCACACACTCTTATACTCTGACACACACACAGACATTAGCAATCTCACTCATTAAGGCACGGATGCACACAATTGCTCTCTGACACACACAGACGTTAGCAATCACACACTAAGGCACGGATGCACACAATTGCTCTCTGACACACACAGACGTTAGCAATCACACACTAAGGCACGGATGCACACAATTGCTCTCTGACACACACAGATGTTAGCAATCACACACTAAGGCACGGATGCACACAATTGCTCTCACACACACAGGCTAAATTTAGTGCTGACCATTCAGTGAACCAAGCTAAACAGGTGGCATAGAAGCACAGTGGTTAGCACTGCTGCCTCACAGCACCAGGGACCCGGATTCAATTCCCAGCTTGGGTCACTGTCTATGTGGAGTTTGCACATTCTCCTCGTGTCTGCATGGGTTTCCTCTGGGTGCTCCGGTTTCCTCCCACAGTCCAAAGATGTGCGGGTTAGGTGAATTGGCCACGCTAAGAAATTGTCCCTTAGTGTCCAGAGATGTGTAGGTTAGGGAGATTAGTGGGGTAACGGGCCGAGGGCATCGAGGGGGGCCTGGGTAAGATGCTCGATTGGTACAGACACAATTGGCCGAATGGCCTCCTTCTGCACTGTAGGGATTCTACGAACTGGATCCTCGGGTCTTCCAGTCTCTGTCACTGAGGGCCATGCTTGCCTGCTGAGTCCTTTGATAAGATCTCTATCCCTATGTCTCCTAAATAAAGAGATGGTGGAGCTCTGCTGGGCTGTGGTGTTGGTGTGGGTGATTTCAGTGATGTGTCGTGCACCCAGAGGGAGATTTGAGTGAGGACAAGAGGGACTCCTGGCTCAGCCTTTCAATCTGGCCTGTGGGGTGCTGAACTGGATATATTGGCAGTTGGAGTCAGTTTGTGTTCTTGGTACTATCTTGGATGACCCTTACTAGTCACAAATTAGGCCTCAACTTGAGTATTGTCCCCGATTCTGGGCACCACAGGAATGATGTGAACGCTTTGGAGATAGTACAGGAGATTTACTGGAATGGTAACAGGGATGGTAACAGGGATGAGGTATTTTCTATAGGACAGCATAGTAGTTAGCTCTGCTGCCTCACAGCGCCATGTACCTGGGTTTGATTCTGGCCTCAGGTGACTGTCTGTGTGAGGTCTGCACATTCTCCCCACGTATATGTGGGTGTTTCTTCCAGGTGCTCCCAGTTTCCTTCTGCCCTCTAAAGATGTGCAGGTTAGGTGGATTGGCCATTCCAAATTGCCCCTTAGTGTCTAAAGATGTGTGAGTTAGGTGGATTGGCCATGCTAAATTGTCCCTTAGTGTTCAAAGATGTGCAGGTTAGGTGGATTGACCATGCTAAATTGTCACTTAGTGTCCAAAGATGTGCAGGTTAGGTGGATTGGCCATGCTAAATTGCCCCTTAGTGTCCAGAGATGTGCAGGTTAGGTGGATTGGCCATGCTAAATTACCCCTTAGTATCCAAAGATGTGCAGGTTAGGTGGATTGGCCATGCTAAATTGCCCCCTAGTGTCCAAAGATGTGCAGGTTAGGTGGATTGGTCATGCTAAATTGTCCCTTAGTATCCAAAGATGTGTGGGTTAGGTGGATTGGCCATGCTAAATTGTCACTTAGTGTCCAGAGATGTGTAGGTTGGATGGATTGGCCATGCTAAATTCCCCCTTGGTGTTCAAAGATGTGTGGGTTAGCGGGGTAAATGTGTGGGATCACGGGGATAGGGTGGGACTGGGTAATATGCTCTTTCGGAGAGTTAATGCTGACTCGATGGGCCAAATAACTGCTTTCTGCACTGTAGGGGTTCTACAAATCTATGAACCTCTGTACAGTGGAGAAAGAGAAGAAACTGGGTTTGTTCTGCTTGGAGTGGAGATTGCGATGGGGTGATTACGTTGGGGAGATTGCAATGGGGAGATTGCGTTGGGGAGGTTGCGATGGGGAGATTGCGATGGGGAGGTTGCGATGGGGAGATTGCAATGGGGGAGATTGCGATGGGGAGATTGCAATGGGGAGATTTCAATGGGGTGATTGCGATGGGGAGATTGCGGTGGGGAGATTGCGATGGGGAGATTGCAATGGGGGAGATTGCAATGGGGATGTTTACAATCATGACTTCTGATGAAAAAGAAATTTAAAACATTGTTTCCATTGGCGACTGGTAACCAGAGGATATACATTTAAGAGAATTGGCTAAAGAACAAAAGGGGCATTTCTTCAGTGCAGTGAGTTGTTCTCAGGGATGTTTTGCCTGGGAGGGTGGTGGAAGTGCTTCAGAATATATGTGAAAGTGAATTGGATAGATACTTGATAGATTTGCAGGGCTATGGGTGGAACGTGGGACTCATCTTTCAAAGGGCTGGCACATGCACAGTGGGTCAAATGGTCTCCTCTGTGCCCTACCCTTTGAGGAAGTCACTGGCATAACACCATATAATTTACTTGCTTGCTGTAAGACCATAAGACATAGCAGCAGAATTAGGCCACTCAGCCCGTCGAGTCTGCTCCACCGTTCAATCATAGCTGATATTTTTCTCATCCCCATTCTCCCCATAACCCCTGATCCCCTTATTAATCAAGAACCTACCTATCTCTGTCTTAAAGACACTCAATGACCTAATGCAGAAGATGTGATGTTGAGTCACCGAAACAACATAGAGCACAGCCTCAGGACAAGGGGTCATCCATTTGGAGAAATGTCCCTCTTTTGGGTGGGTGGTGGATTTTTTTGAATTCTCTATCCCAGCGAGCTGTGGATGCCCAGTCATTGGGAACATTCATAGAGTGCCTACAGTGCAGAAGGAGGCTATTGGATCCATTGAGCCTTCACGAACAGCAATCCCACCCAGGCCCTATCTCCATAACCCCATGTATTTACCCTGTTAGTTCCTAAGGAGCAATTTAGCATGGCCAACCCATCTAACCTGCACATCTTTGGAGTGTGGGAGGAAACTGGAGCACCTGGAGGAATCCCACGCAGACATGGGGAGACTCTACACAGACAGTGACCCAAGCCGGAAATCAAACCCAGGTCCCTGGAGCTGTGAGGCAGCAGTGCTAACCACTGTGCTGCCCTCAAACCAGAGGTTTGTGGACTCAAAAGAAATTAAGGGATGTGGGGATCAGGTGGGAAAGTGGGTTGGAATTCCAGGATCAGTCATGATCTTATCAAATGGTGGGGCAACCTTGAGGGGCGAGATGGTCTAATTCAGTCTTCATGTGGTTCAGTTCCAAGGATACATTGTAATTTGGTTCCTGATGTTGTCCAGTGACCCTCAACTGAGAACTGGGGATGTGACACACATAATATGAGATCAGAATTGGTTGTGATGATCAAATTACCTATATAGATACTCAGCATGCCCAATAGAACTGTATCCTAGCCAGGATCACATCCCAGGCATAGCTCCTGGAGCTGTGGGATAACCTTGAGAAGGATAGATTAAGTTTGATTTTATTTATTAGTGTCACAAGTTGGCTTCACTGCAGTGAAGTTGTCGTGAAAATCCCCTAGTCGCCACACTCCGGCGCCTGTTTGGGTACACTGAGGGAGAATTTAGCATGGCTGATGCATTTAACCAGCACATCTTTCGGACTGTGGGAGGAAACTGGAGCACCCGGAGGAAACCCATGCAGACATGGGGAGAATGTGCAGACTCGGCACAAAGAGTGACCCAAGTCGGGAATTGAACCTGGTCGGTGCTGTGAGGCTATCAATCTCCAACACAGTATAGAATCCCTACAGTGCAGAAGGAGGCCATTTGGTCCATCGAGTTTGCACTGACCACAATCCTACCCAGCCCTGTATCCCCATGTATCTACCCTGATAGCCCGCCCCCCCGACACTAAGGGGTGATTTGGCATGGCCAATCAACCTAGCCCGCATATCTTTGGACTTTGGTTGGAAACCGGAGCACCCGGAGGAAACCCACACAGACAGGAGGAGACATGCAGAGTCCTCACAGACAGTGACCCAAGCCAGGAATCAAACCCGGGTCCCTGTCGCTGTGAGGCAGCAGTGCTAACTACTGTGCCACTGTGCCACCCCCACATCCGTAAAGTGTAGTTTATCCAGAACAGAGAGATGGGAAGATTACACAAATTTAGGAAATTAAAAAGGTTATGGGGTGATTTGATCAAAGTTTTCAAGATAAAATGGGGGAAACAGTCAAGTAATAGGGAGCAACTACTTCCAATGGTTACAGCGTTCAAGACTTGGGAAGTAGTATAAAAACTGGAACCTAACCTTTCAGGAATGAAACTTTTACACATAAAGGATCTCTTCCATTGATGTCAAAGCAATTGTTCTTTTTAAATCTGAGATAGATTGATGATTAACCCAAAGTATTAAGGGATATGGGGCAAAAGTGGACTATGGAACTAAATTGCAGATTAGCCATAATCTCATTGGATGACGGGATTTAAAGGGCTAAATAATTTCTTTCTGTTCTCCTGAACGTTGAACTTTAACCCCATGCTGTCTGGCAGCATCCCTGAAGGACCTAGCTTGAATTGTAAGGGTGGGCCACCTCGCTTTGGTAATAAGTGCTTTCCAACGAACCCCATCCAACCCTTTAATCACCCTAATCGTCTTCTTCAAATCAGCCTTTTTGTCTCGAAATTCGTGACGAGTTGATGCAACCTATCCTCGGCTGGCTTTGTGTTTGAGACCAGGCCCTCGGCAGTAATCACAAGTACTGGGATCGTGCACAGGAAGAAATACAAGGAGACAGTGTGGCTTCCATGTCTGGCCTCTGACTACACGGTTCCTGAGAGTAAGGTTCAGAAGATGCCGATCTCTTTCAGACATCCAGTAAGGGACCAGAGCAGGGACAGGTGAGAAGGCTGAAAGGCAGCTGCCTTCAATGGGTCATGGCCTGTCCTCCATTGTGGTGGCACAGTGGTTAGCACTGTTATCTCACAACACAAGGGATCTAGGTTCAATTCCCAGCATGGGTCACTGTCTGTGTGGAGTTTGCACGTTCTCCCCGTGTCTGCATGGGTTTCCTCCCACACTCCAAAGGTGTACAGGTTAGAGGGATTAGAATCCATGGAATCCCTACAGTGCAGAAGGAGGCCATTCAGCCCATCAAAATTGCACTGACTGTCCAAAAGAGCACTGGCAAGGCCCACACATCGGCGCCCTATTCCCATAACCCCCACACATATACCATGGCTAAACCTGCATATCTTTGGATGCTAAGGGGCAATTTAGCATGGCCAACATGACTTTTGGACTGTGGGAAGAAACCAGAGCACGTGAAGGAAATCCACGCAGACATGGGGAGAATGTGCAAAGTCCACACAGACAGTGACCCAAGCAAGGAATCGAACTTGGGTTCCTGGCACTATGAGGCAGCAATGCTAACCAGTGTGCTACTGTGTCGCCCAGCAGACCGGTCAAATGCACTACATTGGCTCCCACATATTTTGGGATGTCCTGAAGTCATGGTAAGCTCCACATCAATGCAAAATTAAAAATTCTTCATCCTATTTGTCATGTGGTCTGAGAGATAGTCTCCTATGGTCCCCTTCCCTTCCCCAGCCTGCTCCTCCAGCTCCTTCCCCAGGGCATGCTGCTTAGTTGTGTTCGTAGAATCCCGACAGTGCAGAGCAAGGCCATTTGACCCATCGATTATGTACTGACTCTCTGACAGAGTATCTTACCCAGTGCCTCTCCCAGCCATATCCTTGTAGCCCCAACATTCACCATGGCTAATTCACCTAACCTGCATATCTTGGGACACTAAGGGGCAATTTAGCATGGCCTATGGACTAATTCACCTGACAAGTTCACACCTTGTCCTGCAATGGGCTCTTGAATGAGGTGTATTCAATGGTTGTGCTCTCCATTGTCACTTGCCCTCAAGTGAAGGGGGCAGGAAGAGTGGATGCAGAATATCCCAGCTCGCACACAGAGGGTGAGGGCATATTTTGTGCCTAGGCTGAACCTGTTGGAGTTCCTTTCTGCCACATGATGCCCAACCTCCACTTGGCAATTATCCACAGAATTCCCATTTGAAACTCACTGCATGCAGGGGGCGGTGAGTTACTTGAGAGACAGAGCCACAGCCCAGCACAATGAGAGTTTGCAGACCCTCGCAGGAATGCACAATGGCTTCAGATCACACTGGCAAAGGATGATTTTGACCCAGTGAGCTGAACAGCCCCCCTCTCCGGCCTGTCAGCCTCTCGTGTTCAAATGAGCAGATGTTTCTCACCCTCCAGTGATTTAGAATCATAGAATCTACAGTGCAGAAGGAGGTCATTCGGCCCATCAGGTCTGCACTGACCACAGTTCCACCCAGGCCCTATTCCCGTAACACCTCACATTTACCCTGCTGATCTCCCTGACACCAGGATTAATTTAGCACGGCCAATCCAGCTAACCGCACATCTTTGGACTGTGGGAGGAAACCGGAGCACCCGGAGGAAACCCACTCAGACACAGGGAGAACGTGCAAACTCCACATAGACAGTGACCCAAGCTGAGAATTGAGCCCGGGTCCCTGGAGCTGTGAGGCAGCAGCGCTAACCACTGTGCTACCATGCCACCCCAAACATCTTTGGAGTTTACCTGGAGATCCCATCACCCTGTTGTAACATCTGATTGCAGGGTGCAAGTGGCAGAATGGGTCAAGCACTGGGTGGTTTTACTGGAATATGAATGGTGAAACTTCCTGAAATATCGCTGGCATTTTAAATAAATACCTTGCAAAGTTTACTAAATTACAGTGACAAGCATCCTGTTTATTTTAACAAAGGTTCCAGGAATTTAACATTTGATTGTGCACCCTCCTGGATTAGCCTGGTGTTGCCAGCATTTGAGGCTTAATCTCCATGACATTGCTCTGAAGAACTCTAGGAGTGTCAAGTCTTTGAACACTCGTTAAGGGCGGGTGGGTTGGAGAAATGGCTGTTTGGGTAACATTTCAAGCTTAAGCTTCGTGCAAAATCCTTGTCCCTTAGCCAGAGAAGGGCAATCAGGGGTGACTTTTAACCAGAGTTGGCAACTCCGGATTTAATAGGAGTGCTTCATCTCAAGTTGACAGTCGCTTGTCCCGCACCCATAAAATCCCACCTGAGGTCAACTAACCTTTGTACTGTTCCCCCCACTCGCCTGCTCCGATTCCTATGGCAGGTGGGACAGTAAAATTCTGGCCACTGTGTTAAAACCTCACACTACCAATGGTGTCCTCACCCACAACAACTCCAACCCAGGGGTACACAGCTAGACCAGTAGATACGGCATCACAGCGGCCCACCTCTGAGGCTGAGAATTATTTAGGTAAACTCTGCCTGTGCAGGGACATTTGTGAATTTGCCCTGGCACGATGTACCCACTGTACAATGCAGGCAGCAATACTGAGAGTTACTGAGCTTCCTTTTCCCTCTAGAATAGGAACTAGGGCAGCCTACATTCCAGAAGTCTGGTGAACGGAGGAAGGCAATGTGCGGAGTGCGGGAAAAGCTACCAGCAAGCCTAAGCGTTACTTGCATGTTCAGGGTGATGGCCAAGAAATGAGGTCCATGGACTGGCAGACTGGGGTCCCAGGGTGGCACAGTGGTTAGCACTGCTGCCTCACTGCGCCAGAGACTCGGGTTCAATTCCCAGCTTGGGTCTGTGTGGAGTCTGCAGGTTCTAGCTGTGTCTATGTAGGTTTCCTCCAGATGCTCCAGTTTCCTCTCACAGTCCGAAAGATGTGTAGTTTAGGTGGATTGGCCATGCTAAATTGCCCCTTAGTGTCCTAAAATATGTAGGTTAGGGTGGATTAGCCATGCTAAATTGCCCCTTAGTGTCCAAAGATGTGCAGGTTGGATTAGACATGGTAAATGTGTGGGGTTACGGGGATAGAGTAGGGAGGTGGCCTCAGCAATATATTCTGCCAGTGTATCAGTCAGAGTTGGCGCGGACTCGATGGGCTGAATGGCCTCCTTCTGCACTGGAGGGATTCTATGATGCAGAGTATGTTGATATTGGGTGGCTGTTGAATTGGAGAACTATCCTGTTGGAGAGGAAGAGCCTCCAATGGGTGCAGAGGGAGGGAGGGGGGAGAGAAGTCGGTTGGTTCCGAGTGGCCGGAGGCGGAGACTCACCCGGAAGCCGAAGGGAATGTAACAAATCGCGGAGAAACTGAAACACAACGAGGCAGAGAGAGACTGAACAGAGTCTGGCTGAGAGAGACTGGGCAGCAAGCATGGGCATCAAGGTGGCGATATTCGGATCCACCGGGATGACGGGACTCGCTACCCTGCCGCAAGCAATCGCTGCAGGTGAGGAAGGGCAAAACTGACCAGTGAGAGCTGGGACACTGACCCAGATACTGACCAGTGAGAGCTGGCACACTGACCCAGACACTGACCAGTGAGAGCTAGGACACTGACCAGTGAGAGCTGGGAAACTGACCCAGATACTGACCAGTGAGAGCTGGGAAACTGACCCAGGTACTGACCAGTGAGAGCTGGGAAACTGACCCAGCCACTGACCAGTGAGAGCTGGGAAACTGACCCAGATACTGACCAGTGAGAGCTGGGACACTGACCCAGATACTGACCAGTGAGAGCTGGCACACTGACCCAGACACTGACCAGTGAGAGCTGGGAAACTGACCCAGATACTGACCAGTGAGAGCTGGGACACTGGCCTGGGAAACTGACCAGTGAGAGCTGGGACACTGATCCAGGAAACTGACCAGTGAGAACTGGGAAACTGACCCAGACACTGACCAGCGAGAGCTGGGACACTGATCCAGGAAACTGACCAGTGAGAACTGGGAAATTGACCAATGAGAGCTAGGACATTGATCTGGGAAACTGATCAGTGAAACCCGGGACACTGACCAGTGAGAAAACTGACCAGACACTGAGCAATGAGGCCTGGGAAACTGACCAGATTCTGAGCATTGAGACCCGGGACGCTGGGCAGTGAGAATGAGCAGAGTTGTGAGGGCAGCTTGGTTCAGCTGTAGTTTGGGAATCTATTTCGGTCTGTTAGTTAAGCGGTCACTTGTCTCTGTCTCATTCTCTGGCTCCTCTCTGTGAGGGGGAGCGGGGGGGGGAACGTGTAACAATTCTCAACCAGAGAGCGAGTCAAGGACATTCCGGTATTTCTGGGGGGATGGTTGATCTCTGTTTAATATTAAATTGCTCCGATATACCAGCTACAGTGTGGCTTTTACACTGCCAGCGCTGGCTGGAATTTAATTTTCAAGATTCAATTCTAATTTTAAGTTCACGGTAGGTCACACAGAACCAGTTCTGCTCTTGCTGTTTGAGTTGTCTTTAATAAACGCAGCAATATTTCCTATAGTTCATGAACTTTCTGTTTAAAGTGTTGAGCTGTATTTAAATGGCCCCAGGACATCCCAAAGTGCTTTACAATCAAGGAGGGACTTTTGTAATCTGGTTATTGTTGTGATGTAGCCCATCTGCGCACAGAAAGATCCCACAAACAGCAGTGAAGTGAACGACTAGATAACTTTATTGGGGATAACTGTTGGTGTTGGAATTTTTTTTGGGGGGGGGGTGGGGGTTCTCCTTTGAAATTATGTCCACCTCACAGGGTCATCTTTCCAACTGTATGTTGGCACCCTAGCAGTCCCTCACTACTGCTCTGGGAGTGTCAATGATTCGCTCCTGGAGTTTGCCACTGGTTCCCTTTCTAACTCTCTTTTTCCTATCCCCCTCCCCCCCGTACCTTTTCAAGAGGAGTGGGCAGCATGGTGGCACAGTGCTGCCTCACAGCGCCAGGAATCCAGGTTCAATTCCCAGCTTGGGTCACGGTCTGTGCGGAGTTTGCACGTTCTCCCTGTGTCTACCTGGGTTTCCTCTGGGTGCTCTGGTTTCCTCCCACAATCCAAAGATGTGCGGGTTAGGCAGATTGGTCATGCTAAATTGCCCCTTAGTATCAGAGGGACTAGCTAGGGTAAATGTGTGGTGTTATGGGGATAGGACCCAGGTGGGATTGTGGTCGGTACTGACTTGATGGGCCAAATGGCTTCCTTCTGCACTGTACGGATTCTGAGTGGGCTGGGTGGGTGGGGGAGATGCGGGGAGCATTGGGAGAGAAAGGCGGAAGAAGCCATGGTTGATGAGGTTGTGGGGATTGACCACATGACTGTTACCACACTGGGGCCTGAGTCTCAGTTTGTGAGGGGGACTAGTCTGGGTGTGTGCCATCTGTTATACAACCAGTGTAAATCATACAGAGAGTCTGTCATGTGGACAGAAAGGCAGGGAGCTAGCAACCAGCTAGGAGGAGAGATTCCACAAACGAAGGTTGTATTCCCTGGAATTTAGGCAGTTAAATGGCAATTTGATTGACATTTTCAGGATATTAAGGGGGACTGGTAGATTAGATAGAGAAATTATTTCAGCTGATTACAGAGTCTAGGAGGAAATGATAGGGGAGGGAGCTCCAAATGTTGGAGCCAGACTTCTCAGGTATGGCATTAGGAATCAGTTCTACACACACACAAGCTGAATCAAGTTTGAAATACTCTGTTGTAAACGACGGAAATGTTGTGGCGCAGTGAGATTAGTGTCCCTGACTCTGAGCCAGAAGCTGTGGGTTCAAGTCCCACTCCAGGACTTGATGGCTGAGGAAGATATGTCCATAACGCGGCCAAACATATTGCGTGTCAACCTACAAAATCCTTCCAAACAAGCCAATGGCTGGCAGGAAGAGTGGGAGAGACTCCTGGTCAGCCACACTTGATTTATTATTGTCACAGACTTGGGATACAATGAAAAGTATTGTTTCTTGCGCGCTATAGAGAGAAAACATACCATTCATAGGGGAGGAGAGGGTGCAGAACCTTATGTTACAGTCATAGCTAGGGTATAGAGAAAGATCAGCTTAATGCAAGGCAAGTCCATTCAAAAGTCTGACAGCAGTAGGGAAGAAGCTATTCTTGAGTCAGTTGGTATGTGATCTCAGACTTTTGTATCTTTTTCCCAATGAAAGAAGATGGAAGGAAGAATGTCCATGATGCGTGGGGTCCTTGATTATACTGGCTGCTTTCCCGAGGCAGCGGGAAGTGGAGACAGAGTCAATGGATGGAAGGCTGGTTTGCGTGATGGACTGGGCTACTTTCACAACCCTTTGTCATGATGTGGAGTGGCACCCCTCAAGTTATAAGCCCTTGGTGACAGACTAGTGACCTGTTTTGGGAATAACTAGCTATGGAAACAAGTCTGCCTTAGCGCACCACAAGGAGCAGGAAGAGAACTGAAATTGGGAATTTGCAAAGGATAACTGATCTAAAATGGAATTTGAGAGAGTTTTGTTAACTGAAGAGTTTTTAAGGGATATGGGTTAGCCATGATCTCACTGAATGGCCTGAGGGGCTGAATGGCCTCCTCCTGCTCCTATTTTCCTTCCAACATTTCCAGGAGTACTCGATTGACTGAAAAACACAGTGGGCCATTCTGGGGATATGCAAGGTGCTATATAAATGCAAAAATCCCCTTTTCTTTCTCCAAGATGAAAGCAGACTTACTGCTTGGTGCAAACCTTCGACAACCTTGCACCCAGTTGTTGGTTCCTTTGGCAGCCTGTCTGTGCTGAGTCACGCTCACATGCTGGGAAGGCTTTTTGCTGACTCGTCCTCACAAGCTTTGTAGGCCATTGGTTGGTTCCTTGCATTGTTGATCACACAACACAGCACTGGGCCGTCAAGGCCAGCCTGTAACTGATAGATAAGTGCAGCTGCTCCTGGGTTCACTTCCCTATCTCCCAGTAACAGGAAGGGAGGTGTATTAACGTCAGGTCAGGCGAGGGGATGTTTGCTAATGATTGCAGCATTTCAGTTCCAGCTCCAACTCTCAGTTGGAGCCTAAATGCAGCAAGACCTGGACAACATTCAGTTGTTAAGCAGTAACAACCCTGCCTCAAAAGGGTCATCACCATCTCTAACCAGAGAGTTTGATCATCTCCCTTTGACGTTCGACAGCATTGCCATTGCTGAATCCCCCCACGCTCAATGGGGATTTACCACTGATGAGAAATGGAACTGGATGAGCCATATAAATATTGTGCCTACACAGGCAGGTCTGAGGTGAATAACGTGGCTGGCACAGAGCCACCTCACAGCGCCAGGGACCCCGGTTCGATTCCCAGCTTGGGTCACCGTCTGTGCTAATTCTGCACGTTCTCCCCCATGTCTGGGTGGGTTTCCTCCGGGTGTTCCGCTTTCCTCCCACAGTCCGAAAGACGTGCTGGTTAGGGTGCATTGGTCATGCTAAGTTCTCACTCAGTGAACCCGAACAGGTGCCGGAGTGTGGCGACGAGGGGATTTTCACAGTAGCTTCACTGCAGTGTGACACTAATAAATAAGCTTTAAAACTTAAACTCCAGGGGATCAGGCTGTTAATTGGGTGATCAGACATGATAATGAATGGAGGAGCAGGGTCGAAGGGTTAAATGGCCTCCTCCTGCTCCTACATTCTTTTGCTTCTGATTTCCTGAAGCCTGTCCACTATCTACAAGCTACAAGTCAGGGGTGTGATGGAATACTCCCACTTGCCTGGATGGGTGCGATTCTAACAACACCCTTCAAAACAAAGTAGCCTAACCGATTAACCCAAACACTGCCTTAAACATTCACTCCCTCCTCCAGCCACACACAACGGAATGTATCGTTTACAAGATGCAATGTAGTACCTTCCAAGCTCACAATCTCAACCACTAGAGCAACAGCTCCATTGGAACATCATCATCGCAAAATTAACCCCCCCCCCCCCCCCCCCCCACAAATGGCGCACACCATTCCTGACTCGGAAATACCTTGGCCGTTCCTTCATTGTCACTGGTTCCAGATTCTGGAACTCCCTCCCTAACGGCATGGTGGATGTACCTACATCACAGGGACTGCAGCGAGTTCAAGAAAGCAGCTCGGCATCACCTTATCAAGGGGCAATTAGGGATAAATTCTGGCCTTGCAAGTGATAAACAAATTTAAAAAAAAAGAATGACAGTTCAGTGAGTCAAACTGCCCCGAAAATCCTCAATCTGAGCCTTGAATTAAACACTGCTGTTATAATCCAGAAAGCCAATTAGGGAAGGCTAGAACTGGAGTTAATTTTTACTCAGTATTACATTTATTTAGAGTGAGACATTACAAGCGTATGCCTCCTACCTCAAACACACTTCTGTTTCCATCCACGTCTCTTTATATTCCCCCAAGTGAAACCTGAACTAGTGCCCTCCGCCAGGATTTAATCCATTTTATTTGATATACATTCAGCAACTGCTGAATGCCCAGAGACCCTGCCAAATAGTTTGAGGCCAATAGACATTTCTGTGGACAAGTTCTAACACCTTTGGGAGAGCTTGAGAGGAAACGTGGAAGCAGAACGCAACTAGTGTCCGAGCACAGTTACACTGCACTCTTTCCTAAACCCCCCTCACTTGCACACTTGTTGAAAACAGGTCATGTCCAGGGGTTAAATTGTATCTCACCATCATCCCAATAGATCATTGTTCCAAAGGCAACTTGTCCAAACAACTGTCCTGGTTCCCCCCAGTGCTGATGCTACAGTTCAAAAAGCCCACCAGCGCCTCTAATTTCTCATGAGGTTAAGGAAATTTAGCATGTCCACTACGACTCTCGAATTTTTACAGACGCACCACAGAAAGCATCCTTTCCAATGCATCACAGCTTGGTGTGGCTCCTGCTCTGCCCAAGACTGCAAGAAACTACAGATGGTTGTAAACGAAGCTCAGTCCATCGCCCGAGCCAGCCTCCCACCCGTTGATTCCGTCTACACTTCCCATGCCTCGGCAAAGCAGCCGGTATAACCAAGGACCCCACACACCTGGGAAATAGTCTCTTCCAGCTTCTTCCATCGGGAAAACGATTCAAAAGTCTGAGGTCACGTACCAACCGACTCAAGAACAGCTTCTTCCCTGTTGCCATCAGGCTTTTGAATGGCCCTACCTTATATTAAGTTGATCTTTCTCTACACCCTAGCCGCGAATGTAACACTACATTCTGCACTCTCTCCTTTCCTTCTCTGTGAATGGTATGCTTTGTCTGTATACTTTTCACTGTATCTCAATACGCGTGACAATAATAAATCCAATCAGACCATCATCCCAAAGTACCACAGGCATTTCTGCACATTAGCGAGAGGCGTTTTGGCTACTTGCAGCTTGGGGGCACCGCTCAGCAAAGGGAGGTGGCAAAATCTCTATGAATTACCATAGCCTGTGCGGGGATTGAAGCCATGCAGTTGGTTTCATTCTGCAATCACACTGGGGTTAAACTGGTGGAGTAACATAATCTCTCAGCATAATCTGCCATACCTGCCACAAGAGAGGAAAGGCATTGCAGACTTGAGTGCAAGATAAAATGTGGAGAGATTATGCAGGGTGGGGAACTATCCTTAGTCAGTGTGGTTCTCCTGTCAGACTCACTGCCCGTTATGTGTGTCCGTTTTCTCATAGGTTACGAGGTCACCGTTCTGGTGCGTGACGCAGCCAGACTGCCCCCTGAATGCAAAGGGTTAAAGGTCATCGTTGGCGACGTCCTGAATAAGGAAGATGTCCAGCAGGCAGTCAAAGGTCAGGACGGAGTCATCATCATTCTGGGAACCAGGAACGACCTGAGTAAGTGTCTTTCCCAGGCTGTGGGACAGCCGTGTGGATCTGGCTGTGCGTGTCTGAGGTGAATTTAGCACAGATGAGATTCAGGAGAAGTTAAACGTAGGAGGGAGGAAAGAGGCGAAGGATAACCCCATGAAATGCGCTGATCCAAGGGGCTGAAGAAGAGCATGAAGCTGTTTCTGTCTATAAATCATCCAGGTTTCTGAAGTGCTAATTGGCAATAATCAGTCCAATGATGTATTAAAAGGGTGGAGCACAGTGCCATGGTGGTTAGCACTGCTGCTTCACAGCATCAGAGACCTGTTCGATTCCCAGCTTGGGTCACTGTGTGGAGTCTGCACATTCTCCCCGTGTCTGCGTGGGTTTCCTCTGGGTGCTCCAGTTTCCTCCTCCTGTCTGAAAGACACGCTGGTTAGGTGCATTGAGCCTAACAGACACCAGAGTATGGCGGCTAGGGGAATTTCATGTTAACTTCATTGCAGTGTTAGTGTAAGCCTTACTTGTGACTAATAAATGAAAACTTCTAACTTTAAAAGTCTGTGTAGGTTTTCTGTGGGTGCTCCGGTTTCCGCCTACAGTCCGAAAGACGTGCTGGGAACGGCACGGTGGCGCAGTGGTTAGCTCTGCCGCCTCACAGCGCCAGGGACCCAGGTTCAATTCCCAGCTTGGGTCACTGTCTGTGTGAAGTTTGCACACTTGCCCCGTGTCTGCGTGGGTTCCCTGCGGGTGCTCCAGTTTCCTCCCACAGTCCAAAGATGTGGGAGGAACTCAAACCCGTTGTGGGTGTAAATCCTTGGGTCATCACCTTTTGAAGGAGAAAGTGAGGTCACCGTGTGATGACAGGGCTTCCCTCTATTATAATGGCAGCGTGGTGGTTAGCACCGTTTCAAAGCGCCAGGGACCCGAGTTCGATTCCGGCCTTGGGTGTCTGCCTGTGTGGAGTTTGCACACTCTCCCCGTATCAGCCTGGGTTTCCGCCCAAACTCCAAAGATGTGCGGGTTAGGTGGATTGGCCGTGCTAACTTGCCCCTTCGTGTCAGGGGGACTAGCTAGGGTAAATACATGGGATTATGGGGATAGGGTGGGATTGGTGTCCGTTCAGACTCAATGGGCCAAATGGCTGCCTTCTGCACTGTAGGGATTCTGAGACGTTACGTGTGTTGCCACGGCAAACCGGTCGTTTTGTTTCTTTGACTGATTTTCTTGTGAAATTTTCTGAACATTTTTAAAATGTGGCTGGGGTGGAGAGGGGTGGGTGGGGGAGTGGGGGACGTGGGGTTGTGAGATTTGGTGGGAGGGGGCACCCCAAGCTTTATGAGGCTGCCCCTGTAATAACCTGCCTGATCCACTTGTGGCTACCTGGCTTCTCTTCCTCGCCTCCCCCCTCGCACCCCCTCCTCCTCCTCACCCCCCCCCCCCCCCCCCCCCCCCGGTACAGTTAGGCCTTGGGCCTAGTAGTCAGTTGGTTGCTTTACATTCCTCGTGGGGGGGGGCAGTCTTGTGCCCTTCTGGGTGAGTAAAGTCAATAAAAGGCCCTTGGGCTTGAGTTGTCACAGTAAAAACTCACTGTTTGATTTCTCTTTTGCCTCCCCCAGGCCCCACTACCATGATGTCCGAGGGAACCAAGAACATTGTTGAAGCGATGAAGACCCACCACGTGAGGAAGGTGGTGGCCTGTATGTCAAGTAAGTTTAAAGCTGCTAGCCAAAGAAAGGAAAGGTTGCATTTATATAGCACCTTTCACAATATTAGGGCACCCAAAAACGCTTTCAGCTCAATTAAGTGGGCGGCACGGTGGCACACTGCTGCTTCACAGCTCCAGGGGCCTGGGTTCGATTCCCGGCTTGGGCCACTGTCTGTGTGGAGTTTGCACGTGCTCCCTGTGTCTGTGTGGGTTTCCTCCAGGTGTTCTGAATTCCTCCAACAGTCCAAATACGTGTGGGTTAGGTGGATTGGCCACGCTAAATTGACTCTTGGGGGCCGGATTCTCTGACTGCTCTCGCCCTGAAGCCGGAAAATCCTCCCCAAGGTCAACGGTTCTTTCCACGATCTGCCCCAACCCGCTCCGATTCCCATAGTGGGCGGAATGGGAAAATTTGTCCCTTAGTGTCCAAAGACGTGTAGGATTAGCGGGGCAAATGTGTGAGGTTACGGGGTAGAGTGCAGGGTGGGCCTACGTAAAATGCTCTGTTGGAGAGTTGGTGTGGACTTGATGGGCTGAGTGGCCTCCTTTTGCGCTATGGGGAATTTATCATTGATACCCAACCGAGAGGGTAGATTGAACCTCTCACCCAATAGATAGTGGTTCTGACAACACAGCACTATCCCAATGGGACTGTCCGACCTGATAGTCAAGCCTTCCGATGCAGGGCTGGGAACGCCACAAACACAACCACTGCTGACACTTGGGTCACTGGGTTTTGCCTTTTATGCAGTGGTGCTCAACTCAACATTGAACTGTCCAAACAGAGAGTGTCCTCTACCCTGCTGTCTCTATGCAAAACCGCTCAGACTAATACACCAAGTATACTTAATATAGAGTCTAATGACCAACCAGTGTCTTAAGAAGCTAACGAGGAGAGTCAGAAATCGGTGAAACATTTAGAAAGCCATCAAGGGAAGAATTATTCAATCTAATCACAGCATGGCCAATTCAAACTGAGCTGTGCTCAGCCTTGGTGGTGGACTGAGTGGGTTTCACAGACAGACAGGGCATCTCCTAACTCATTATCCAAGAGATAATCGACATTTTAATGAATGAGTTTTTAAAAGAAATTCACTGGGAGGGTGTGGGTATCACTGCCCATCCCTAATCGCACCTTGAGAAGGTGATGGTGAACCGTCTTCTTGAACCCAATGCAGTCCCTTGTGGTGCAGGTACACCCACAGTGCTGTTAGGGAAGGAGAACCAGGATCCTGACCCAGCAAGAGTGAAGGAATGGCCGATATGTCTCCAAGTCAGGATGGTGAGCGGCTTAGAACAAAGGACAGGAACAGGCCCTTTGGCCCACCAAGCCTGTGCTGACACATGACACCTTTCTAAATTAATGACCTTTTGCCTCCAAGCAGTCTGTATCCCTGTATTCATGGTGTCTGTCAAGATGCCCCTTAAACGTTGCTACTGTATCTGCTTCCACCACCTCCCTGGGCAGCGAATCCCAGGCAACTTACCACCCTCTGTGTTTAAAAGAAAAACCTGCCCCTCACATCTCCTTTAAACCCCCCCCTCCCCCTTTTACCTCAAATCATTGTCCCCTAGTAACATTTCCACCCTGGGAAAAAGACTCCGACCAGCGGAGGGAAATTTCCAGGGAGTGACCACCAGGGTACAGTTCCAGAGACTCTAATTCCTCCTAGGGTCCCTCACTGTTGTTGGGATACAGTTCCAGGGATAACGCAGCTAGGACCAAGTGCCCCAGCACAGCACGGGTTAAAAGGTTGAGACATTGTGGGGCCATGCATCGCAGTGTACTACGCAGGGCTAGAGAAAATGGCAGGATTGAATGAATTAAAACAAAACTAGACCGAATCTTTCCTCTTGGGGGGCAATCTAGAACAAGAGGTCACAGGTATAGGTTGAGAGGCGTTAGATTTAAAACTGAGATGAGGAGGAGCTGCTTCTCACAGAGGGTGGTGAATTTGTGGAACTCACTGCCCCGTAGCACGGTGGAGTCTAAATCATTGAATGGTTTCAAGAAAGAGATGAATATATTTCTGATTTAACAAAATAATGGGCTAAAGGGATATAGGGAACAGGTGGGGAGCTGGATTTGAGACCGGGGGAAATCAGCCATGGTAGGGGTGGCATGGTGGTTTGCACTGCTGCCTCACAGCAAGAAGTCTCACAACACCAGGTTAAAGTCCAACAAGTTTTTCTGGAATCACGAGCTTTCAGAGCACTGTTCCTTTATCAGGTGAGTGACCTGATGAAGGAGCAGCGCTCCGAAAGCTCGTGATTCCAAACAAACCTGTTGGACTTTAACCTGTGTTGTGAGACTTCTTGCTGCGCCCAGCCCAGTCCAACGACGGCATCTCCACATCATGGCCTCACAGCTTCAGGGAACTGGGTTCAATTCTGGCCTTGGGTCGCTGTCCGTGTGGAGTCTGCACGTTCTCCTCGTGTCTGCGTGGGTTTCCTCCCACAGTCCAAAGATGTGCGGGTTAGGTTGATTGGCCATGCTAAATTGACCCTGGTGTAAGGGGGATTAACAGGGCAAATGAGGGTGACAGGAATAGGGCCTGGGTGGGATTGTGGTCGGTACAGACTTGATGGGCCAAATGGCCTCCTTCTGTACTGTAGGGATTCAGTGACTTCTGGCAGAGCAGGCTCGAAGGGCTGAACTGCTTACTTCTGCCCCCAATTCTTACATTGGTGGGGATGGTGGCACCAGTCCTTCGAGGTCTATCAGAGCACAGTGAGGTCAAAGGAGAGAGGCAGCCAATTGATGTGATATTTCCATTTCCACAGCCTTCCTGCTTTGGGATGAAGCCAAGATCCCACCACGATTGCTGGATGTGACAAAGGACCACCAGAGGATGTATGAAGTACTGAAGAATTCGGAGTTGGACTATGTGGCTGTTTTTCCACCTCACATTGCCGGTTAGACCTCCTTTACTATGTTAGGTTAACATTACTGCAGATCATGGTGCATTCCAATCTAAATGAAGCACGATGATATCGATAATAGGAGGTTCTGAGCACAGACAAAGGAATATTATTCCTGCTGTGGAAACAAACCAGAGATCATGAACCCAAAATCATCGGCAAAAGATCTCGAGGGGAGATAGGGAAAAATATTTTCACACACAGAGAGGTATCAGGAGCTAGAATGCTTGACCTGAAAAGGTAATTTAGAAGGGATTTGCACTGCTATAGAAAGGATGTTATTAAATTGGAAAGGGTTCAAAAAAGATTGACAAGGATGTTAAGGGGACTGGAAGGTTTGAACACAGGCTTGAGAGACTGGGACTTTTTTCCCTGGAGTGTAGGAGGATGAGCTTTATAAAATCATGGGGGGCATAGATAAGGTGAATAGCCAGGGGGTTTTCCCCAGGGTAGGGGAGTCCAAAACTCAAGAGCATAGGTTTAAGGTGAGAGGGGAAGGATTTAAAAGGGACCAGAGGGGTAACTTCTTCACACAGCTAGTGTGTGTGTGTGTGTGTGTGTGTGGAATGAGCTAGCAGAGGAGGTGGTAGAGGTGGGGACAATGACATTTAAAAGACATTTGGACGGGGATGGGAAAGGTTTAGAGGGATAGGGGCCAAATGCAGACAAATGGGGCTGGTTAAAGTTTAGGAAACCTGGTTGGCACGTACGAGTTGGGCCGAAGGGCCTGTTTCCCTGCAGAATACCTCTGAGTCTAGGAACTCGAAAATAAGGAACTTGGGCTTGACCAAGAACGAGGGATGGTGGGACTGAGCACGACTGCTCTTCCAAAGAGCCAGCAGTGATTCAATGGGCCAAAAGGCGGGCTCCTTCTGTGCCACGAGAAGAGGATGATGTTGGGCACCTAAAGCAATGCCTTTCCACTCACTAGTGCCCACTGGTGGCTGAGACTGTATTCTGCAGGTTGTTGCACAATCCAATTTCAGTCACCAGGTGGCTCTGTTTAAGGTCAATACAGTGTAGATTAAACTGTGCTATAGACCTCTAGTGGCAATAGAAGGTAGTGAGGGCCAGTGTCATACCTGTTTTCAGAGTGTTATTCAACAGCTGGTTTAAATGTTACTTAAAAACAAGACTTTCTCGAATTGGGGTGAATTTTGCCCTTTTTTCACATTTTGCAAAGACGCATTTTGTACTTAAGACCACCTTCAGACCATTTCACAGCAGGGATGTGATCGCTGGTGTTATTTGGGGCAATTAAGCAGCCTGTCTTCCCTGCAGGAGGCCACGATACAGCAATGAAATGATGAATTTATTGATGTTGATTGGGGGATAAGTATTGGCTAGGACAGCAGGAAAACTCCCCTGCCATCCTTTTAGATGCTTTAGCTCAGCTGGCTGGAGGGCTGGTTCGCGATGCAAAGCGGTGCCAACAACGCGGGCTCAGTTCCCAGACAGGCTGAGGTGATTCACCAAGACCCCTTCTTCTCAACCTTGCCCCTTCACCTGAGGTGGTGGGGGGCCGGGGGGGGGGGGGGGGGTTACTGTTCCAGAGGAATCGTAGGGCAGGGAGCTGGGGGTTTGAACATGCAAAGCTCCATTGGTCCCAGGCAGGATTTTTCTGTTTTGAAGTGAGAGCGGCTTGAAAATCCCAGCCGTGGTGATCCTCAGGAGGTTAAAATCACCACCTGTCAACTCTCCCCCCTGCCCCCCCGCAAAAGGGGCGAAGCAGCCGACGGACATCTGGGACTGTAGCACCTTTTACATTCACCTAAGAGTGAGCTTGGCCTTTGTTTGATGTCCCTTTCAGAAGATGACATCTTGGTCCGTTCTTTCTGCTCAAGAATGGGACTTCAAATCCACTTCTTCTGACTCATAGACCCCTATATTTCAGATCCTACTGCAGACGTCTGCACTAGCTTTACCAAGTATTTGCAGCACAGAAACAGCCCAACTAACTTGGGTGGCCGAGGGGTTAGCACTGTGGCCTCTCAGCACCAAGGACCCCAGGTTCGATTCCAGGCTTGGATCATTCTGTGCGGGGCCTGCTCGTTCTCCCTGTGTCTGCGTGGGTTTCCTCTGGGCGCTCCGGTTTCCTCCCACAGTCCAACAGACGAGCTGGTTAGGTGTTAAATTCCCACTCAGTGAACCCGAACTGGCATGGAGGGGATTTTCACAGTAACTTCATTGCAGTGTGAATGTAAACCTCCTTGTGACATTAATAAACTTTAAAAAAAAACTCGTGGGTGTTAATGCTCCATACAAATCTCCTCCCAGCCCTCTCGTTAATCATCTGTTCTTTTTTCAGCTTCTCTTTAAATGCATCAATATTATTCACTTAAACTCCCTGTGGTAGCAAGTTCCACATGTTCATAGTCATACAGCACAGAAAGAGGCCTTTCGGCCCATTGTGTCTGCGCTGGCCATCTAGCACCCATCTATTTTCCACTTTCTAACACTTGATCTGTAGGTTGATACACTCTGGCACTTCAAATGCTCATCTCGCCACTCTGAGTGAAGAAGTTTCCCCTGAATTCACCACTGAATTATCTTCCATTCATGTCACTGGTGGAAGTCTCTTCCCTCCGTTTACCCTGTCAAATTTTTTTTTTTAAGAGGCCTCAAATAGGTCACTTGTCAGCCTTTTGTTTTGTACAGGCAAGTACCGCAATCTCAGTAGATATCACAGGCGAGATTTAATAAGAACTAGGAGCAGGAGTAGGCCACCTGGCCCCTCGAGCCTGCTCCGCCACTCAATAAGATCATAGCTGATCTTTTCGTGGACTCAGCTCCACTTATCTGCCCACTCACCATAACCCTTAATTCCTTTACTATTCAAAAATGTATCTATCCTTGCCTTAAAAGCATTCAATGAGGTAGCCTCAACTGCTTCACTGGGCAGGGAATTCCACAGATTCACAACCCTTTGTGTGAAGACGTTCCTCTTCAACTCAGTCCTAAATCTGCTTCCCTTTATTTTGAGGCTATGCCCCCCAGTTCTAGTTTCACCCGCCAGTGGAAACAACTTCCCTGCTTCTATCTTATCTATTCCCTTCATAATTTTGTATGTTTTTATAAGATCTCCCCTCATTCTTCTGAATTCCAATGAGTATAGCCCCAGTCTACTCAGTGTCTCCTCATAAGCCAACCTTCTCAACTCCGGAATCAACCTAGTGAATCTCCTCTGCACCCCCTCCAGTGCCAGTATATCCTTCCTCAAGTAAGGAGACCAAATGGCCTTGCTCGGACGAAATCGTAAAATCCCGCCTTAGGCCAACAGAGATTTCGGCCAATCTATTACTTCTTGTTTTGGAATTCAGGTCACAGCAGTGGGAGAACCAGCACCTCTTTTTTATTCATTCATGGGACGTGGGCATCACTGGCTGGCCAGCATTTATTGCCCATCCCTAGTTGCCCTTGAACTGAGGGGCTTGCCAGGCCGTTTCAGTTGAGAGTCAACCATAATGCTGTGGCTCTCGAGTCACATGTAGGCCGATTTCCTTCCCTAAAGGGGACATTAGTGAACCAGATGGGTGTTTCCGACAATGGTTTCATGGTCATCAGTAGATTCTTAACTCCAGATTTTTTTTATTGAATTCAAATTCCATCATCTGCCGAGGCGGGATTCGAACCCGGGTCCCCAGAATGTTAGCTGAGTTTCTGGATTAATAGTCTAGTGATAATACCACTAGACCATCGCATCACCTATTCCCCTTACATTGGAACAGGAGGAGGCCATTTAGGCCCTCAAGTCTGTCCACCATTCAGTAAAATCATGGCAGCTCTTTATTTTCATTCCATCTGGTTCTGTGTAACTTTTAAAACCTTTGCCAAACAAAATTTAGTTGCACCTCTGAACCTCGGGGCTGTGTGTTCCGGATTTTCATCACCCTTCGTGCAAATAAAATGCTTCCTGATATACCCCCTCAACAAACTGGCTCTAATTTTAAGGTCGTGTGCCATCCTTAGTTATATCCCTGTGGTGACCATTCTGGAAGTCACAGAATAGTGCAGAAGGAGGCTATTTGGCCCATCGAGCCTGCACCAACAACAACCTCATCCAGGCTCCATCCCCATAACCCCTTGTATTTACCTGCTAATCTCCGACACTAAGGTGCAATTTGGCCTATCAACCTAACCCATACATCTTTTGGACTGTGGGAGGAAAACAGAGCACCCGGAGGAAACGCACTCAGACACGGGGAGAACGTGCAAACTCCACACAGTGAGCCAAGGCTGGAATCAAACCTGGCGCTGTCAAGCAGCAGCGCTAACTACTGTGCCACTGTGAGAGCCTGTAGGGCAGCAGTGGGCAACTTATAACCTGGATGTCACGTGCAGCCCATCTGGGTTCTGAGTACGGCCCCCACCAGACATTTTGTTGACCACGACCCATACACGGGGTTGCCACATTCTGCTGATTCCCATCCGCGTAGTTTTTTTCCTGCCAGTGTGACTGAAGTGATTCGAATGTAGAACAAGAGTGAGTGAAGTGAGGTGTGTACTGATGGCTCACAACACCAACTGTGAGAGACGTGCGCTCCCTCTGTGTCCAAAGCATCAATATTTCTTTTGCTATAGTCGGAGGTTTACAGCATGGAAACAGGCTCTCCGACCCAACTTGTTCATCTCGCCCTTTTTTTTTAAACCCCTAAGCTAGTCCCAATTGCCCGCATTTGGCCCATATCCCTCTATACCCATCGTACCCATGTAAATGTCTAAACACTTTTTAAAAGACAAAATTGTACCCGCCTCTACTATTACCACCTCTGGCAGCTTGTTCCAGACACTCACCACCCTTTGTGTGAAAAAATTGCCCCTCTGGACACTTTTGTATCTCTCCCCTTAAACCTATGCCATCTAGTTTTAGACTCCCCTACCTTTGGGAAAAGATATTGACTATCCACCTGATCCATGCCCCTCATTATTTTATAGACCTCTATAACATAGGAGGAAAAAAGTCCCAGTCTATCCAGCCTCTCCTCCTCACTCAATCCATCAAGTCCCAGCAGCATCCTAGTAAATCTTTTCCGCTCTCTTTCTAGTTTAATAATATCCTTTCCATAATAGGGTGACCAGAATTGCACACAGTATTCCAAAGTCTTTTGCAACTTCAACAAGACAACCCAACTCTTGTATTCAATGTTCTGACCAATGAAACCAAGCATGCTGAGTGCTGCCTTCCTGTCCATCTGTGACTCCACTTTCAAGGAGCTATGAATGTGTACCCCTAGATCTCTTTGCTCTGTTACTCTCTCCAAAGCCCTACCTAGTAATTCCTGACCTGGTTTGATCTACCAAAATGCGTCACCTCACATTTACCTAAAGTAAACTTCAACTGCCATTCGTCAGCCCAATGGCCCAATTGATCAAGATCCCGTTGCAATCCGAGATAACCTTCTTCACTGTCCACTATGCTACCAATCTTGGTGTCATCTGCAAACTTACTAACCATGCCTCCTATAATCTCATCCAAATCATTAACATAAATGACAAATAACAGTGGACCCAGCACTGACCCCTAAGGCACACCACTGGTCACAGGCCTCCAGTTTGAAAAACAACCCTCTACAGCCATCATCTGGCTTCTCTTATCAAGACAATTTTGTATCCATTTAACTACCTCATCCTGGATCCTGAGATTTAACCTTAAGCAACAACCTATCATTTGATACCTTGTCAAAGGCCTTGCTAAAGTCCATGTAGACAATATCAACTGCACTGTCCTCAACTACCTTCTTGGCTACCCGTTCAAAAAACTCAAATCAAATTTGTTTTTGCCATTTGAAATTGACGAGAGTTCTATTACAACGTACATTATTAAGCATTTTCAAGGTGACACAGTGGTTAGCACTGCTGTCGTTCAGTGCTAGGGACCTGGTTCAATTCCAGTCTCGGGTGACTGTGTGGAGTCTGCACATTCTCCCTGTGACTGCATGTGTTTCTTCCAGGTGCCCTGGTTCCTTCCAACGCTCCGAAGATATGTAAATTAGGTGGATTGGCTGCTTAATGTTCAAAAGATGTGCAGGTTAGGCTGACTGGCTAGATTGCCCCTTAGTGTCGGGGGATTAGTGGGGTAAATACATGGGATTACGGGGATAGGGCCTGGGTGAGATTGTCATCAGTGCAGGCTTCATGAGCCAAATGGCCTTCAGCACTGAAGCAGTTCTACAATTCTGAAATATTCAGTGTGTATTAAATGTGCTTAATCTTATTCATGGCGTCACGGTGAGTGAACAAGCCCGGTTTCAATCTTACGACCCACTGAGATGAATGAGGACCCCTCATGTGGCCTACTCACTAGCCTAAGTTGTCCATCACTGCTGTAGTGTCCATTCATCATTTCCTGTCAACTACAATAACTTGCATTTACGCAGCACCTTTTCCAATGTGCTTTTCAGGAATGTTCACAATCCCTACAGTGCAGGAGATCATTTAGCCCATTGAACCTGCACCAACAACAATCCCTATTCCCGTAACCCTACGTACTTACCTACTAGTCCCCTTGACACTTTAGCTCGGCCCATCAACCTAACCCACATATCTTTGGGACTGGGGAGGAAACCAGAGCACCCGGAGGAAACCCACGCAGACACAGGGAGAATGTGCAGACTCTGCACAAACAGTGACCCAAGCTGGGAATCGAACCCGGGGTCCCTGGTGCTGTGAGACAGCAGCGCTAACCACTGTGTCACCGCGCCCACCGCCCCATGGATGGAATCGTGGGCTATACGTCCGACTGGAAATTCTCCTTTTGTATCATCCCTATCCTGATATTGTTGTACATCCTATCAGAATTCCTGTTTGCACCCTATCCCAGTTTTTTAATCCTCCATATCCCTGTGTTTATTTTTAGCTTTCCTATCCCAATTTTCCCATGTCCATTCTATCCCAATGTTCCCTTTTTTTAATCCTCTCGATCCGTTCCTTTTTATTCCCCTCCCGATATTCCTGTCAATGTCCTCCTCCTGTTTGAACCTTCTCTAGCCCAGTATTCGTGCTTGTGTGTCCCCCCCCCGACACTCCAGCTGTCTTTGTTCCTTCCACAGGTGAACATCCTCTGACTGGCACTTACACTGTGTCAGTCAACGCAAGGGGAGGCCGAGTGATCTCCAAGCACGACCTGGGACACTTCTTCCTCAAGTGCCTGACGACCTCGGAATACGACGGGAAGTTTGTCTGTCTGTCGGGAAACTACACGCAGCCATGAAAGAAGCAAGGGAGCGGGGAACGGACGACATCGTTCCGCGTTAACTATCTCTCTAATTACCAGGAGTTGAGATAATAAAATAAATGATGTCTACCTGCAGGCTCTCTTCCTGTAGCCCTGGGTGAACAAGTGGATCAGTGATTTAAATTCAGCCTGGACAGACCAGGAATATTCCAGCCCTGACAATCCTGGGGAGGGTGCAATTTATGCGCAGCCAGATCCCACAAACAGCAATGTGCTCCAAGTATCGGTGGCACAGTGGTTAACACTGTGGCCTCACAGAGATGTGGAGATGCCAGCATTGGACTGGGGTAAAATAGAAAGAAATCCCACAACACCAGCTTAAAGTCCAACAAGTTTGGCATTTGCTACAAATAAACTTGTTGGACTTCAAGCTGGTGTTGTGGGATTTCCTTCTGCCTCAGAGAGATCCAAGTTCAATCCCCGGATTGAGTCACTGTCTGCTGAGTCTGCACTTTTTCCCTGTCTGTGTGAGTTTTCTCCAGGTTCTCCAATTTCCTCCCACAGTCCGAAAGATATGCTGGTTACAGGCATTGGCCGTGCTAAATTTCCCTCGGTGTACCTGAACAGGCGCCGGAGTGTGGCAACTAGGGAACTTTCACAGTGACTTCATTGCGTTGTTAATGTAAGCTGACTTGTGACACTAATCAATAAACAAATTTTAAGGAATAAATGGGTAGGACACCAGGAAGAAAACTTGGCAGTTCTTTGTTTTTTTTTAACGCCTTTGCCTGAAAATAGTCGAGAAGGCCAACGGAATGCATTTTTTTATCTAAAGAGCTGGAATATCAGGATACAGATGTTATGCTGCAGTTGTACAAAACCCTAGTTAGACCCCATTCAGAGCACCGAGGTCAGATATGGCCCTCAGTGAACCCTGGAGGAATGTTCAACGCAGGTTTACAGGAAAGATACCTGGACTTCAGGGGTTAGGTTACGAGGAGAGATTAGACAAATTAGGCCTTTATTCTTTTGAACGCAGAAGGCTAAGGGGTGACCTGATAGAAGTCTACCCAATATTTCCAGGGAAGGACAGAGTGGATAAGAATAATCTGTTTCCACTGGTTAAACGCTCTAGAACAAAGAGCCATAAGTTAGGACCAAGACGTTGAGGAGAGATGTTAAAAAACACTTCTACACACAGAGAGTGGTGGGGGTTTAGAACTCTCTTCCAGTGGTGGATGTTGGTTCAATTTAAGTCTGAGGTAGATAATGTTTTTACTGAGCACAGCTATCAAGGGAAAGAGGCCTGGGGCACGTAACGGAGTTAGGCCACAGATCAGCCATGATCTTATTGAGTGGGCTCGAGGGGCTGAATGGCCTACTCCTGTTCCTGATCTCTATCCAGTGACCACTACTGGGAGTTCAGATGGGGAATGGATTATGAGGAGCTCCCTGGTCAACATTTTATTCTTGGAGGGAGACCCTGCTTTTTTTTAAAAATTCATTCATTGTGGACATTAGTGAATCATAAGACCAGAACAAATAGGCCATTCAGCCCCTTGAGCCTGCTCCACCATTCAATAGGATCATGGCTGATCCAGCATTCCTCTTCCTGCCCTTTCCCTGGAATCCTCAGTTCTCTTACTAATCAAAAATCTATCGCCACCTTAAATATACTCTATCCCTTGGGGCAAGGACTCTACCCCTTGGGGGCAAGGACTTCCAAAGACTCCCAACTTTCAGAGAGAAGTAATTCCTCCTCATCTCAGTATTAAATTGGCGTCCCTTCATTCTGAGACTCTGCCCTCTGATCCTGGACTCTCCCACGAGGGGGAACATCCTCTCAGCATTTACCCTGTCAAGCCACAGAAGAACTTGATGTGTTTCAATGAGACCGCCCCTCATTCTAATTCCAATGAGTAGAGTCCCAAGCTGTTTAACCTTTCCTCATAAGACAATCCCTCCAAACAGGGGATCATCCTAGTGAACCTTCTCTGAACCTGCCGCTAGTGAAACAATATATATCCTTAAATAATGGAACCAAAACTGATCAGACGTGGTCTCAACAGTACCTTGTACAGTGGCAGCAAGGCTTCTCAACTCTTATACTCCAACCCCCTTGAAATAAGGGCCAACATTCCATTAGCCTTCCTGGTAACCTGCTATACCTGTGTGCTAGCTTGCTGTGTTTCATACACAAGTTCCCCCGAGTTCCTTTGTCTGCAGCTTTCTCCATTTAAGAACACACTGTTCTTGTGTTTTCCTTTCCAAAATAAAGAACTGCACATTTTTCCACATTATACTCCCAATTACCAACATTTTGCCCACTTAATCCAATGGTATCTCTTTATAAACTGCTTGTGTCTGCCTCATAACCAGATGGGTTTTTACGACAATGGTTTCATTTGATTTACAATTCCAGACTTTTTTTAAAAATTGGATTCAAATTTCACCATCTGCCAGGGTGGGATTCGAACCCAGGTCTCCAGAGCATTGCCCTGGATTACGAGTTCACCGACAATACTGCTGCCTCCCCACTTTTGTCAGGGTTGAGGTACCAGGAGGGACTTGATCTTCTTGGAAACCTGCACCTTGGCCTCTTTTAAGGTCAAACCAAATAAACAAACTCAAGTTAAATCAGGACAAAGTAAGAAGGGCGGCTCCCCAGAAGGAGGGGGAAACAGCCCGAAAAAAATCAAAGTACAAAAGAAACTAGAAAATATCAAATTAAAATGTGATTATTAGGGTCAATAATGCACCCCAACCCCTGCGGTGCCCAACAGGCGTGGAAGGTGTCAACTGCGCCCATGGACACCACATGCTCCCTCTCCAGGGAACTTGCACCTTGAGGACAAGTTAAAGAACACAGGATAAAGACAAGACAGGTTCAGATTATTTCTGATTTCCAGCCATCTGCAGTGTTTTGCTTTTATTCTGGGAAAAAGATGAGAAATGTTAACAGTGAATGAAATGATGGTCTCGAATTCGCAACCTCAAGACCTCCCAAAATGTTTTCCACCATAGCAGCTGGTGAAAGATAAATTCAATTAATAAAATCTGGAATTGAAAACATGTCTCATTATTAAAAACCCATCGAGAATCATAGAATCGCTACTTGCTGAAGGAGGCCATTCAGCCCATTGACTCTGCACCAACTCTCTGACAGAGCATCTTACCCGGGCCTATCCCTGTAACCCTGCATATTTACCCCATTAATCCCTCCTAACCTACACATCTTGGGACATTAAGGAGCAATTTACCATGGCCAATCTGTCTGACTTGCACATCTTTGGAATGTGGGACGAAACCAGAGCACCCAGGGGAAACCCATGCAGAGAACATGCAAACTCCACACAGATAGTCACCTGAAGCTGAAATCGAACCCAGGACCCTGAAGCTGTGAGGCAGCAGAGGAAACGCACTCAGACACAGGAGAAGGTGCAAACTCCACACAGGCAATCAACGTCTGGTTCATTAATGTCCCCTTTAGGGAAGGAAATCTGCCATCCTCACCCAGCCAAACCCACAGCAATGTGGTAGATTCTCAACTGCCCTCTGAAATGGCCAAGAAAACGAGTCAGTTCAAGGGCAATTAGGATTGGGCAACAAATGCTGGACCTGCCAGCAATCCATAAAAAGATTAACAAGTCTCCCTTACCTTCTTTTGAAATTTATTTGCCTATCATCGCATCCCTGAGGATCCTGCTTATGCAAGCAAACCCATTTCCAATTCAACCACTGCCCTTGCTTCACCATCTCCCAAGGAAAGTTGCTGTTAACTCAGCTTGCTTCATCAGTTCAAAGTTCTCAGTGAACCCAAGCTGGTCTAGGCTATTCTACCAATGGCCCACTGGGCCACACTGCCCAAGTACTTTGACCGGTCGGTTCTCATCATTTGAAGGCTTCCGGAAGCAATGTCTGCCACAATGCTGATTCCCATTTCTGATAACTTGTTTCCAGTGTCTTGGCCAACATTCATCCCTAATCACGTGGTATTTTGTTAGTTTATCCACAGCGGCTGTGTTCTCTAGGATATTATCCAAAAAAAGAAAGGCTCCAGGAAGATTTCTTGCCAACTTCTTTTGCTGGATGTAAATGATCATAGAAATTTACATCACAGTAGAAGGCCATTCAGCCCATCATGTCCACACCAGCTCATTAGTAGCCACCCAGCCTAACCCCACTGTCCAGCTCTTGGTCCACAGCCTTGTAGATTATGGAACTTCAAGTGCATACTCAAATAGTTTTCAAACGTGGAGGCAGTGAGTTGCAGACTACAGCTTATCCCCTCCCCACCACATCCCCAACAAACCCACCCACCCACCCCCCCCCAAGTGAAAACATTTCCCTTTAACTCCCCTATTCCTTACCTTAAATCTATCCACCCCAAGGGGAACAGGGCCTTCCTGTCCACTCTATCCAAATGCCTCATCATTTTATACACTTAAGTCTCCCCTCGGCCTCCAGATTTCAAAGGGATCATTAACCTATCCTATCTTTCCCCATGACTAAAATTCTCATCTTCCACCTCACCCCAGCACCATCTCCACTGACTCTGTCTACACTTCCCACTGCCTCGGGAAAGCAGCCAGCATAGTTAAGGACCCTACGCACCCCGGATATTCTCTCTTCCATCTTCTTCCATCGGGAAAAAGATACAAAAGTCTGAGGTCACGTACCAACCGACTCAAGAACAGCTTCTTCCCTGCTGCCATCAGACTTTTAAATGGACCTACCTTGCATTAAGTTGATGTTTCTCTACACCCTAGCTATGACTGTAACACTACATTGCCTTCTTTATGTACTCTGTTAATGGTATGGGATAACTTAACACCAAGAGGATTTTGAACGTTTACATGGGCAGTTTTAATGTTGAAATTTGACATAAAGAGGCAATCATAAACCAGGAAATTGGACACTAACACACAACGGGCAGGGTTTACTGGCCACGTTCTCCCCACCTCCTCCAACTAAAAACCGGAAAATCCCATCCAAAGTCAACAGACCTTTGCATGGTCTGCCCCTCCCCACCCTCTACAATTCTCATGGTGGGTAGGAGAGGAAAGTTCCCCCCACTGTCTTCCTGTTCAACTATATAAATGGTCATGGCCAGCACTAGTACTTTGTTAATGTTGGTCTGAGTGTTGAGTTACAAGCAATCAATAAAAGTGGATTGCAGACAGCCAGGTTTGTAGAGTACTGTTCAAATTCATTGAGAGAGCTTCTGAATAAAAGCTTTGAATTGAATTATCAAATCAAAGAATACAAGCAATGCAGCAAGAGGCTATTCGGCCCATTGAGCCTGCACCGACAACAATCCCACCCAGGCCCTATCCCTGCAACGCTATGTATTTAGACTGCTGAACTCCCTGACACTAAAGGGCAATTTAGCACAGCAAATCGACCTAACCTGCACATCTTTAGACACTAAAGGGCAATTTAGCATGGCCTTCGCACCTAACCCAGACATCTTTGGACCCTAAGGGGCAATTTAGCACGGTCAATGCACCTAACCCGCACATCTTTGAACACTAAGATGCAATTTAGCGTTGCCAATGCACCTAACCCAGACATCTTTGGAGTGTGGGAGGAAACCAGAGCAGCCAGAGAAAACCCACGCAGAGAACATAGTCGCTCGAAGCTGCTGGAATTGAACCCAGGTCCCTGAAGCTGTGAGGCAGCAGTGCTAACCAGCGTGCCACCAGATTCAGGTTGACCTCAGCAGGAACTCCTCGCACTACAGATTCTTGCCGTTGAGTTTTGTTGAAGAAAGATGAACATTAACCTTCTCTTTTTAACCTTTTCGACTATAAGAACTAATATTCTAACCTGATGGGCAGAACAGAACCTGCCACCGATAAGACGTGCAGAGATTTAAGTAATAGTGCAGGAATAAACTGATTTATTTATCTGTCTCCAGTGAGTGAAGTACACACTAAATATGTACTTTCTGGGGATTGATAAAATATTTCACTTGGAGACGTGCAGTCACCTCCTAGTTCCACATTCACGCATGTAACAGTGCTTTAATTATTAGCAGAACCCTGTTATACTGGCGGTCCAGATAAAATACTGCGCACGCTTGGTTAACATTAGCTGCCATTATGATGAACTAACACACTAAGCAGGACAATGATGGGCTGGGAATACCTGGCGTTGGTCATGCCATCCCAAATAGGCAACAGCGATGAGTGAAAAATCAAAAGCCATTCGCAAGATTTTGGGAGAGTTTCAAAATGGATGCTGAAAGACGTGCAAATCTAGATTTAATGAGGCATGGCTTCAGTAATCAAGACGGAGGAAAACTTTCTTCGCACAGATGGCCGTGAATCCATGGCAACTGCTACCACTGAGAGTTCTGGATGCTCAGTGGTTGAATTCAAGGATGAAATTGACAGATTCTTGAACTAGAGGAGATAGAGGATTATGGGGAACAGGCAGAAGAGTGGAGATGAAGCCGCGATCCCATCAGCCATGATCTTATTGAATGGCAGAGCCAGTTTGAGGAGCTGGAAGGCCTACTCCCGCACTTACTTCCAACGCATCACAAGCCAACCTCACATCTTTTGGGATCAAAATCAAATGCTCTTGGAAGAGACCAGGGTCTTCTCTCACTGAAGGGTGCAAAAATGATTTGGAGAGAAGCATAAGTGTAGACAAGAAATATAACAAGCATTTTATTGGATTTTTCCAATAAGTTGGTGCCAATTCCCCACATTCACAATGGAGGAAATAATTCAATTGACCACTATCCCAAATGCGGTGGGTCACCTCCATTAGACCCACAGCATCAAACGCTTGGATTACGTTGCAGCGTTGGAGGTTTGGAGGGTGGCTCTGCCTCCTCACACTCGCTTCCCGACACATTCTCAAGCAGACCAGCAGAGAAGAGGGCAAACAGAACAATTGTACACAGGCTCCACTTGGGCGATGTTGCCTGGGCATGGCTGGCAGGATGTAAACCTACCATTCTGTTCAACGTCCATGGTCTGAGTGGGCTGGGGGTGGGGGAGAAGGGACATCAATCAAAACAAAATGTGGACACGAGGGGAGAAGGAGGAGGCCAAGTTAAGCTTTTTGTTTGGGTAGATTGGATCGAAGGCAGTCTTAGTCTGGAAATGGTTTGCATTCCTTCGGGATCTTTCTTTTGTTATTTTTCTTGCTTCATATATTGATGGAAAGGACAAAAGTCTATTTGAGTTCCTTGATCTTCTCTAACTACAATATGGTTCAATGTCCATGGTCTGGGTTGGTGGGGGGCAGGGGAGAGCGAGGGACATCAATCAGAAGATATGGGTTCACTGTCCAAAAATGTGGTTCAACTTCCATGGTCTGGGGGAAAAGAGGAGAGGGTTTAATCAGAACAAAATGTGGACACAAGGATAGGGGAGGTCAAGTGACTTTTTTTTTTAGCGGTCTGCACATCAGGGTTGAAGGCAGTTTTTGGATTGGAAAAGGTTTGCATTCTGTCTGGGTCTTTCCTGTTTTGGGTTTGTGGTTGCTTGTCTTGCTTTGGGTTTTGGTTGGTTGTCCTGTTTAGTTGTCCTGCTTTGGGTTTTGGTTGCCTCTTCTCTCTGCGCTGATGGAAGGGACAGATGGTCTACTTGAGTTCCTTGATCTTCTCCTCCACCGACTCCCGGCTGTCATCCAGGACCTCGGCCACCTTCTTGCCCATCTTGTAGAACTGGAAGGTGGGGATGTGGACGATGTCGCAGGCCTCGGCCGTGTCCTCCGAGTCGTCCACGTTCACCTCGTAGAACTGCACCAGGGCGTTGATCTGGGCCAAATGCCGCATGGCGGGCTTGAAGAGCTGGCAGGTCTCACACCAGGTGCCCGAGAAGAAGATGACTACCAGCCGCTCGCCCGCCTCCCGGATGAACCTGTCGAACTGGCTCTTGCTGTTGATGGTGCGGAGGGGGATGCCCTCGTCCGCCTTCACCGGCGTGCCGGCCGACGGCGGGGTGCCCTTCTCCGAGGCCTTGAACGACTCCCGGCGCGGCCGGCCCTTGTCGAGCGCCGAGTCCGCGGACCCCGGCACCGCGATCCTGGCCGCCGGCGACCCGACGGGCTTGCCGCGCGATGGCCCCACCGCGCTGGGCGAGTTCGGCGCCCGGGCCTGCGAAGCTGCGGCCTTGTCAGCGGCCGGCGGTGCGCCCTTGCCCGGCGTCTTCTTGGCTTTGCCCAGCGTGCTGCCCGCGCCCGCCATCTGCTCGGCACCCCCGCTCCGCGCACGCGCTCCGAGCCCCGCCCCGTCCCCTCATTGTGCCGTCACAACGAGGTCCCACCCAATGGGTATCGCCGTTGGTCCCCTCAGTGCACCGCCTCCTCCACACCCACCAATCGGAGCGGGGAAATGGCTCTCAGATTCGGCAGGTGATTGGTTGCCCTGCTACCGCAACCGCCAATCGCAGCGCCCGCTCACGATCGGAGCACGCCGTTGGAGGCCTCCACCCACCATTCAAATCCAGCGCCGCCGGACTCCGAGCCAATCAGCTCCCCTAATCCGGTAAATGGACGGCACTGCTTTCTGATTGGTCCACAACCTGGTCCCTTAGCCAATCACTGTCGTGGTCAAGGTGACTGGCAGGCAATGGAACCAGTCACTGTGCAGCATGGATGGAGGAAAGTGAGGGTTTATTCATAATCACCGGTAGGGCTTCGAATTCATTGAATCATAGAACATAATTAATAACATATAAATCATAATTCGGTCTCCGAAGCTGAAAAGGAGGACATTAGAATGAATTGGGATTAGTGCTGACGCACCGTGGCCGGAGTCCCGCTGCGCTGTCAGACAGAGCGGCCGGGACGCCTCTCCGCGCATGCACGCACGCTCCCGGACGGTGGAGCCACAAAAGAGCGGGAAGTCTCGCTGGGTGCATGCGCACTGGCACAGTCTCGCCTCGCGCCGAGCGGGATGACGTCAGCGCGCCGTTCCGAGATCGAGACCCCGCCCCTAGTTATGGCATCACTGCAGCGCCATGGTTACCGTCTCCGGGCGACGGGAGAAGGAAGCTGCTGCACTGCTGCAGGTACCAAGGCCTCAGCATCAGTGAACTCCCGGGGGTGGGGTGGAACCCAGCAGTTTTCAGAGTGGTTTCCTCCAAAGATGGGCAGGTTAGGTGGATTGGCCGTGCTAAATTGCCCTGTAGTGTCCAAAGATGTGCAAGTTAGGTGGATTGACAATGCTAAATGCGCAGGGTTACGGGATAGTGCGGAGGGTAGGACCTGACTGGGATGCACTTTCGGCGAGTTGGTGCGGACTCGATGGGCTGAATGGCCTCTTTCTGCACTGTAGGGATGCTCCGGTTCAATGGAGTTTCACCACAGTGAATTAAACAAGAGGCAGGTGAAGTTTCATGAAACGAAAGCATGAAGTGATGCATTTTGGTAGAAATAAGGGTGAGGCAGAGAATTGCTCCAATTTTTGAAACGGTGCTGGATCAGAAAGACTTGGAGTTCACTCACAATCCCAAGGATGGCAGGAGAAATCGCTGAACTTGATCCTGTGCTTTTCAAATAAAGGCTCAAGTTACAAAAGCAGCCCTTTATTGGCTTTGATTTGATTTATTATTGTCACATGTATTAACATACAATGAAAAGTTCTTGCGTGCTTTACAGACAAAACATTCTGTTCATAGAGAAGGAAACGAGAGAGTGCAGAATATAATGTTACAGTCAAAGCTAGGGTATAGAGAAAGATCAACTTAATGCAAGGTAAGTCCATTCAAATGTCTGACAGAAGCAGGGAAGAAGCTTTTCTTGAGTCATTATTGGAAAACGTTAAAATTACTGACCTGACTTGGGAGTATTTAACCCCATTCTGGATAACACACTTTGAGCAAGGTTTGCATAGGAAAATGTTAAGTATGTAACAAAATCCAGAGGGAGATGGGAATATATTCCACACAGCCAGTTAGGAGCATATGAAATGGGAGCAATAGTAGGCCATTCAACCCTTCGAGCAGTATGCTTTTTTCTTATGGGGCAGATTTACAGTTACAGCACACTTCAAATCGGTTTGTACTGGTGTATATTTGTTGTTGGAAAGAAAGACAGACTTGTACCGGTGACTTGACACTCCCCTATGGCATTAAAGGAGCCATATAAATGCAAAGTATATTCCTAGTTTTAGCTTGCCGTTCAATAAAATATCATTTTTCAAGTTAGAAGATGTCTTTTGTTTATAAATTGGATCCCGAATTAGGCATTCCTCAAGGTGATTGGTGAGTATGATACCGAGGAACAAGGGACTAAAGAGGTAAAATACTGGGGATGTTGAAAATCTGAAATAAAAATTTGAAGATGCTGGTAAGGTTCAGCAGCAACTCCAGATTGGATCTCTTTGTTTGCAGTTGACCTCAACATTTCATGGAATTCCACAGTGCGGAAGGAGGCCATTCAGCCCATTGAGTTACTTGGGTAAGTAACTCAAGTAATCCCACCCAGGCCCTATCCCCATAACATCATGCTTTACCCTAGTTAGTTCCCCCCCGACACTAGGGTAATTTTAGCATGGCCAATCCATCTAACCCACACATCTTTCGAACTGTGAGAGGAAACGGGAGCACCCGGAGGAAACACATGCAGACATAGGGAGAACGTGCAAACTCCGCACATACAGTGACTCAAGCTGGGATTCGAACCCAGGTCCTTGGGGCTGTGAGGTAGCATTGCTATCGCTGTACCACCGTGCTGCCCATTTGCTAGCAAGAAAACTATCACAGAACATTTACAGCACACAAGGCCACTTAGCCCATTGTATTTTGCCAGGCCTACCCAAGACTAATCTCATCATCCTGCCTTGCTCCACGTATCTCTATTTCTTTCTCTAATTTGTAAATGTAATAAGATCCACCGCAATACTTCCTGTGGCGAAATATGTCACACAGTCTAAAAACCCTGGGTTTTGCTCTTACCATTTTAGTTATTGTTTTACTAATTGCCTGATTAGGGGAAATAGTTTCACTGTTTGCTATATCAAGGTGGCACTGTGGCACAGTGGTTAGCACTGCTGCCTCATAGCACCAGGGACCCTGGTTCAATTCCGGCCTTAAGTAACTGTCTGTATGGAGCTTGCACTTTCTCCCCGTTTCTGTGTGGGTTTCCTCCGGGTGCTCCAGTTTCCTCCCAACGTCCAAAGATGTGTGGGTTACATTGATTGGCCACGGTAAAGTATCCCTTAGTATCAGGGGAACAGCAGGGTAAATACGTGGGGTTACAGGGATAGGGCCTGGGTGGGATTGTTGTCAGTGCAGGCTCGATGGGCTGAATGGCTTCCTTCTGCATTGTAGGGTTCTATGGATCTGTGAAAATCTTTTCAGGTTCCATTGACAGTTGGATGATTGGCGGAGATAGACTGCTAATGGCTAAGGTCCAGGAACCTTTCAGGGTATCTACCTACCTTTCTAATTCTGCACATTGTTTACCCCCTTGGTCCTTCTTTCCTGGTTCTGCGTTATCTCTTCACTTTCACTGCCCACGAATTGGCCATGCTAAACTTTCCCTCAGTGTATCTGAACAGGCACCGGAGTGTGGCGACTGGGGGATTTTCACAGTAACTTCATTGCAGTGTTAATGTAAGCCAACTTGTGACACTAATAAATAAACAAACTTACTGCTCGCATGTTCTTGCCTGTTAATTATCCTCTTTGGGCCAGAAACTTCCACCAGTGGGTTACAAAATAGGGGTCTGCTGTCAGTAATGTGTGTTGCCTTTGAATGGACAGCACGGTGGCACAGTGGTTAGTACTGCTGCGTCACAGTACCAGGGACCCAGGTTCGATTCCCATTGTCTGTGCAGAGACTGCACATTCTCCCCATGTCTGCGTGGGTTTCATCCAGGTGCTCCGGTTTCAGCAGTCTGAAAGACGTGCTGGTGGGGTGCTAAATTCTCCCTCTGTGTACCCGAAAAGGTGCTGGAGTGTGGCGACTAGGGGCTTTGCACAGTAACCCCATTGCAGTGTTAATGTCAGCTTACTTGTGACTAATAAATAAACTAAATATTTATTTGGTTGTATAAGCATTATAGTCAGCATTCTGTGCCACTCTGCAATTTAATATTAATACCTATAATAATTGTGTGGCAATTATCCACATTTATCATCCACCAGAAGTTGCTTCAAAGACTCAGTGGAGCCATTGTTTGTTATCATATTGTTCTGCTTCATAGTTTGGCAATTTCCCATAACTTGGGACCAGTAACTGATCTTTTTTATGCATTCATGGGACGTGGGCATCATTGGCTGGGCCTGCATTTATTGCCCTTTCCTGGGACCGTTTAGCATCAACCACATGGTTATGGATCTGGAGTCACAGGTAAGGAAGACAGATTTCCCACCCTAAAAGGCATTAGCAAACCAGATGGATTTTTATAAACAATCAATAATAGTTTCATGGTCAGCATGAGACTTTAAATTCCAGGGTTTTTTTAATTGAATTCACCCCAGGATTTGAACCCTCGTCTCCACAGCATTCTTCTAGGTCACTGGATTACCAGTCCAGCAACAATACCACTAAGCTACTGCCTCCCCTATACAAAATATTTAAAAAGGCAAGTTTTTGCAGACTGACTTCTGTTTGTGTGTTTAACTTATTTTTCCAGGCTGAAAAGTTGCCATTAAGAGCTATTGTTTCCTGTACAATGTTTGTACAACCAGATGAATGTTTAGCTTATTTAATTCGCGTCAAGCAGGCTTACATTAACATTGCAATGAAAATTCCCTAGTCGCCACACTCGGGTCCCTGTTTGGTTACACTGGGGGAGAATTTAGCACAGCCAATCCACCTAACCAGCACACCTTTCGGACTGTGGGAAGAAACAGGAGCGCCTGAAGGAAATCCACGCAGACACAGGGAGAATGTGCAGACTCCACACAGACAGTGACCCAAAATGGGAATCGAACCTGGCTCTCAGGTGCAACTAGATGCATTTAATGGGAAGTTGAATATGGATATGGGGGAGAAGAGAATGAGGGTTATGATGATGGATGAGGAGACTCAAGTGGAGCATAAACTCTGGCACAGACTGGTTGGGCCAAATGGCCTGTTTATCCAATGTTATCCTATGTATGTAAGGTGGCAACTGGGTGCAAGCAAACTGTCAGAATTGATAGTACAGCTCCCTTATTGTACCTGGACAGGACATCATTTGTCTGCGCAGCAAGAACCTTTGCAACCCAGTCATTTAATAACTTCTGAAACTTGGATGGAGAACAAAATGGGAAATGACAACATTAGTGAGCGCCTATAAAACGTAGCAAAACATCCTGATGTGGCTCACAGGAGAACCTGGCAAACAGGATTCAACACAGCCACAAATGGTTATAGAGTTAGGAGCCCCTTAGACAGTGAAAGCGAGGTGGAAAGTTGTAAGGAGGGAATTCCTGACCCTGGAGCCTTGGCAACTGAAGGTATAGCAGCCAATGGGTGGAGCAATTAAAATCAGGGGACATCCCAGAGGCCAGAGTAGAGGCGTGCTGATATTTCAGAGTTGTAGATGGCTGTTGATCATGCAGCAAGTTGCTACGATCTGGAATTCACTGCCTGAGATAGGAGGCTGAAAACAGATATAGCAGCAGTTTTCAGACTCACAGAATGACAGCAATGCGAGAGGCCATTCAGCCCATCATGCCTTCACTGGCTCTCCAAATGAACAATTCCTTTTTGCGCTATTCCCCTTCCTCTCTGTAACCCTGCGTATTTTTCCTTTACAGTTAACAATCTACTACCCCCTTTGAATGTTTCAACTCAACCTGCATCCATCACACCCAGGCAGAGCACTCCAGAATCATAAATTATTTACAGCACACAAGGCCATCTGGCCTATCCTGCCCATGCCAGCCCAATGACACCCAGGTACCCTTTTTAATCTCACCTTCCTTCATCCAGCCCACAGCCTTGTAGTTTACAGCACTTCAGGTGCAGCTTACAGCACTTCAGATGTGTTCCCAAAAACTGCACCCAGTATATCCAGACGTGGTCCCAAAAACTGCAGCCATCATCTCCAGATGTGGTTCCAAAACTGCACCCAGTCTTCCAGATGTTATCCTAAAACTGCACCCAGTATTCCAGTGTGGCGACTAGGGGATTTTCACAGTAACTTCATTGCAGTGTTAATGTGAACCTACTTGTGACATCAATAAATAAACATTTTTTTAAAAACTGCACAGTATTCCAGATGTGGGCCCCAAAACTACACCCAGTATTCCAGATGGGCCCCAAAACTGCACCCAGTGTTCCAGATGTGGTCCCAAAACTGCACCCAGTATTCCAGATGTGATCCCCAAAACTGCACCCAATATTCCAGATGTGAAATGGCACATCTCGAAATGGCACCCAGTATTCCAGCTGTGGTCCCCAAAACTGCACCCAGTATTCCAGATGTGGTCCCCAAAACTGCACCCAGTATTCCAGATGTGATCCCCAAAACTGCACCCAGTATTCCAGGTGTGGTCCCCAAAACTGCACCCAGTATTCCAGATGTGAAATGGCACATCTCGAAATGGCACCCAGTATTCCAGATGTGGTCCCCAAAACTTCACCCAGTATTCCAGCTGTGGTCCCCAAAACTGCACCCAGTATTCCAGATGTGATCCCCAAAATGGCATCCAGTATTCCAGATGTGGTCCCCAAAACTGCACCCAGTATTCCAGATGTGGTCCCCCAAAGTGCACCCAGTATTCCAGATGTGGTCCCCAAAACTGCACCCAGTATTCCAGATGTGATCCCCAAAATGGCACCCAGTATTCCAAATGTGGTCCCCAAAACTGCACCCAGTATTCTAGATGTGATGTCCAAAACTGCACTCAGTATTCCAGATGTGGTCCCCAAAACTGCACCCAGTATTCCAGATGTGGTCCCCAAAACTGCACCCAGTATTCCAGCTGTGACCCCCAAAATGGCACCCAGTATTCCAGATGTGATCCTCAAAACTGCACCCAGTATTCCAGCTGTGGTCCCCAAAATGGCACCCGGTGTATCCAGCACAGAGGTGAGGGGCCGCATGGCCTCTTTTCTGCGCTGTGGGATTCCAGAAACGCAGCCACTCGCGGGACAGAAGCATATTTTAATGGTCATTTCTGGGGGCTTGAATTACTCGAGAAGTCACTTGAGCCGCATCAGCAGCCGGTCCAGCTTGTCCCTCTTGGTGCCCGAGAACTCTGCCACCTTCTCCTGGCAGCTGTAGAATTGGAAGGTGGGCATGCAGCTGATGCCCGCAGCCCGGGACAGCTCCTCCGACTCATCCACGTCCACCTCCACGAAGATGACATCGTGGAACTGGTCGGACCTCATGCGGACGAAGGGTTTGATGTTGGAGCAGTTGTTGCACCATTTCGCCGCGAAGAAGACAACAATCAGGCTCTCCTCCTCCTCCCGCAGCAAGGTCTCGAACTGCTTCCGTGTCTTGATACGCCTCAGGACCATGCTGCCACCTCCCTATCACGGCCTGGGGGGGGGGGGTTTGCTGAGGGTGGGGGGAGGAGCCGGGGGGGGAGGGGACAAACCATCCCCACCCCCCCCCCCCCCTCTTTCTGGCTGTACCCCGATAGTGACGCACAACAGCGTCATGTCAAACTTGGCCAAACCTTTTGTCAACTTGAGGAACCCATATGTTGAGGTTCAGAGGGGGAGAGGTGTGGAGGGGGGGGGGGTGGTGGTGGAAGGTGGGAGGACCAAATAGTTATTAGTTATTATTAATTTAGTTATTGTTAAGTTTAGGATTGGACACTTTAGGAACTTTCAAGCTGTTATTGAAGAGGTACATGGAGCACACCAGAATGATTGGGAGTGGGATAGCTTGATCTTGGGTTTGGACATAGCTCCGCACAACATTGAGGGCCGAAGGGCCAGTAGTGTGCTGTAATGTTCTACGTTACTAATGTCACAAGTAGGCTTACAATAACGTAGAATTATAGGATCCCTACAGTGCAGAAGGAGGCCATTTGGCCCATGAAATCCCTCCTAGGTCCTATTCCCGCAACCCTGCTAATCCCCCTGATGCTAAGGGGCAATTTAGCATGGCCAATCAATCTAACTGGCACATCTTTGGACCGTGGGAGGAAATCGGAGCACCCGGAGGAAACCCACACAGACATGGAGACAACGTGCAGACTCCACACAGACAGTGACCCAAGCTGGGAATTGAACACGGGTCCCTGGCATTGGGAGGCAGCCGTGCTAACCACCATGCCCCCCCCCCCGCCCCCCCACCACCACCATGCCGCTGCACCGCCCCGCTGCAATGAAATTAGCCCTGCAGACACGAGGAGAACGTGCAAACTCCACCCGGATACGGACTCAAGCCAGGAATCAAAACCCGGATCCGTGGCGTCGTGAGGCAACAGTGCTGACCACCGTGCTCCCCCTGTGCCACCGTGCTGCCCCACTGCAATGAAGTTGGCTTAGGGTGGCCCTGCAGACATGAGGAGAATGTGCAAATTCCACACAGACAGTGACCAGAGGCCGCAATCGAAACCCGGGTCCCTGGCTCTGTCAGGCAGTGGTGCTAACCACTGTGCCACCCATTGTGCCATCATGCTGCCAGGATGGTATTGTGAGCCCTCCCCGCCCCCCTTTTCTGGGCTATCTTCTCATTGCTGAGGTGACCTGGGATGTTGAGTTAGATCCCAATTGGTTGCTTGTTATCCCACAAGGGATCCCATATGTTGTGTCTCTGTTGTCCTGTGAACTGTGTGGCTTGGTGCTCATGACTAGACCCTGTCATCCTGAGATTCCCCACTCTTCTTTGTATCCATTCTTTATCCATCAGAGGTTGGACATCAACTACAATGATTGCAAAGATTGATCATTGAAATCACTGGTATGAATATTCGCTGGTCTTTTAGGAGGAATAATTGTCACTCCGTACTGAAGTAGATTTTGTCAATTTTGGGGACTTGTTGCATTTTGTGGCAATTGCCGAATGGAACACAGACCGTAGGAAGATGAGATACTATTCTTGAAGCTTACATTGGTGTGAGCAACACTGTCAAGCTTGGCATTAATTTTCGATCTCCCATTGCCCAGAGACAGTGGGATTGGGGATGGATGCAACTGCGAACCTGCCCAACCAGCTAAGAGGGCAGTTAAGAGTCAAAGAGACAAGGGTGTGAGACTGGAGTCTCTGGGAAAAACTTCCTTTCACCCAGAGAATTCAGATTCTTTGGAAGATTAGTCCAGGTTTCTGGATTACAGTCCCAGTAACATAACCATTAAACTGTTGTACTCATTGCTGGTTCAAAAGGTGTAAGAGGCTAAATGTGGAAAGAGGTAGAAGGTAAAGTTTAAGTGGTACAGTGGCGGCATGTGATCATAACAGCACAGAAAGCAGCCTTTCTGCCCATCATACCCATTCTGGCTCTCTGCAGAGTAATCAAGTCAGTCCCATTCCCCTGCTCTATTCCTGTTGCCCTGCAAGTTTAAGTACCTCAAGTCTCCATCCAAATTCACCAATGTTCATTTGACAGCACATTCCAAGCCCAAACCCTCTACCATCTAGAAGGACAAGGGCAGCAGACAAATGGGAACACCACTGTGTAAGGGGATTTCTATCCAGCGAATACACTTATAAACAGAATGCAGTCTTTCAGAGAGCCAGGAATCAGTAAAGAGTTAAATGACTAACTGGGCAAGCTAACACAGACAGCTTACGCATATGTGGAGGCAGTAAATGAGTCACAACAAATAGTTATGATTTTTAAAGCATATATGCTGATATTTTAAACGTATTTCAAAGTGAATGCGTGCTTTGGCCAAGCAGGGATACTGAAAGGCATGGCATGCTGAGTCAATAGTTTAAAGCCAAAAGGTCTGGGAACAAGCTAGTCAGCAAGTCTTACCGGGTGGCATTTCTAAGAGGGAGCACATTATGTAACATTGAGAATGGTTCTATTCATTACCCAGGCACAAAACAGAAATGGAACCTGGACGCAGGAGTACATGTCTATTAAACCTGGCAGTGAGCTAATGAGAACAGCCACTAAGCGACAGAAAGTTAGCTAGTGCCAAGGGGAGTATACATCCGGAATCAGTTGGACTAATAAGATATCATCATGATATTAAGTATATTATGATTGGCCAGGGTATTTGACAGGAGATTTGTATTGGTGTATAACTGTTAAACGGAATTGATTTTAAGCTAATGAAAGGAGGAATTATTGATTATGAAAAGGTATAATTGATCTGTATTTGGCTCTGCAAATTAGTTCTTCCGGAGAGGTTCTGTAGCTCTCTTCATCAAGCTGTTTAACCCTTCATGAAGACTCCGGTCAGCTGTATATTTCTGTTGTATTGTCTTATGTTTTGTGTTTAATAAATTTGTTAGTCTTTTTGCACAGAGATATTGCGAGTTTTGAATTGTCTCAGTTTAAGACACAGTTGGCCACCTCTTGAAATTTCCCCACAACAACCACAAGTTCCCCTCTAAGCCACTCACCTGACGTGGTAGCCATGATGTGGAGATGCCGGCATTGGACTGGGGTGGGCACAGTGAGAAGTCTCACAACACCAGGGTAAAGTCCAACAGATTTATTTGGAATCACGAGCTTTCGGAGCATTGCTCCTTAATCAGGTGACTCCACTCGTCTGATGAAGGAACAGCGCTCCGAAAGCTTGTGATTTGAAATGAACCTGTTGGACTTTATCCTGGTGTTGTGAGACTTCTTACTGTGCCCATTCTGACTTGGAAATATATCGACCATTTTTTCTCTGTTGTTGGGTCAAAATCCTGATACTCCACCCAGTCAGCACTGAGGGTATATCTACAATGGTGGGCTACAGTCGTTCAAGAAGGCGGCTCACCACCACCTTCTCAAGAGCAATGAGGGACGAGCAATAAATGCTAGCCAGCCAGTGATAGCCACATCCTGTGAAGGAATATTATTCTTTTTGGGATCATTGACTGTCTTCGCTTCCACTACCCTCACAGGCAGTGAGTTCCAGGTCGTTACCATTTGCTATATAAAAAGTGTTCTTTCTTGCAACCCTGGCACCTTAGCTTGCACTATCAGTTAATGGGAACAGCTTTTCTTTGTCATCCTTATCTCCAAATCACACTGGCGGACAGAAATGAGCTAGTCACACAATTTGCCTTTGGTCTCCTGTTGAAGAGTAAATTCAGAATGCTTGATTTCGGGAAATGAATGTAAGTTGATGTCTTTTACACACTGAGTGTTTCAGACCCTTCATAATGGGGCAAGGAAGAGGAGAGTGAACAGATATTTCATCTATTGTGCTTACATGGGACGGTGGCATTGGAACTCACAGTAGTGTAAAATTACATTGGCACAGTGGCATATTGGTTGGCACTGCTTCCTCACAGTGCCAGGGACCCGGGTTCAATCCCAGCCTCGGATCACTGTCTGTGTGGAGTTTGCATATTCTTCCTGTGTCTGCATAGGTGCTCTGAGTTCCTCCCACAGTCCAAAAACGTGCAGGTTAGATGGATTAACCATGCTAAATTGCCCCTTAGTGTTCCAAAATGAGTCGACTAGATGGATTAGCCGTGGGGTTACAGGGATGTGTTAGGGTGACACGTTGCCAGTGGTTAGCACTGCTGCCTCACAGTGCCAGGAACCAGGTTCGATTTCGGCCTTGAGCGACTGTGTGGAATTTGTATGTTCACCCTGAGTCTGCATGAGTTTCCTCTGGGTGACCCAATTTCCTCCCACAGTCCAAAGATGTGCAGGTTAGGTGGATTGGCCTTACTAAATTGCTCTCGTGTCCCAAGATGAGTAGGCTTAATGGATTTTACAGAGATATAGCAGGGGAGGGGGCCTGGGTAAGATACTCTGTCAGAATGTTGGGGCGAACTCAATGCGCCAAATGTCCTCTTCTGGACTGTAGGGATTCAATGATGATTAGTAAACTCAGTCAAGCTTTAATTTTTCTCAATCTGGATTTAATCAGGCACATTTAATCAATATTTAACAATAATGTATTTATAAAATATAATTTTAATAATAATTTATAATAATAATTTATAATTAATAATTTATAAAATACATTATTAAAATAATCAGTATTTAACCGATACATGTTTTGAAATATAATTTTAAAAAATTCTCAAAAATTTGATACAATGTACATGATGCAGATGATTGGTGATATAAAATGGTTAACTCCTGTACCATCAGGGCGAAGTGTACGTGGGACATGTAAACTACGGTATCTGATGATTCCAAGTTTGTGGGGTTTAATAGTATCTTTGAATGCAAGCTGGGACGTGGAGATTCAAAGTTAATCCAATTGCAGCTTAAATATCAACTTCCCTTGCTCGCTGACTTAAGACTGGCTCCTGGTTTTGAGATCCTTGTATAGCCTTCTCCTATCTCTATAACTTCCTCCAGCTCAACCATTTTCTGAATCTCTACATTCCCCTTCTGCATCCCTGGCTTCCTCCAACCCTCTGGCAGTCCTGACTTCTCCTTCTGGGGTCTCAGCTCTGGAATTCCCTCTCTGAACCTCTCCGCCTTAGAGATGCACTCTTCACTGGGTTTGCAAACTGGAGTTTGTAGTTCCGAAGTGAGACTGGTCAGGGATCCATGATGCAAACCCGCCTCCCATCCACTGACTCTGACCATCACGCAAACCAGCCTCCCAACCATTGACTCTGTCTACACTTCCTGCTGCCTCGGGAAAGCAGCCAGCATAATCAAGGACCCCACACAACCTGGACATTCTCTCTTCCACCTTCCTCCATCGGGAAGTCTCAGGTCATGTACCAACCCCCTCAAGAACAGCTTCTTCCTTGCTGCCATTGAATGGACCCTACCTTATATATTAAACTGATCTTTGTCTACACCCTACCTGTAATACTATATTCTGCACTCTCTCCTTTCCTTCTCCCCTGTGTACACTATGCATGATATGCTGTCTGCATAGCGCACAAGGAACAATACTTCTCACTGTATCCCGGTACATGTAACAATAATAAATCAAGTCAAAATCCTGCAAACAATCTCAGTGAGGAATACACAGTCACGTATTGGGTAGAAAAGTCATTTGTCCTGAGTAACATGCTACCTACATAATTGATCTGTTTTCAATGGTTGTCACATCCAGAAGATGAGAGTGAGATGGTTGCTGATGGGTGTATTTGTACTTGTAAAGTTTCTAGCTTGTGATGTACATCAGTCACCCCCCAACCCCGCAACAATTCCTCATTGTTCGAGATGCTGTGATTCAGGTGAACCATTCATCAGAGTATCTTTCAGCTCTTCCTACTGCACTGAGTTCATCAAATACTGTGACACCCTTGGTTCAGCCATCACAAGCTCATTTTGAATCATAAAGTAACACTTCACTCCCAAATACTTGAGCACAAGATGGAGGCAGATTTCTGGCACAGCGCTGAGGGGAGCTGCATTGTCAGAGGGGGTACAACCTTTCAAATCAGACATTAAACCCCTTAGGAGGATGTCAAAGGCCCCACATCATCATTTCAGATAAGTGTAGGGGAATTCTCCCTGGTGTAGTGGCCAATACTTATCATTCAATCAGCATAAACTTTTGGATTGTAACCTGGTGTTGTGAAACTTCTTACTGTTCCTAAGTGGAAGAGAGATGGGAGACTGTGACTGAGTGCGTGTGAGAGAGGAGTGCAACCAGCCATGATCAAAATGAATGGTGGAGTAGGCTCAAGGGGCCGAATGGCTTCCATCTGCTTCTATTTCATTGACTCCCTAAAGTGCAGAAGGAAGCCATTTGGCCCATCAAGCCTACACTGACCACAATCCCATCCAGACCCTATCCCCGTAACCCCATGTATCTACCCTGTTAGTCCCCTGACACCAGGCTCAATTTAGCATGGCCAATCCACCTAACCCGCACATGTTTGGACTGTGAGGGGAAACCGGAGCACCCGGAGGAAACCCATGCAGGGAGAACTTGCAGACTTCACACAGAGAGTGATCTGAAGCCGGGATTGAACCCAGATTCCTGGCGCTGTGAAGCAGCAGTGCTAACCACTGAGTGCCATGATCAAATTGAATGGCAGGGTAGGTTCAGAGGGCCAAATGGCCTCTTCCTGCTTCTCTTTTCCATACCTCTGTAAAATAATATCTCTGCACAGCCTCTTATTTTTGTACTTTTTTTAATTACGAAAATTCTGACATGGTTAAATGAATATATTAACCAGAATGCATCAGCCATAAACTACACCCTAATTTACAGCAACACCAAGCTGGATGAATGTTTTACTACTCACTGTAAATTAAACACCTCAACATCTTATCTTACAAACCAACCACCTGTATGAACAGCTAATGGGTGCGTGTGCAGAGGAACAGTCAGCCCCAGTTCTCTGTTAATAGACAGCTAGTAAGTTTTTTTGGGCTGATTGTGACAGCAACTGGTCCTCTTTTCCAGTCTACAGTCTAACCAGCACGTCTTTTGGACTGTGGGAGGAAACTGAAGCACCCGAAGGAAACCCACACAGACACAGGGAGAATGTGCAGACTCTGCACAGGCAGTTTACTCAAGGCTGGAATTCAGCCCAGGTCCCTGGAACTGTGAAGCAGCAGTGCTAACCACTATGCCAACCAAAATTGTGAATAGCTATACAGAAGTTATATAGTTGAGTATATTCAAATCAGAGGCTGACAAAATTAAGTCTATTTATTAATCGCAAATATCTTACATTAACACCGCAATGAAGTTACTGTGAAAATCCCCTAGTCGCCACACTCCGGTGTCTGTTCAGGTACACAGATAGAGAATTTAGCACGGCCAATGCACCTAACCCGCATGTCTTTTAGACTGTGGAAGGAAACCGGAGCATCCAGAGGAAACCCACCAAAGCACAGGGAGAATGTGCAAACTCCACACAGACGATGACCCAAGCTGGGAACTGAACCCGGGTCCCTGGCACTGTGAGGCGGCAGTGCCAAACACTGCGCTACCATGCACACCAAAGGGAATTAAGGGATATGGGGATAGTGCAGGAAGATGGGGTTAAGATCAACTATTGAACAGCAGGAGATCAAATGGTCTCCTCTTCTTCATAAGAATACGTTGGTCTTATGTTCTCATATGCCGTAATTAGGCTCAACTGTGAGAACTGCGTCCAATGCCAGTTAGAAAGTGTTTGAGGTCTCTGGGTGTGTACTCGTTGGAGGTTAGAAGGATTTGGGATGGAGGAGGCATCACTGAAAGGCCTGGATAGAGTGGACATGGGGAAGATGCCTCCATTAGTCGGAGAGACTGGTATCTGAGGGCAGAGCCTCAGAATAAAGGGATGACCCTTTGGAACCGAGATGAGGAGGAATTTCTTCAGCCAGAGGCTGGTGAATCTGTGGAATCCATTATCACAGAGGAGGCCAGGTCACTGGGGGTATTTACAACAGAGATGGGTTCTGGATTGATAAAGGGATCAAAGATTACAGGGAAAAGGCAAGAATGGGGTTGAGAAACGTATCAGGCATGATAGAACGACAGAGCAGACTTGATGGACCAAATGGCCTAAACCTGCTCCTATATCTTATGGTATTAAATCATAAGTTGGCAAAAAGTGAGTTTAGGGCTGATAGCAAGAATCATAAGACATAGGAGTATTAGGCCATTCAGCCCATCGAGTCTGCTCTGTCATTCAACATGGCTGATACTTTTCTCATCCCCATTCTCCTGCCCTTTCCCCCATAATGCCTGATCCCCTTGTTAATCAAGAACCTATCTATCTCTGTCTTAAAGGCACTCAATGATCTGGCCTCCAAAGCCTTCTGTGGCAAAGAATTCCACATTCACCACGCTCTGGCTCCTACTCATTTCTGTTTTACAGGAACATCCTGTGTTCCCTCTGGTTCTAATTTTTCCTACTAGTGGAAACATCCTCTCCACGTCCACTCTATCCAGGTCTCGCAGTGTCCTGTAAGATTCAATAAGATCCCCCCCTCATACTTCTAAACTCCAACGAGTATAGACCCAGAGTCCTCAGCCATTCCTCATATGACAAGCTTTTTATTCCCAGGATCATTCTTGTGAATCTCCTCTGGTGCCTTTCCAAGGCCAGCACATCCTTCCTTAGGTATGGGTCCCAAAACTGCTGACAACACTCCAGGAAGGGAAGTAAAGGAGAAATTCAGGAATCACTACCATGGAATTTAGATGCATAGGGAAAAGAGGATGATGGTCTTTACTACTGCAATAAATAAGAGAGATGGGTACAGTTTTGAAAGGGTGCAGAGAAGATTTACAAGGATGTTGCCTGGATTGGGTGGCATGTCTTATCAGGATAGGTTGAGGGAGCTCAGTCTTTTCTCCTTAGAGAGACAAAGGATGAGAGGTGACCTGAAAGAAGTGTATTAGATGTTGAGAGGTAGAGATCGGGTGGGTTCTCAGAGGCTTTTTCCAAGGGCTGGAATGGTTGCTATGAGAGGACACAGGTTTAAGGTGCTGGGGAGCAGGTATAGAGGAGATGCCAGGGCTAAAAGTTTTTCACTCAGAGGGTGGTGGGTGACTGGAATCGGCTGCTGACCGTGGTGGTGGAGGAAAATTCGATAGGGTCTTTTAAGAGACTTCTGGATGAGTACATGGAACTTAATAGAATTGAGTGTTATAGGTGAGCCTAGTAGGTATGGATATCATCGGCACAACTTGTGGGCCGAAGGGCCTGTTTGTGCTGTAGATTTTCTATGTTCTATTCTAGTTGCTTTCTACATTCTACACCCTCCTGCCTGCATTTGTGAGGAGCTTCAATCTGCAGGACTTTATGGTGGATGAAGGCAAGGAACAAATCAGTCAGGATCTAATTGGTAGAACAGCCTTGAGAGGCTGAACTGCATGGTGCAGTAATAGAACCAAAATACTGTGGATGCTAGAATTAGTAACAAAAACAGGTATTACTGGAACATCTCAGCAGGTATGCCAGCCTCGAGTTCTGACAAAGGGTCATCCAGACTCGAAACATAGGCTCTATTCTCACTCCACAGATGCTGTCAGATCTTCCAACATTTTCTGTTTTCGTTTCACGTTGCAGTTCCAATACTTAGGGGAAACACATCGATAAAGAAACTAGATCAAAGGTCAGTCACACACTTGGGTCAGCCCCTGATAATGAATGAAATATCAGAGATTCCCCAGTAACTCACGAAAGACACTGCCTTAACCGGACAGTCCCTGCTTAATTACAGAACTGTTTACAGGGAAACTCCAATAGCCTCAAAAATGACAGAAGAGGTGAATCAGTAACTATTTCTGCTCCAAAATACAGTGGAGGCTGGCATCTGAAACAGAAATAGAAAACGCTGGAAAAATCTCAGCAAGTGGAGAGAGAACAGAATGTTGGCTGAGGTAGAATCATGGAATCCCTACAGTGTAGGAGGAGGCCATTTGGTCCATCGGGGTTTGCATTGACCACAAACACACTCAGGCCCTATCCCATAATCCCATGCATTTACCCTAGCTAGTCCCCCTGACACGAAGGAGAAATTTAGCATGGCCAATCCACCGAACTCACACATCTTTGGACTGTAGGAGGAAACCCACACAGACAAGGGGAGAACGTGTAAACTCCACTCACACAGTAAGCCAAGCCAGGAATCAAACCAGGTGGGGGTCCCTGGTGCTGTGAGGCAATGTTAATATAGTGCCATTCCAGGATTTTCTGTTTTTGTGTTTGGATTCCTAACCCTGACTGCAGGCCAATAATCCCCGTTGGATAAGTGTATAGGTGTCAGGTGAGGACAGAATTATGACATTGTGCATTCAAAAGCTCATTGACTCACACATAAAGAATGGTGAGCTGCAGGTTTCTGGATCGATACCAATTCTTGGGAAATGACACACCTTCAAGAGGCAATATTTTCAGCCGAAAATTGGGACAGCAGTAAAGGGGGCTGGGAGTATCAGCTCACCACAAATTTTCACCTCAATTTCTTTTCCCAACGCACTATACAGACAAAGCACACCGACATTTTTGGACACTATAGGGCAATTTAGCATGGCCAACCCACTAACCTACATATCTTTGGAAATCAGAGTCCTGGTATAATGTATGGTACAGCAGCCAAGTCAACACTACGTGCGTTCGAAAGCTGAAGCATCAGCCTGGAGGTTCTCTGGAACAGGACCAAAACTCTCAATTTTCTGATACATAAGAAATTGGACTAAGGGCTGAAAAGGCTATCTCACGTTGTGCAACGGGACAGCCTGAGGATGTGACAGGCGCTCTATGAATGCTAACTTCTTAATAGGTAATACAAGCTCCCAGTCCTGATCCAAAATAGTGTCTCAGCTTTCCTATCCGCAGCTTTCCAACAACCCACAACTGTTGTAGAACATAGAGCATTACAGCGCAGTACAGGCCCTTCGGCCCTCGATGTTGCGCCGACCAGTGGAACCAATCTAATGACCCTCCAACCTAAACTATTCCAATATTATCCATGTGCCTATCCAATGACCATCTGAATGCCCTTAAAGTTGGCAAGTTGTGGATTAACTTTAAACTGCGCCCCAAAGTGGCCAAGCAAGTTTCATCAAAGTTAACCAAAATTACAACGGTGTCCCACCAGCATCTTTCCAGCTCAATTATGGAAAGATAGGCACATCCCAAAAAAATAAATTTTGAAAATTGCTTCCCTTAATTCCTCTGGTTGCCATACTTTCAGTTGCAGTTTTATTTATCCAGAAATTTCAAACTTAGGTTTTTTTTTCTGTTTGTGCTTCTCCCAGTCTTTTTTTTTCAAATTCTAACAGGTCCCACATCACCCCGCCTTCACTGCAGCTCGTCCAGCAGGCGCTCCAGCTTCTCCCGCTTGGTGCCCGAGAACTCCCCCATCTTGGTCGAGCGCCTGAAGAAGTGGAAGGTGGGCATGCAGGTGATGCCAGCCGAGCGGGCCATGGGCTCAGCGTCGTCCACGTCCACCTCCACGAAGACGACGTTGAGCAGCTGCTCGGAGAGGTTGTAGAAGTGCGGCCGGATCATGCGGCAGTTGCTGCACCACTCGGCCGAGTACATGACCACCACCAGCTGCTCGGTCTGGCTCAGCAGGTTCTGGAACTGCTTGGCGTCCTCCACGTGTCTCACCACCATGCTGCTTCCGGCCCCGTGACCGCTGCCACCCCAGCGGCCCCGCCCTCCGCGCCACGCCCCTCATTGTGACCCGCCCCGACGTCACCCTCCCATGGGCTGATTCTCATTGGCCGCCGCACATTGCTACAGTTTTTTTGTGAATGGGGCCGGCAGCTCCATTGGCGGGAACGCGGGCTGATTGACACGGTGGTTAGCACTGCTGCCTCACAGCGCCAGGGACCCAGCCTGGGGTCACTGTCTAATGAATAAACTTCCCCAACGTCAGGCACATTCTTCCTACATCTAGCTTGTCCAGTCCCATCAGGATTTTATATGTTTCTATGAGACCCCCTTTAGAGTTCGCACATTCTCCCCGTGTCCGCGTGGGTTCCCTCGGGTGCTCCAGTTTCTTCCCACAGTCCGAAAGATGTGCAAGTTAGAAGAATTGGCCATGCTAATTTACCCCTTAGTCTCAGGGGGACTAACTACGGTAAATGCATGGAGTCTAGGGTCTTGGTGGCACCTGTGTTCGCATGGCCATGCTAAATTGCCCCTAGTGTCCAAAGATGTGTAGGTTAGGTGGATTGGCCATGCTAAATTGTCCCTTAGTATCCAAAACTGTGCAGGTTAGGTGGATTGGCCGTGCTAAATTGCCTCTTAGTCTCAGGGGGACTAACTAGGGTAAATGTATGGGGTTATGAGGATAGGGTCTCGGTGGGGTTCTGGTCGGTAAAGTTTGCATGTTCTGTGTCTGCACCTGTGTCTGTGATGTACAGATTAGGTGGATTGGCCATGCTAAATTGCCCCTTAGGGTCCAAAGATGTGTAGGTTCGGTGAATTGGCCATGTTAAATTGCCCCTTAGTGTCCAAAATGTGTTGGCTCAGGGGAATAGTGGGGTAAATATGTAGAGTTAGGGGGATAGGGTCAGGGTAGGATGCACTTGGAGAATCAGTGCAGACTGGATGGGCCGAATGGCTCCTTCTGTACTGTGGGGATTCTAGGAAGTCTTTTTTCACATCAGCAGTTCACCAAGGCCCCTTTGACAGCACCTCCCAACCCTGAGATCCCCACCATCTAGAAGGACAAGTTCCCGTTCAAGCCACACACCATCCTGAATTGGGAATATGTCACTGGTCTTTCATTGTTACTGGGAAAAATCTTAACGCTCCCTACTTAACCTTCACCCCACAGACTCCAGTGGTTCAAGGCACCTCAAAGGCAAACAGGAGTGGGTAATAAAGTCTGGTCTTGCAAGTGACCTCCAACTCCTAAGAATGAATTTCATAGAATTATAGAATCTACACTGCAGAAGGAGGCCATTTGGCCCATTGAGCCTGCACCAACAACAATCCCACCTAGGCCCTATCCCCATAACTTATGTACCCCCCTAATTCTCCTGACACTAAGCGGCAATTTATCATGGCCAATCAACCTAACCCACACATCTTCTGACTGTAGCAGGAATCCAGAGCACAGGGAGGAAACCCACCCAGACACGAGGAGAATGTGCAAACTCCACACAGACAGTCGCCCGAATCCGGAATTGAACCCTGGTCCCTGGTGCTGGAATTTGTGATGTGGAGATGCCGGCGCTGTGCTGGGGTAAAGAGAACAAAGAACAACACAGCACAGGAAACAGGCCCTTTGGCCCAACGAGCCCGCGCCGCCATTTTAACATTGTGAGTGCCCTCTTCTACTATGACCTTTGTCTACGCCTATTGGACACTAAGGGGCAATTTCTTACCATGGCCAATCAACCTAACCCGCACGTCTTTGGACTGTGGGAGGAAACGGGAGTACCCAGAGGAAACCCACACAGACATGAGGAGAATGTGCAAACTCCACACAGACAGTGACCCGAGCTGGGAATCGAACCCAGGTCCCTGGAGCTGTGAAGCAGCAGTGCTGCCCACATAGTAAGATGTTTCACAACACCAGGTTAAAGTCCAACGGGGTTTATATGATAGTAAACGCCACAAGCTTTCGGAACACGCTGTTCCTTCATCAGGTGAATCACCGACTCAGCGTGTTCCGAAAGCTTGTGGTGTTTACTATCAAATAAACCTGTTGGACTTTAACCTGGCGTTGTGAGACTTCTTGCCTGAATTATGAATATGGGCACCCAGTGAGTTTTCTAAATTGGGTTGATGGTCAGAATGGAGACGGCCTGATACTGATTCAGATACTGAACCCGCAATAATGGATCCCAACTTTGGGCAATAAAGGTTTGCAAATGCTGTCAAATAGAACGCACTGCAGAAAAACAGGCACTTGCACACAAACAAGTAACAGTCACAAAGTTATATGGTTGGGGGGTTGTGGGGGGGAGGGGGGCGATGGTTAAGGGGGTAAAGGTTCAATCATGAAGCTTGCTTAGTCATACCCAGGTTCAGAAAATATATTAGCCATTAATGCTGCTGACTTATCATTTTCACGGAGAAATGAACACAAATCTCTAAAATATTATACACCTTTGACCGTGTGGTTAAATTCCCGTCCAACGTGGTTTTCAGGTTTGCTGATTACACCACCGTAGTGGTTCAGAGCTCAAACAATGGCGAGATGGAGTACAGGAAAGAGATAGAGAATCTGGTGAACTGGTGCAACGACAATAATCTCTCCCTCGATGTCAATAAGATGAAGTCATCAACTTCAGTGGGGGACATGCCCCTCTCTACATCAATGGGGATGAAATAGAAATGGTCGAGAGCTTTAAATTTTTAGGCGTCCACATCACCAACAACCTCTCCTGGTCCCCTCATGCCAATATTATAGTTAAGAAAGCCCACCTACACCTCTATTTCTCAGGAGGCTAACAAAATCCAGCACATCGGCTAGACTCACCAACTTTTACAGATGCGCCATAGAAAGCATCTTTTCTGGATGTCTCACAGCTTGTGCTCTGCCCAAGATGGCAAGAAACTACAAAGAATCATGAACAAAGCCCAATTCATCACGCAAACCAGCCTCCCATCCAATGATTTTGTCTACATTTCCCACTGCCTCGGAAAAGCAGCCAGTATAATTAAGGACCCCCCACGTACGCCGGATATTCTCTCTTCCACCTTCTTCCGTCGGGAAAAAGATACAAAAGTCTGAGGTCACGTACCAACCGACTCAAGAACAGCTTCTTCCCTGTTGCTGTCAGACTTTTGAATGGACCTACCTCACATTAAATTGATCTTTCTCTCCAACCTAGCTATGACTGTAACATTACATTCTGCACTCTCTCCTTTCCTTCTCTATAAACAGTATGCTTTGTCTGTACAGCGCCCAAGAAACAATACTTTTCACTGTATGTTAATACACGTGACAATAATAAATCAAATCAAAAATCTGTGCCTTCTTCCCCATGACTCCATACTGAGTCATAGAATCCCTACAGTGCAGAAGGAGGCCATTCAGCCCATCGAGCCTGCACCAACAACAGTCCCACCCAGGCCCCATCTCTGTCACACCACCCATTTACCCTGCCAATTCCCTCGATACTAAGTGGCAATTTAGATTTGTCATGCTAACTGGCTGACATCAATACAGGATGAGCAGAAATGTCCTCCAACTACACATTGGGACGTACTCAGTCCTCATCACTAAACAAACAAGAAAACAGAAAAGTACAGCATAGGAACAGGCCCTTCGGCCCTCCTAGCCTTTGCCAATCATGATGCCCTAACTAAAAGGTTTGGAAAACAATATGGAGGGAGAGATTTCAGAAGTGGAAAAAATAAAAATGAGAAAAGGGATAAAAATGAATGAATGAGATAAAATAAATAGAGATGGAGTGGAGGTGGAGCAGAGGGTTCACACTCTGAAGTTGTTGAACTCATTGTCCAGTCCGGAAGGACCAGTCGGGAGATGAGGTGCTATTCATCCAGTTTGCATTGGGCTTCACTGGAACACTGCAACCGGCCAAGGGTGGACACGTGGACAGGAGAGCAGGGTGGTGTGTGTTGAAGTGGCAAGACGCAGGAAGGACTGGGTCCTGTTCGTAGATGGAAGGTGTTCGGGAAAGTGGTCTCTCCAATGTAGAGTAGGCTGCATTGGGAGCAGCGAATGGAACAGACCAGTCAGAGATTGTTCACTATCTTAGTGTTGTATTTGTTCCCTGCTGAGCACATACCCCTCACCAAAACTGCTACCTTCACCTCTGTAACACCGCCTGACTGTGCCTCACCTCGGCTAACCTGCTGCTGGAATTCTCATTCCTGCCCTTTTCACTTCTGATTATTTCAACACATTCCTGATTGACTTCACAGTCTCCCCACTACATAAAGAAGAACTTGCCTGAGTCCGAGCTCTCCATTCACTCATCAATCTTTTGTTCTTTATTCCCATCTGGCAACAATCCCATTTCAAAATTCCTATTCTTGTCGTCAAATCACTCTGAAATATCTCCTCACAAGTCGCTGTCCCTCAACAGATTTTCTTTTATTTACAAACTCAATTCTACTCCGGGGTGGCATGGTGGCACAATGGTTAGCACTACTGCCTCACAGCACCTTACTGCCCAAAGATGTGTGGGTTAGATGGATTGACCTTGCTAAATTGCTCCTTAGTGTCCAAATGGGCATAGGGCAGTGGAGAGGGCCTGTCAGAGAGTCGGTGCAGACTCATTGGGCTGAATGGCCTCCTCCTGCACTGTTGGGATTCTATGAGACAAGTAGCTGGCTGATAGGTGAGATAATTGGTAACTGGCTATGACGAGCTTTGAAACATGTGTGGTTATGAAAAGTCCTGAATAAATGCAGAACTTTCTTTCTTTCTGTTGGGTGCTCCATCACTCCATGGAAGCTCTTTACAAGCTTCTCTGTGCAGCTCTGAGTTAGCAATCTGCCAAGTCAGCTCTGTGCAATTTTGCCAGGTGCCGGGGTGGCGGATTCCGTAGCCTTACAGAAAGAAGCTTCACAACAGGATGTGGAGCCAAACCTTCAACCCAGCACATCCAGCAACGTTCTCCATACATCAAGTCATGATACCCACCTTTACTGTTGAAGATGCTGGGTCATGCTGGCATATGGTTTCAAGACCAATCCCATTTCGTAACGAAATTTGGCATGTCAGCTACAACCCTCATCGACTTTTATAGATACACCATAGAAAACATCCTTTCTGGTTGTAGCACAGTTTGGTATGGGCTCCTGCCCTGCCCAAGACCGCAAGAAAATACAAAGGGTTATGAATATAGCCCAATCCATCACACAAACCAGTCTCCTATCCATTGACTCTGTCTACACTTCCCACTGCCTCGGCAAAGCAGCCAGCATAATCAAGGACCCCACTCATCCTGGACATTCTGTCTTCCATCTTGTTCCAGGAGAAAAAAGATACAAAAGTCTGAGGTCACATCTCAAGAGCAGCTTCTTCCCTGCTGCCATCAGACTTTTGAATGGACCTACTTCGCATTAAGTTGATCTTTCTCTACAGTCTAGCTATGACTGTGACACTACATTCTGTACTCTTTCCTTTCCTTCTCTATGAACAGTATGCTTTGTCTGTATAGTGTGCAAGAAGCAGTACTTTTCACTGTATACTAATGCATATGACAATAATAAGTCAAATCAAAGATCTCTAGTCTTCATTCAGCGAATGTCGGCAAACCTGATCTTTTTACGATGCCTTCTAAATTCTTAGACATGCAGGTGTGGACTAACATTTCAAATAGGAATAATGTGCACAGGGTAACTGGGTGGCTGTAAAAATCCAACATTAACTGATAACTCTCTACCACCCCTATCCATAACCATTCCCCCATATTTTGTGGTCAATGTCATCCAAAGTCAATCTATGGCCAAATAAACGTGGTTAAGAAAATTCACAGTTCCTAATACATACCATGGCTAAATTCTATGCATGTTGCTATCACAGTTCCCTGAACCAAACACGTATCGTTCAATGTCCTGTCTCACTCTGGTGACCATTTCTCATGTGTGAGACCAGATATTAGGCCAGGCCCTTCTTTTCACCATCAGGCTTATCATGACCTCCATGACCCAGTGGGTGGGGAATGTGTGGAAAGTAGCTGAGAAATTAGATATAGCTCTTGGGGCCAAAGGGATCAAGGGATATGTTGGGGGGGGGAGGGGGGTGAAGGAGGAAGGGGGATTCAGATAATGAATTTGATGATCAAACATGATCAAAATGAATGATGGTGTAGGCTCAAAGGATCGAATGACCCACACCAACTTCTATTTTCTATGGTTATATAAAAATAAAATCCGGAGAGCCCAGTGTCTGGGGAACTCAGTGGGTGGGGAACCCAGTGGGTGGGGAATCCAGTGGGTGGGGAATCCAGCTGGCGGAGGATCCAGTGGGTGGGGGATCCAGTGTGTAAGGAGTCCAGTGGGGTGGGGGATCTAGTGGGTCGGAATCCAGTGGTTTGGGAATCCAGTGTGTACGGAATCCAGTGGGCGGGGAATCCAGTGACTGGGGTATCCAGTAGCTGGAGGATCCAGTGTCTAAGGACCCTAATGGGCGGGGAATACAGTGAAGCCAATATAACCTGGTGGCTACAAATAAGGAGGCAGAGCCGGAGCAGGTTCAGAGTTTTCTGTATTTTACTACAGCCGAGCTTTGCTCGTCGTTCCCCTGCAGCTTCTGGATCATCCGCTCCAGAAGGCAGCGGTTGGGTCCCTTGAACTGGAAGACCTTGGCGCCGAACTTGTAGAACTGGAAGGTGGGGAACCACTCGATCCGGCAGCGCTGCACCACGTCCTTGGCCACACTGATGTCTACCTCATAGAACACCACGTCCAGGTAGCACTGGGCGAACTGGTCCAGGTAGAGCTGGATCATCTGGCAGAACTCGCACCAGGTGGCAGTGAAGAGAATCACCACTAGGTGGTGCTCGCTCACCTCCAGCGCCGCCTCAAACTCCACCAGGCACTTAATGCTGCCGACCACGCCCAACGCCATCACCCCGCCTACTGACACCTGTGCCGCCCCCTCCCCGGGCGCGGGCGGGGAGGGGCGGAGAGAAGGGGTCAGACCCCGCCCTCTACCACCTGACCACGCCCACCGTGACGTCAGGCGTCATGGCACAGAGGGAGCTGCCGACGCGCCCATTGGCCAGCCCAACACGTCACTGCCCCTCGTCACCCAATCAGGACGCGGCATTAGCCAACCCATTCATGGCACTCCGCCAATCACCGCTGCCGAGACGCTATTGGTCGGCCTATTGACAGTCTCCACCAATCATCGATGCCAATGTGCCATGGACCGACACTGCACCAATCACAATCGGCCTTTGCCGTATCTTAGCAACGGAGGTTAAAAATAAAAAAATGGCGTTGAAGGCCGAGGATTTGGTCGCCAATACTCCGGCTGGCCGATTGAAAGTTTACGATAAATGACTGACCTGGCGACCGTTTAATCGGTTCGGGTCTCAAACCCAAATGTCTTCCCCCCAACCGATCGCCCGCGCTGCCAATTGGTCGAGCCGGCTGTCAATCGGTTCCGCTCCGCTGATGGACGGCCGAGTCAACCAATCGGCAGCTGGGGATGGAGCAGCCGCCCATGCCATTGGACAGAAGCTACACGGTGGCGACCAATAGCGGCTCGAGATCTGTGGGAAGAGGGCGGGTGCTTCCGCTGGTTGGTCGCCGGCCCGCGGAGAGTGGGGGAGGGGGAGACAGAGAGAGCAGGAAAACAACATGAAGAACTCGGCGGCTAGCGGACGGGTCATGGCGGCTGCGGGTCGGTGAGGAGGGAAAAGCGGCCGGGAAGCTGGTGATGTTGGGGAGGGGGTCACTCCCTGACGGAAAATTAAAAAGAAACAAAACCAAATCGCTTCCAAGTTAGTCAGCAGGTATTGAGTGCCCCCCCTCCACTTTCCCCGGAGAGACTTTGTTTTTTATTTATTATTCTTGGTCCAAAATTTTTTTTAGCCGGTTTTCACTCTGGTGGAAACGCCGGTTTGGATGGTCATAGCCCGAGGGGCCGGTGTCCCGGGGGGAGGAGGGGGTGGGGGTGGGGTGAGACCCGTACCTCCTTTCCCTTGGCTTGGGGGGAGGGGCGGCAGGGCCGACAGGGGGTATTTCGCCTCTGCGCGTGTGTGGGGTGCCGCGATGCATTTCGGGGTTTGTAGTTTTTTTAGGTGCTCACACTGCGCAGCCGCACATCACCTGGCCGTTTGGGTGAGGGGAGGGAAGGAAGGGGGGAACACCCCAGGATTCCCCGCGCTCGATGATCCCAGGCGGCGGAGTGCGCATGCGCGGCCGAAGGCGGGGCTGCGTTGGGTCTGGAGTGGAGGGGGCACACTGCATGCTGGATGGCAGCGGTGGGGGACACACTGGATGGTGGGAGGGGGCACACTGGACGGCGGCGGGGGGGGCACACTGGATGATGGCAGGGGGCACACTGCATGCTGGATGGCGGCGGTGGGGGGCACACTGGACGGCGGCAGGGGGCACACTGGACGGCGGCGGGGGCACACTGCACACTGGCGGGGGGCACGCGGCACACTGGATGGCGGCGGGGGGGTACACTGCACACTGGATGGCAGCGGCCCGGGGGGGGGGGCACACTGCACACTGGATGGCGGCGGCGGGGGGGGGCCCCACACTGGATGGCGGCGGTGGGGGGCACACTGCACACTGGAGGGGGGGACGACGACACTGCACACTGGATGGCGGGGGGGTGGGGGACGACGACACTGCACACTGGATGGCGGCGGGGGGGCACACTGGGTCTGGGGGAGGGCATCGCACGCTGGATCTGGAGGAGGGAGGGCTACGCACGCTGGATCTGGAGGAGGGACGGGACCGCACACTGGGTCTGGATGAGAGGCCATCGCACACTGGGTCTGGAAGAGGGGTGGGTATTCAGAATAAAGTGGGACACTACAGGTTGAGGAGGAAGGGCTGTCATATTGTTTGGCAATTCGGAATAAGGTGATGTTCTTCCAGTCCAGTTAGAGTTGGGGAGGACTGTCATTTTGATACTAATTAAGATGTATGAGAGACACAAACCTGCAAGGAGGCAAATGGCCTGGAACTTGGGGCATTGTAGAGCTAGGTAGTACCATGAGGCCAAAACATTGTGTGATTTCAAGAGAAATTAGATATAGCTCTTGAGGCTAAAGGGATATGGTGGGGCGGGGGGGAAACAGGATATTGAATTTGATGGTCAGTCATCATCACAATTAATGGCAGAGCATGCTTGAAGGGCCAAATGGCGTACTCCTTCAGTTTCAGGAGTTCGCACAGTGATTAGCATTGCTGCCTCACAGCACCGGAGATCTGGGTTCGATTCCCAGCTTGGGTCACTGTCTGCGCGGAGTTTGCACATTCTCCTTGTGACTGCGCGGGAGTTTCCTCCCACAGTCCAAAAACGTGCGGGTTAGGTGGATTGACCATGCTAAATTGCCCCTTAGTGTTGGGGAAACTAGCTAGGGTAAATGCATGGGGATAGGGGCTGGGTAGAATTGTGGTCAGTACAGACTCGATGGGCCAAATGGCAGCCTCCTGCACTGTAGGACTCTTTGATTAATGAAAGTTTCTGTGTTCTGTACCTCCCACTCTATTGAGAGTGTTTTGCATTGAGAGTGTTTGGGTGTTTTGCATTGAGAGGTTAAAAATGATAGGATTAGTCTTCAGTGTGTTTACAGTACCTCCTCCGATACATCAGAGGAGAGTTCACCCCAAACAGTGGTGTGTGCCTAAAGTCACATGCTGTGGCCGTTATGAGCTCCATATCCAAGGAAGGATGTACTTGCCTTGGCAGTAGTACAATGACTGGTCACTAGAGTTGTTCCTGAGATGAGGTTATCCTGTGATGAGAGGCTACATTGGGCCTATATTCTCTGGGATGACAAGTGTTCTCATGGATTCTGAAGGGGCTTGAGGGGACTGAGGCTCTTTCGCCTGGCTGGGGAGTGGGGAATATTTGGGCACAATCTCAGTGAAAAGCAGCTGAACCTTGAAGAATGAGATGAGAAATTGTGTTGTGAATCCTGGCAGTTTTCTACCCTAGAGGGTTGTAGATGCTTCATCATTAAATATCTTTAAGGCTGAGATAGACAGATGTTTGGTCAGCAGACAATAAGTAGCTAAGACAGCAGGGAGGAAAGTAGAGTTCAGCGAGAGGGAGAGACATGATCATGCTGTAGCAGGCGCAAGGGCTGCATCTCTCTCTTCATAAAAACAGTAGAAACTCTACAGTGCACAAGGAGGCCATTTGGCCCATTGACTCTGCACCAGCAACAATCCCACCTGAGGACCTGTCCCCACGCATTTACCCAATTCCCCCCAACCTACACATCCGGGACACTATATAGCCTGGCCAATCAGCCTGACCCACAGATGTTTGTGGGACGAAACCGGAGCACCCAGAGGAAACCCACACAGATATGGGGAGAATGTGCAGATTCCACACAGTGACTCAAGCTGGGAATTGAACCCAGGTCCCTGGAGCTGTGAGGCAGCAATGCTAACCACAGTGTCACCCTGCTGCTCTTTTTTTTTATGTTCTTAATTCACAGGTTAGATAGATAAAGATGGTTGGTTTCTTTTGGATCTAAACGATACTTCTGCAGAAACGTCGGGTGCTTCTTTTACTGATAACCAGTTTTGTATTTCCAGATTTTTCCAGGCTGAATTCAGACTGCCACGATGGGATTTGAACTCAACTCCTGTTCCTTGGGTTACTGGAACAGTCAACCCGTTAAGGGCAGATTGAGTGATTGATGATTGAGTCTGTTCCGGAGTGCTCTGGGCCACCAGTGGTGACCTGGTTCACTGATCAAACCTGGTGAGTAAAGCTATGACTGGGAGCTGGGTAATCTCACTGGACTGAACAACCTGCAAATATGATCGCTCTGTGTTAGATAAGCAGCTGCTGTTCAACACTGCTGAAGCTGTGTGGTTTTAGCAGGTTAAAGTCCAGCGCTTTTTCCAGGCTGTGCTCAGGCAGTTCTTCTGGTTGGGATCTTCTGGATGGGATTAGGACTAGAGGGCACAGCCTCAAGATAAAGCGGGGGGGGGGGAGCGGTTTAGAACAGAGGGAGGAACTTCTTCACTCAAAGGGTGGTGAATCTCTGGAATTCTCTGCCTGTTGAAGTGGTGGAGGCTGCCTCGCTAAATATTTTTAAGATGCAGGTTGATAGGTTTTTGATAGGCAAGGGGATTAAGGGTTATGGGGCGAGGGCAGGAATGTGGAACTGAGACACGACAGATCAGCCATGATCTTATTGAATGGCGGGGCAGGCTCGAGGGGCTAGATGGCCTACTCCTGCTCCTATTTCTTATGTTCTTATCTCGTGCGTAACATTGGAGAAACCCAGAATTTTGTTTCCCAATGTGGTGAAGATCTCTGCGTGTTAAATCTTGGCTGTTCTGGTGCCATTCATGTCTTTCGGTGCTAAGTTAACAGATCCCATCAGCAGGAAATCTAGTTTCCACTTTGAGGGAGCTAGCAGTAACAGTGACCAAGGGAATGGCACCGGATTTCTCACCAGTACACAGAGAGTGGTAAAAGTACAGAATTCACAGTAGTTTAAAGTTAATTTAATAGTGTCACAAATAGGCTTACATTAACACTGCAATGAGGTTACTGCGAAAACCCCCTAGTCACCTCACTCTGGCGCCTGTTCAGGTATCCAGGGGAGAACTTAGCATGCTTGATGCACCCAGCCAGTACATCTTTCAGACTGTGGGAGGAAACTGGAGCACCTGGAGGAAACCCATGCAGAGATGGGGAGAACATGCAGACACCACATAGACAGTGACCCAAGCAGGAATTGCACCTAGGTCTCTGGCACGGTGAGGCAGCAGTGCTAACCACTGTGCCATCATGCGGCCAAAACATTGTGTGATTTCAAGAAGAAATTAGAAATAGACTGTCAGTGTGGAGTTTGCACATTCACCCTGTGTCTGTGTGGGTTTCCTCCAGGTACTCTAGTTTCCTCCCACAGCTCAAATATGTGCGGGTTAGGTTGATTGGCCATGCTAAATTGCCTGTTAATGTCCATGGAATTAGAAGAATAAATATATGGGGTTACAGGGATAGAACCTGGGTGGAATTATTGTCAGTGCAGGCTTGATGGGCCAAATGGCCTCCTTCTGCACCATAGATTCTACGATATGGCTGTGGTGGCTCAAGGGATAAGAGTGGAATCAGGATACTGAATTTGATCAAAATGAATGGCGGAGCAGGCTCAAAGGGCCAAATGGCCTACTCCTGCTACTGCTGATGGAAGTATGTCTGATTGGTTAAGCACTAATGTGCCCTCTCCATTGTGTAGCCATTGCAGCTGTCAGTTAATGCATTGTACAGAAGAATGTGGGCTTTTATATAAGAAAAGTGAAGAGTCAAAACTGGCCTGGTCAGTAAATGCTATTGGTGTACGTAAAAACAGGGGGGAAAAGGGGAATTAGTATCCTACCCGTTTCCCCCTCAACAGGGATTTAATATCCTTGGAAGTCTCCCTCAGTTCATTTTGAGCTTTGTGTCGTTACAAGATCAACATTACATTTGTTATCAGGTGTATCTAACACGACCTTTGCTCCTTTGGTAATAGTTGTTGAAGGGAGGGGAGAGGACGAGGGTTCAGACTCCTGGGCTCCTTTCCATAGCCACTGTTGTGTTTCAGTTCCTTGTTGCTTATAGAGAGTTCTAACCTCGTCAAGGCTTTAAGATGACTGAAAAATGCCTCAAGTTCTATTTTTGGACTAGTTATTGTGAACAGAAGCAGCACTGAATAAAAGCAAAATATTGCGGAGGCTAGAAGCCTGAAATAAAAAGAGAAAATGCTGTGATGTAGACAAATATGAGCTTTTATGTAAGGAAAGGGAGAGTGCCAGTAAAGAATCAAAACTGGCCCAGTCAGTAAACATTATTGGTGTATCTGAAAATAGGGGGAATGCTTTGAATTAAATGTCCCACCCTCTTATTTTTTTCCCCTAAGCATTTCCTGAAAAGACAGTTATTCACTTCTGGTGAGCGGTATGTTGGCCAGCACATTGGCAAAACTCCTGTCTTCTCTTCCAGTAGTGCCTTAGTGTCTTTCTTTCTCAATTTCATAGAATCTTCACAGTGTAGAAGGAGGCCATTCAGCCCATTGAGCTGGCATTGACACCAGCCCCACCCAGGCCCTATCCCCATAACCCGATGCATTTACCCTGCTAGTCCCCCTGACACTAAGGGGCAATTTAGCATGACCAATCCATCTAACCTACACGTCTTTGGACTATGAGAGGAAACCGGAGCACACGGAAGAAACCCACGCAGACACGGAGAATGTGCAAACTTTCACCCGAGGCTGGAATTGAACTGACGCTGTGGGGCAGCATGCTAACCATTGTGCCACATTCTTTTTACACCCTTGTTATATCAAAGATCCTCATCCAACTCCTCACATAAGCCCACAACAAGTTTTAACAGGATATTTGACCTTGTCTGGATCACAACTGAGTCTGATAAAGTCCCTCACCTGATTAAATCTGTAGTTTTTCATCCCAGGCTAATTGGTAAAAGAAGTGAAGTAGTGAGAGGAAATGTTGATTCATAGCAAGCACGTTGCCAGAAAGGGAATTCAGTGGTTAATTTCAAAACAATTAAATACATGCTGAAAAGGCGCCATTTTTGGGACAGAGTGGGATTGGATAACTCTTTCAAAGAACTGTCTCTGGTATGATCAGCTGAACGCTGTCCTCTGTACAATTCTAGACTTTTAGAGATCAATCAGGAGCAGGAACCAAGGCTGACTAATCTCATCTCCCCTAGCCCAAGAAGGTATGCTGATGGGTGTTGATGAAGGATGGTCAGATATCAATTAGGCGTGGACAGTGAAGAAGGTTATCTCGAATTGCAACAAAATTTTGATCAATTGGGCCAGTGGACCAACGAATGTAGATAGGAGTTTAATTTAGATTAATGCATTTTGGTACCTTGAACAGGGCAGGACTTACTCAGTTAATGGTAAGGAATTGGGAAGAATTACAGAGCAAAGAAATCTAGGGGTATGGGTTCATAGCTCCTTGAAAGTGGAGTCACAGGTGGACAGAGTGGTGAAGAAGGCATTCAGCATGCTTGGTTTCATTGGTCAGAACATCGAAGACAGGAATTGGGACATCTTGTTGAAGTTGTACAAGATATTGGTAAGGCCACACTTGGAATACTGTGTACAGTTCTGGTCACCCTATTATAGAAAGAGTGCAGAAAAGATTTACTCGGATGCTACTGGTACTTGATGGTTTGAATTATAAGGAGAGGCTGGATGGACTGGGACTTTTTTCTCTGGAGCGTAGAAGGCTGAGGGGTGATCTTATCAAAGACTATAAAATAACGAGGGACATAGTTCGTAAGATAGTCAACATCTTTTCCCAAAGATAGGGGAGTCTAAAACTAGAGGGCATAGGTTTAAGGTGAGAGGGGAGAGATACAAAAGAGTCCAGAGGAGCAATTTTTTTACGGAGGGTAATGAATGGAACAAGCTGCCGGAGGTGGTAGTAGAGGCAGATACAATTTTATCTTTTAAAAAAGCATTTAGACACTTACATAGATAAGATGCGTATAGAGGGATATGGGCCAAACATGGGCAATTGGGGCTAGCTTAGGGGATTTAAAAAAAAAGGGCGGCATGGACAAGTTGGGCCAAAGGACCTGTTTCCATGCTGTAAACCTCTATGACTCTGAGACAGAATTGGCTGTTGTGTAATATAACTTTTATGTAATTAACAACTCTTCTTTTGTCGTCCTAGGTAGGTTATTATTGGCAGAGATTGAGAGTTGCCTTCTGCATGTTGGACTTTGCACCAACTGTCTTGCGGCCCATGTTAACAGTTCTCCTTTATCTTGGCAGGTCTCAATGGTTGGGAAAGGGGTGAAGCGGAAACGCCATGCTGACGGGGGTCTGGATTCCTGTCAGAACCTTGCCGATTGTCCACAGTCCTATAGCCTCAAGCGGCAGCTAGTGCTCAACACCTCACTGAATAAGATGCAAAGTGGGCGGACACTGCCGGAGCTCAGCCTCCGGCGCACCGTGCTGATTGCCAACACCCTGCGGCAGATCCAGGAGGAGATTCGGCTGGAGAGTAGCCAGCTGGCATCTGCCTTGGCCTTGGACGCCGGGTGTGCGGAATTGGGCAGCCAGCGAGAGCCCCCGCCCTCACGGCTGACCACTGAGGGCCACCCGGCTGGATTTGGTGACGGCCTGGAGGATTACATGTCCACTGCGTCCGACGAGGACTTCTCCCTCTCCTCCGCCATTAACTCCATCCTCCGGGACCTTGACATTGTTATCGACGGGAGCCCTTCGCAATCACCCCCGCAGGAGACACTGGACTTGCCAGAGGCGATGGACGCGACAGCTGAAGATGGGGACAAAGAGGACGTCCACTCGCTGGAGCCTCCTCGGCCTTTGGAGTCTGTGTTTGGCAGCTTTGAGATCATGAGCTCCAGTTACCTCGTAGGCGTGACCCTGGATGATCTTTTCCTTGACATTGACACCTCTGTATGCGATTGCGATGCAGCTGCGGTGGGACCAGCTCCCAGTGGCCGGGTGGCACCACCCGGCGCAGCTGATGACCTGGCCAAGACCTACCCCTCATGCAATTCCTCCTCTTCGCTGGGAGCCAGTCCAAGCTTAAGGACTGAGCTGAACGACCTGGATCACATCATGGAGATCCTGGTCAGCTCTTGAGGAATTATCTCACTGTGACGGGCTACTGACTGACTTCCATAAGCCAAAGACAACCCCCCTCACTATTCGAGGGACGCGATGCGGGCACAGTTCCCGTTGCTCATTTTTTTTACTCAGGGCTCCAAATCAACATGGGGCAAAATTTCAGATCAGTGTATACGATTTGGGGAGTTAGGGGCTGTAAATAGATGTAATTTTTATCAATTGGTTTGGGCCCTGCCAACATCATTGAACAAATATGTCCCGGGCAGCTTCATAGGGCCCTATGAGAGATAGATCAAAGTTACTCCATATTGTATCCTAGAAATAAGGTTGGACTTTTTTGTTTCGTTAATCATTGCGCTGGAAGTTTGTAGGTGTGTGTGTTTTCTGTGACTTTTGCTTTTATTTGTCCACAAGCTGGATTTGAAGTTTTTTTTAAAATTGAGATTGAGATTATTACAAGGGAAGAGTTGTCCTATTTTTTTTTGAGCCTACCTCTCTTGAATGTGAAGTGATGAAATGTGATGCTAGACGCCAGGGAACTGGAATAAAGCTGCTACTGGAATGAAACCACAGCCAGCAATGCCACTCGCCAGTCACAGAGGAGGTGGCTCAGGAAGGCCTTGCCTTCTGAAATGGATGTGGTTTCAAAACCAAAGGCTTTATATCAATGTCTGCCAGCTGAATGTAAAACTGGGGGAGTTTTTAAAACTCTGCAGTTTTCGAGGGGGCCAGGCTCCAGGTATTTTGCTGTGCTGTTGTTTCAAAACTCGAAGCAGCGGTTGTCCAGCTTTTGAGACCATTTTCCTGCTTAACCTCTCCTAACCCATGCTCCAAACTTGCACTGTGGACTTTGTACCTGCTAAGGGATGTAGAACGTTTGTTGTATTGAATCCCTGCCCCACAGTCATCCCGCTGCTGTGGTGCTAAGCGGTCCTATGCCTTAATACTGTTCCATGCAGTGGGAATCTGGTCTGGCTGCCAACCCTTGTACCCACAAGCCTCCCGGATGTTCCTTTCCGAATGGAGTCGGCTGCGTATATTGCCTTTTCTGAACTCGAAACATGCCGTCTGCCACTGGTGCGGAGGATAACGGCTGAAGGTGGGCTGTTTAAAGACCCTTGGTATCTGACTGAAACTTAAAAGCCTTTATCCAGCTAACTAGCCATTTCCAGTGGGTACAGTGTAGCGGTGCTGAAGTGACTCTGCACTGATCCTTAGTCGCTTTTTGTGTTTTTCTTTGCCCCAGAATGTTGATATGCTTCTACCTGTAGAATATAAGGTGTAAGATCTGAATATCGCAGGACGGAAGATCTTTTGATTTCCCCCCCAGATTTTGACACTGCGGGGGTGCAGTACCATTCAGTATTGTTTAATAATATTTAAGTGTCATAGGTAGATATTAAGAACATGGATACTGCTATGTAAGGTTGAGGTCCCTTTTCAGTTATATAAATGAAGATAGGTTAAATAGCCATATTAAACTGGTGTTTCATAACCGCACTATAGGCACAGTTAAATATTTTTAACCTTTGCTTCATGATGGCACATTGCATGAAGCAGAGTTTTACGGTAATCTATAAGTTAAATTTTTGTACTGTGTATAAGCCACTTAATTTGTTGGGCTTATTTTGAGAAGAGTCTGAATCCCTGTATAGGATTCAGATTAAATATAAATTTAATGAGGGGAAGAGGATCACCTTTTTGAGCCATTATCTGTTTCACAAGGCACAGATTTTTAAAACGATGCTGTTGTTCAGCTCCCCAACACAGCAGTTCACCTGGTTTACTTCCCTAAAGGACTCGGTTTGAAATTAAATGGTGGGGGGGGTGTATCCTTTTACATCTTCTATAATGAATTTTGCATGGCAGCGATCACAAATCGTGAAACAACGCGAGTGCTTTAACACTAGGCGGGAAGAAAGCTGCCTCTGGCGTCACTGGTGACCCCAACAGTGCGTGTGTGTGTGGACCACCCCCCACCTTCCCAGCAAACACACGGTTGGGTTGCTGGACTGGTGGGTGCACACTAGTGATTCTAGTGGCTTCACCATGTTAGAAGGGTTCCCTGAATCATTCTTCCAGCAGCTGGGCTTCCTTCTTCACCCGCTCTGTTCTGATCCCTGCTGAGTTTTACCTTCCATCTGTTCGGGCAGTGCAGTGTTGATTATCATTTTCTTTGGAAGGGTAGGACAACGAGGTGCGTGCTTCTTACTTTTATTTATTCTGTCACTTTATATTGTATTGGTTTTGCACCTGTTATCCAAGGACACTGAGCAGATAACATGATTTCTAATTAAACCTCTCCCCCTGCACCACCACAGTCTTTTGTTCTGCATAGTGAAGTCTCATATGATGTTTTGTGGCCTGAATCTTGAAACCTATTTTAAGCCATGCTTTGATTGTATAACTTTTTTTTCTTTTCTACTCCACTTGCCAGTGAATGTTTCTTTTTAATCTTCAGCACAAGGCTCATTTGTACTAATGATACTCCCTCCTACTGTTAACGGGCTTTTGAATATTTTAGACAAATTAAGTTTATAATGTCGGTGATCTGAACATGTAACCTGCAGTGTATCAGAAATTTGGTGTCTTTCTGTCTCTGTCACCTATGTTTAGTTTCCTTTTTAATTGGCCACTCGTGACATGACTGCATTTCAGTGTTCGAGTGGGACTGTTTATCAAATGTTTGAGAGACACCTAAAATCTTGGTGCCCAGTTTAGCTTCCCTGACAGACTGATAGCTGCTTCCCCACATGTCGGACGAACTGCACACTTTATGCCTGTCTGCAAAGCTCACTTTGTTCTATGCAAGTTTTAAGCTTCTTAGCACTGAAAGGATGTTTTTTAAAAATGTTTTGCTTGAAGATGTTTGATCATGGACAAGAGTGTTTGGGGCGGGTATACGCTTTCATGTTCCCCCCAAGCCATGCTTTGGTTTGACAATTTAAGAAACAAAACTGTCAGAAATGTTTAAAAATGTTCACCTTTAGTTTTCATGGTGCGTTGCAGCGTGTACTGCAGGGCTTGCCAGTAGGAGGCACAGTAAAGGTAGGAACTGCCCTGCACGCCTTTTTTTAAAAATCTGGTCTTGAAGTGGGAATTCAACCAATAGCTGTGGGAATTGCGGTGTTGGAAGGAGTCTGCTGTTAATGGGTAACCTTAGAATTATCACTAATGACTGGTTTAATGATTTGGGATTTGGCAGTGCTGAGTGTTGGTGCAGGCTAGCAGGCATGGAAGAGTGCTTCCTTTTTTTTAACCCCTGTCCAGGTTGCACAATCTGATCCAACACACAGTCCTTAATTACCCATGCCAAGGCAGCTGTAGTCCGCAGTGTTTTGGAATGGGCTTTCCTGCTGTGTAATTCTGATCAGTCGCTCTTGGAGCTAGGAGAAGGAGGACGTGCTGTACCAGTCTCACCATTTGCTCAATGCCAGAAGCCCAAAGATTGTGGGATTTTTTAAAGTCCGGCTGTGGAAGTGCTCAGCAGGTCTGTCAGCACTGAAAGAGATGGCTAGGTCACTCTTTTGGGTGGGAATTAATCAATCTCTCTTTCCCAAGCTGACCGACCAGTTGCATGTTTTCACATTCCTTGTTTGGGTGGCAAAAGCTAAGTCCGGACTATCCAGACTTTCCGGAATTCAAATGGGGAACTCAACAATTGTCCTTTCATTGCAATATAAAGGCCACAAGTTTTAGAATTCTTAAAGCTGACTTACTTGGGATGGTGACAGTTAAAAGCCTGTTTTGATTATGTCAGTTCTATATTGGAGAGAGCAGGTAGTTCAGAAAAGTCTTGTGTGTTGTGTGTGTGTGTGTGTGTATATATATATATATTGAAAAAAAGACTATCTCGTTAAGGGAGAATTGTGAATTTTATTTAATGTTAATAGTTATATATTTATGGAAATGTTTAACACAGGAAGTTTTGCTTCAATGCAGTAAGTCTTCTAGAGTGAATTTACACATCCTACCTGTAAACAGTTCCACATGAACCCAGCACAGCTGTTAAACACGGACCTCTAGGGAAAAGCAGTGGACTTGCGAGGTTTTTAACCTGGTCACAGTTCCTCCTGTCTGAGAGGCACTAAAGTGTGGTTGTACAGGGGCCAAACACCCTCAACACTCTTCCTGCATGACTCCAGCCTGTTTAGGTAGGGATTAGTGTATCTCATTGATCCCTGTGTGCACCTCCTGTCCCCACACATGCACTTTTCAATAAAGGTTGCTGAACTGTTCTAGAATGGGAACTCTTAACTTCTCTGCTATAAAAGCCTCGAATACCAAGGTTTCCTGTCACTCTGAGGCGAACTCTAGTAACTCCCCTGTCTTGATTAAACCTGTTCCTGGGCAGAGCAGCATGGTGGCACAGTGGTTAGCACTGCTGTTTCACAGTGCCAAGGACCTGGGTTTGATTCCCGGCTTGGGTCACTGTCTGTCTCTGTGGAGTCTGCATATTCTCTGCGTGGGTTTCCTCCGGTTTCCCCCACAGTCCAAAGATGTGCAGATTAGGTTTATTTGGCCATACTAAATTCTCCCTTGGTGTACCTGAACAGGCGCTGGAGCATGGCGACTAGGGGATTTTCACAGTAACTTCGTTGCTGTGTGAATGTAAGACTACCTGTGACTAATAAATAAATTTTACTTTAAACGGTTAACCAATGTCTCCAGCTCCAAAGTCTGCTATGAGTGTATCTGAAATTGGCGTGAGGATAGTAAAAGGAGCAGTGAATTTGGATACACAAGGTTCTTGTTATTTGAGCTGCTAATGCAGGGCCTGGTTGGTGGCAGCAGGTGTGCTGTGGTTTAGTGTGACATGCAGACTGTGGTGCTGCTCAAATGTCTATGCAATTACTGTCCAATGAAAATGCAGGTATTTACATTTTCTTAAAATAAAATTTTAAAAACGAGATGAACAGTGTCTGCAGTTTTATTTCCCTGTTTAAGACCTTTCATCGATATTTTTGCTTACAACAATGGATACAGTTCAGCCTCAAATTCCCTGCTGGATGAAAACAGAAGCATTTATATAGCACCGATCACACATCCAGGACTTTCTGGCATGCAGGACTGGCCATGATGTGGAGATGCCAGCATTGGACTGGGGTAAGCACAGTAAGAAGTCTCACAACACCAGTTTAAAGTCCAACTGGTTTATTTGCTAGCACCAAATAAACCTGTTGGACTTGAACCTGGTGTTGTGGGACTTCTTAATGTAGGGGTGGCACAATAGTTAGCACTACTGTCTCACAGCACCAGGGACCCGGGTTCAATTCCAGCCTCGGGTAACTGTGCAGAGTCTGCATGTTCTCCCCGTGTCTGCGTGGGTTTCCTCCGGGTGCTTCGGTTTCCTCCGACGTTCCAAAAGCCGTGCGGTTAGGTGCATTGGCCATGCTAAATTCCCCCTCTGTACCTGAACAGGCACTGAAGAGTGGTGACTAGGAGATTGTCACAGTAACCTCATTTCAGTGTTAATGTAAGACACTTATAACTAATAAATGACTTAATTTTGTTAACCTCTGATTTGAATATACTCAATAACTATACAGCCATCCACAATTTTACATGGCACAGTGGTTAGCACTGCTGCCTCACAGCTTCTGGGACCTAGGTTCAATTCCGGCCTCAGGTCACTGTTTGTGCAGGGTCTGCATGTTCTCCCCATGTCTGTGTGGGTTTCCTCCCATAGTCCAAAGATGTGCGGGTTAAGTTGATTGAACATGCTAAATTGACCCTAGTGATGGGATTCGCAGGGTAAATATGTGGGGTTACGGAAATAGGGCCTGCATGGTATTGTGGTCGGTGCAGACTCGATGGGCCAAATAGCCTGCTCCTGCACTGTAGAGTTGCTATGGTTCTACGTATGAAGGTTAAACATATCTAAGTAATGTTTGCCTTTGAAGAGTGAGGTATAGTGGATACCACTGGCTTAGAGGAGAAAGATTCCCTGTGGTCCCCATTCAAAAATAATCTTTCTAACCATCAAATTCTAGAATTATCTGGAAAACCAATCATGTCATTGGAGGTTCAATTTCTCAAATATTGCAGGACAATTATTTTGTAGGGGTGGTATGGCAGCACAGTGGTTAGCACTGCTGCCTCAGCCCCAGGGACCCGGGTTCAATTCCCGACTTGGGTCGCTGTCTGTGTGGAGTCTGCACATTCTTCCCATGTCTGCGTGGATTTCCTCCGGGTGCTCTGGTTTCCTCCCGCAGCCCAAAGATCTACTGGCTAGGTGAATTGGTCGTGCTAAGTTTTCCCTCTTGTGTATCCGAGCATGCGCTGGCCTGTGGTAACTAGGGGATTTTCACAGTAACTTCATTGCAGTGTTAATGTTAAGCCTACTTGTGACTAATAAATAAACTTTAAATCAATGTTCAAGGATGTGACAGGTTGGATATATCGATAAGGTGATCCCCTGGCTGGTGAGTCTAAACAGAGTAAGGAGTCTCACGACAGCAGGTTAAAGTCCGACAGTTTATTTGGTAGTAAACGCCACTAGCTTTCGGAACGTTGTTCCTTCGTCAGATGAGTGGGGAGTTCTGATCACAAACAGGGCATATAAAGGCACACGCAGTTTACAGAATACTGATCAGAATGCGAGCTTTTACACATGCTACAGGAAAGGATGTCCCGAGGCATGGTACATTGGGGAGACCATGCAGACGCTACGACAACAGATGAATGAACGCCGTTTGACAATCACCAGGCAAGACTGTTACCTTCCTTTTGGCGAACACTTCAGTGGTCACGGGCATTTGGCCTCTGATCTTCGGGTAAACATTCTCCAAGGCAGCCTTCATGACACATGACAGTGCAGAGTCGCTGAGCAGAAACTGATAGCCAAGTTCCACATGCATGAGGACAGCCTCAACCAGGATCTTGGGTTCATGTCACACTATCTGTAACCCCCATGACTTGCCTGAACTTGCAACATCTCACTTATTGTCCCGTCTGGAGACAATACACATCTCTTTAACCTATGCTTAATGCTATCTCCACTCACACTGCACCTTTAAGATTTGATTAGTTGTAAAGACTCACATTCTAATCAGTATTCTGTAAACTGTGTGTGCCTTTATACGCCCTGTTTGTGATCAGAACTCCCCACTCACCTGACAAAGGAACAGCATTCCGAAAGCTAGTGGCGTTTACTATCAAATAAACCTGTTGGACTTTAACCTGGTGTTGTGAGACTTCTTACTGTGTTTACTCCAGTCCAACTCCAGCATCTCCAAATAGTAAGTCTAAAACCAGGGAACATAATCTTGGGATAAGGAGTAGGCGTTTAAGACAGATATAAAGAATTTCTTCACTCCAGGGTGAAGAATCTTTGGAATTTTCTATTCCAGAGGGCTGTGGAAGTTCAATCATTTCAGCCTGTTCAATACAGAAATTGATGGATTTCTGAAGATGAATACCAAAGGAGATAGTGTGGGGAAAGTGGCATGGTTGTTAGACTGTTGCCTCCCAGGTCCAGGGACCCAGGTTCAAAGCCGGCCCTGGATGATGTATGGAGTTTGCTCGTTTTCCCCCTGTCTCAGTGGGTTTCCTCCAGGTGCTCTGGTTTCCTCCCCAGTCCAAAGATTTGCAAGTTAGGTAGATTGGCCAATGCTAACTCGCCCCTTAGTGTCCAAGATGTGTAGGCCAAATGGATTAGCCATAGGAAATGGGATAGTGCGGGGAGAGGTCCTGGTTAAGAAAAAACTCTTACCAGAGAGACAGTTCAGTCTTGATGGGCTGAATGGCCTCTTCTGCACTATAGGGATTCTATGAGTAGCTGTGATCTAACTGAATTGTGGGGCAGACTTGATGGGCTGAATGGCTTCCTCCTGTTCCTTTGCCCAAAGCAGAGTGAAGCTGCATAGTAAATGTTGAATTCTGCATCTTCGAGTGCCTGGAGAAGGCTTGGACAAGTGATTTGTTCATGAACCACTCCATGTAGCAAAGGGGAATGTCTGGTACTTGTTATTCAAGCCCTTGATAGAGAAGGCTGTGCAAGATTTTTGTCCTCACATTTTTATTTGTGGGATCATGGATCATACAGTGCAGAAGGGGCCCACTGAGTCCACGCTGACACACTAGAAACACCTGAACTCCCACCTGATCCCATCTGCCAGCAATAGAATCAAATCAATAGCCATTTATCACAGAATCCCTACAGTGCAGAAGGAGGCCATGGCCCATCGGGTCTGCAGTGACCACAATGCCAGCCAGGCCATATCCTTATAACCCCATGCATTTACCCTAACTAATCCCCCTGACACCAAGGGGCAACATAGCACGGCAAATCCACCTAACCCGCATATCTGTGGGAGGAAACCGGAACACCCAGACGAAACCCACGGGGAGAATATGCAAACTCTGTATAGGCAGTGACCCAAGCTGGGAATCAAACCTGGGTCCTTGGCGCTGTGGGGCAGTAGTGCTAACCACTGTGCCACCATGCTGCCTTCTCTGAACTTGTCTCATAGACAAACCAGATAAGGTAACGTTTTCACAGAAGCCTTTAGTTTCAGGGGTCGGTGGAGAAACAGTTGCTTTCACCAATCTTGTGCCAAAGTTAGGGTGAGATTAGAAATCCACTGGACAGAAAGTCTATGCTGTCCCTGGTCTGAGGTGCAGCAACTGATGAATTTAAATGTTAAGAGACCAAAGACATCGTGTGAAATTCTAGTAAACCTTGAATGGCAAGTGCCATTCACTGTATGGGGTATATTTCTAAAGGGGGTGCAGGAGCAGAGGGAGCTGGCTGTATATGTGCATAGATCTTTGAAGATGGCAGAACAGGTGGACAGAACAGTTAATAAAACATAGAATATTATGGATTTATTGATAAGGACATAAGAGTACAAGTTACACGGGTACGATGGGTATAGTGGGATATGGGCCAAATGCAGGCAATTGGAACTAGCTTAGGGGTTTTAAAAAAAAAGGGCGGCATAGACAAGTTGGGCCAAAGGGCCTGTTTCCATGCTGTAAACCTATATGACACTAAGATGAAGGAGATTATGCTGAACATGAGTTAGACCTCAGCTGGAATATTAGTGCCATTATTCTGGGCGCCACACTGTAGGAAGGGTGTGAACACATTGACAGAATGCAGAAGAGGTTTATAAGAATGGTTCCAGGGATGAGAAACTTCAGTTATGAGGAGAGATTGGGACTGTTTCCCTTGCAGAAAAGGTGGCTAAAACGAGATTTGATGGAGATGTTCAAACTCATGAGGGGGGTTGGACAGAGGAGACAGGGAGAAACTGTTCCTGCTTGTGAAAGGATTGAGAACGAGAGAGACACAGACTTAAAGTGAATTTCAAAAGAAGCAAATGTGATGTGAGGAAAAAAAAGCCTTTTCACACAGTGAGTGGTTGGGAGTCTGGAATTCACTGCCTGGAAGTGTGGTGGAGGCAAGCTCAGTCGAGGCAATCAAGAGGGTGTTACATTATATTTGAATAGAAACCAAGTGCAGGTGTACAGGGAAAAGACAGGCAAATGGTACAAAGTCATAATGCTCATTTGGAGAGCTGGTGCAGACATGATGGGCCGAACAGCCTCCTGTGCCGTAATGATTCTGTGATCTGAATGTTGCTGAAAGATCAAGGTCCAACTAGTTCACCTTCACATGATACACCAGTAATTGAGTTGTTGACCAATCACAGCAATCGGTTCTCATCAACTATCTCCAACAAGTCCAGACATGTCACAAGATAACGGCCAGTGGTGGATCATAGGCACAAAGAGACCTGCTGTTTGTAAACATTACTCTAAGGCACGTGCCAACCTGACTTGGTCAAATATCTGCTGTTCCTCCTGGATTAGCATTCTAAAATTCCCCACTGATTTGCCATTGCTACATCATCATACTGACTGCTACAATTTAATAAGAAGGCCCAATACCAACTTCTCAAGCTCAACTAGAGTTGGTCAATAAGTATGGCCTGACCAATAACACTCATATCTCGGTGCTACAGTTGATCTCAACGTCCTTGAAATACAGGGGAGAAAAGTTGGTCAAAGGTCCCACTCCTAACTACTAACCAACAACTTGCCAGAAAGAGTTGCCATGTGGGCTGAGATGGGCCCCATTACCCATGAGCACATAGTGTCTCAGTTCACACTTGGATAATGGCTTCTTGGGGATACCACAATACGTGTCCAAACACCCGGAAGGGCAATTTGGATGGCGTAAAGAGGTGCCTTGGGACAGTTCAGGACTCACGGCCCTCAAAAGAGGAGAGACGGACCAGCCCTTATCTAATTGAACAAGCTCGGTTGGAAGCTGATTTGCCTCCTGTGATTGTAACCATTCTGCGGATGTCTCAAAGCCTTTACTTCACTAAGGCAAAGACAAAAATACTGCAGATGCTGAAACTGAAACAAAAGCAGAGAATGCTGGAAAATCTCAGCGGGTCTGACAGCATCTGTGGAGAGAGAATAGAGCCAATGTTTCCAGGCAGCATGACATTTCATCAGAGCTCCCTTTAAACTGTCCCCATCAAATACTCCCAGGACAGGTACAGCACAGGGTTAGACAGAGAGGAAAGCTCCCTCTACACTGTCCCCATCAAACACTCTCAGGACAGGTACAGCGCAGGATTAGATAGAGAGTAAAGCTCCCTCTACCCTGTCCCCATCAAACACTCCCAGGACAGGTACAGCACAGGGTTAAATACAGAGTAAAGCTCCCTCTACACTGTCCCCATCAAACACTCCCAGGACAGGTACAGCACGGGGTTAAATATAGAGTAAAGCTCCCTCTACACTGTCCCCATCAAACACTCCCACGACAGGTGCAGCACGGGATTAGATACAGAGTAAAGCTCCCGCTACACTGTCTCCATCAAACATTCCCAGGACAGGTACAGCACGGGGTTAGATACAGAGTAAAGTTCCCTCTACACTGTCCCCCATCAAACACTCTCAGGACAGGTACAGCACGGGCTTACATTCAGAGTAAAGCTCCCTGTTATTTGAGGAAGGAAGTCCATGCTATAGAGCTCAGCGAAGGTTTACCAAGCTGATTCCTGGTATGGCAGGTCATACGAGGAGAGGCTAACTTGGTTAGGATTGTATTTATTGGAGTTTAAAAGAGAGAGGTGCTCTCATAGAAACTTATATAATTCTAACAGGGTTAGACAGGGTAGATTCAGAAAGAATGTTCCCAATGAAGGGAGAGTTCAAAACTAGGGGTCATAGTTTGAGGATAAGGGATAAACCTTTTAGGACTGACGTGAGGAGAAATTTCTTCACCCAGAGGGTGGTGAATGTGCGGAATTCACTCCCAAAGAAAGTAGTTGAGGCCAAAACGTTGTCCGGTTTGAAGAGGTAATTAGATATAGCTCTCGGGGCTAAAGGGGTCAAGGGGTATGGAGGAAGGGATATGGGGCAAGGGGGAATCAGGATATTGAATTCGATGAACAGCCATGATCATAATAAGAACATAAGAAATAGGAGCAGGAGTAGGCCATCTAGCCCCTCGAGCTTGCCCCACCATTCAATAAGATCATGGCTGATCTGTCGTGTCTCAGTTCCACATTCCCGCCCTCTCCCCATAACCCTTAATCCCCTTGCCTATCAAAAACCTATCAACCCGCGTCTTAAAAATATTCAGCGAGGCAGCCTCTACCACTTCAACGGGCAGAGAATTCCAGAGATTCACCACCCTTTGAGTGAAGAAGTTCCTCCTCAACTCCGTTCTAAATCGCACCCCCCCCCCCCCCCCTATCCTGAGGCTGTGCCCTCTAGTCCTACTGTCCTTTCTGAGCGGGAAGAGTCTCTCCACCTCTATCCTATCCATCCCATTCATCATCTTATACGTCTCAATGAGATCTCATTCTTCTAAACTCTAACGAGTACAAGCCTAGTTTATTCAGCCTCTCCTCATAGTTCAACCCCCTCAACTCCAGAATCAGCCTAGTAAACCTCCTCTGCACTCCCTCCAAGGCCAAAATATCCTTGCGTAAGTGCGGCAACCAAAACTGCACACAGTACTCCAGCTGCAGCCTCACCAGTGCCCTGTACAGCTGCAGCAAGACCTCCCTACTTTTATATTCAATCCCCCTCGCTATGAAGGCCAGCATCCCATTTGCCTTCCTGACCACCTGCTGCACCTGCAGGCTGGGTTTTTGCGACTCATGCACAAGGACCCCGAGGTCCCTCTGCACCGTCGCACGCTGCAGTTTTTCGCCACGTAAGTAATAGTCCTTCCTACCATTACTCCTACCAAAGTGGACAACCTCACATTTGCCAACATTAAATTCCATTTGCCAGTTCCTGGCCCATTCGCCCAGCCTACCTAGATCCTTCTGCAGACTCTCCACACCCTCCGCACAATTTGCTGTTCCACCAATCTTGGTGTCATCAGCAAATTTTGACACCATACACTCGGTTCCCTCCTCCAGATCATCTATATAAATGGTGAATAGCTGAATGAATGGTAGAGCAGGCTTGAAGGGCCGAATGGCCTACTCCTGCTTCTAGTTACTATGTTACACAGTCCCCATCAAACACTCCCAGGACAGGTACCGCATGGGGTTAGATACAGAGTGAAGCTCCCTCTACACTGATCCCCATCAAAAACTCCCAGGACGCTTATAGCATGGGGTTAGATACAAAGTAATGCCCCCCTCTCTATACTGTCCCCCATCAAACACTGTCAAAAGTCTCACAACACCAGGTTAAAGTCCAACCAGTTCATTTGACATTAAACCCACAAGCTTTCTGAAACACTGAAGAACCTTCCACACACCTGACGAAGAAACAGTGTTTCCGAAAGCTTGTGGGTTCACGATCAAATAAACTGGTTGGACTTAAACCTGGTGTTGTCAGTCTTTTCACCATCAAACACTACCAGGGTAGGACTGAAACGTTGGCTCTATTTTCTCTCTCTCTCTCTCCGCAGCTGCTGAGATTTTCTAGCATTTTCTGCCTTTTTGCCTCTGCGCAACTACAACTCCCAGGGAGCACCCTGGTGGGCAGGCGTTCGCGCCCGGAAGGAAGGAAAGAGAAGGAGGGAGGGGAACCAATGCCCTCCACCCACCCTGCCCCCTTCTCCCCTCCCTCCCCAGCACCTCTGTCAAGTTATCCCGCGGTGGGAAGCGGCTGAGACTCCTGACACAGCCAAAAGCTGCAATGTAGCGCGGGGTGAGTTACTAAATGTCCATTTCATGTGTATCTTTCCAAAGTGGATACTTCTGTGCCGAAGATCCTCACTTGTGTGTCTTTTCTCTTCAAATAAGAATTGGTCCTTAAAGGTTGAATTCTGACTCGAAATCCGATTTTCCCGAGGCTGTTGGGTTTGTTGGGAATCCCGCGATCCTGGTTTTTCATATTTAATTAAAAGAAAAGTGGTAGACTATAGAAAAAAAAGAGCCGGGGAAGGCTTGCGGGGGAAGAGTCAGAGGAAGGAGGCAAGAGGCGGTGAGAATTGCGTGAGTACTACTTGGTAAATTGCGAGTGATTCATCTCTCAAGGCTGGCAGGAGACAGAGAGAGAGAGCGCCTTCTGGATCGTGACGAACAGAGTAGATAGACTCCGCGCCGACCTTGTCTCCTCCTCCCCAGTTAACCCCATCAGCACCCGTTTACAGAGGGAGAGAGTGGGTTTGGAGTCATAGGGGAGACACAGGTTGTGTGCGGCAGAGTGCAGCTGGGTGGTCAGTGCCCGATGGGCCGGACAGAGCTGGCAGGGCTGGGTGCTGGTCAGTGCCCGATGGGCCGGACGGAGCTGGCAGGGCTGGGTGCTGGTCAGTGCCCGATGGGCCGGACAGAGCTGGCAGGGCTGGGTGCTGGTAAATTTCCCCCCTGTCTGTGCTTTTCTGCATACTCGATGCCTCCTGTACACCAGTGACTGGTCCGTCTCTTGTTGCCCCTTCCCCTTTCTGGCCTAGACTGGACATTGTTTCCACTTCATATTTACACTTTCCAGCAGCTGTACCCCCACCCTTTTCTCTTACTGCTGCCCCCACTCCCTGTCTCCTGTTGCCCCCCCAATCCCCCCTGTCTCCTGTCGCCCCCCCCACTCCCCCTGTCTCCTGTCGCCCCCCCCACTCCCCCTGTCTCCTGTCGCCCCCCCCACTCCCCCCGTCTCTCTCTCGTCACCACCCCGCTCCCCCTTTCTCTCATTGTCTCCCTCTTTCTCTCATCACCCCCCTGCTCCACCTTTCTCTTGTTGCAATGAGTAACTCACCACTTTATTCACCGACACCAGGGTGGCATGGTGGTACAGTGGTTAGCACTGCTGCCTTACAGTGCCAGGGGCCTGGGTTCAATCACGGCCTCAGGTGACTGTGTGGTGTTTGTGGGTTCTCCCCAAATATGCATGGGTTTCCTCTGTGTCACTGGGTCAAATTCCCAAATGGTACAGTGGGTGTACCCACGCCACATTGATTGCAGTGGTTTGAAAGGCAGCTTGTACATGTTTTATTCACTCAGGCGACATGGGCATCGCTGGCTGGACCATCACTTATTACCCATCCCTGCACTCCAAAGGCAATTTGAGACTCAACCACATTGCTGGGAAGGAATCTAATCGAAAGTTACAGAATACTGAGAAGTCTGGATAGAGTGGATATACAGCGGATGTTTCTACTAGTGGGAGAGACTAGAACTCGAGGGCATAACCTCAGAGTGAAGGGACACGCCTTTAAAATTGAGATGAAGAGGAATTTCTTCAGCCAGAGGGTGGTGAATCTGTGGAAGTCATTGCCCTGGAGGGCTGTAGAGGCCAGGTCATTGAGTGTCTTTAAGACGGAGATAGATAGGTTCTTGATTAATAAGGGGATCTAGGGTTACGGGGAGAAGGCAGGAGAACGGGGATGAGAAAAATATCAGCCATGATTGAATGGCAGAACAGACTTGATGGGCCAAATGGCCTTATTCTGCTCTATTTCTAAAGGTCTTATGGAGTCACTTGTAAGCCAGACCAGGGTAGGATGGCAGATTTCCTTCCCTAAAGGACATTAGTGAACCAGATGGGTTTTTCTGACAATTGACAATGGTTTCTGAGTCAACACTAGACTTTTAATTCTGGATTTTTTTAAATTGAATTCAAATTTCACCATCTGCCATGGCAGGTTTCAAGTGCAGGTCCCCAAATCTAGTCCTGGGTCTCTGGATTTTTAGTCAAGTGACAATACTGTTGCGCCACTGCCTCCCCAAGCTCACCGCCACCTTCTCAAGGGTAATTAGGAATGGGCAATAAATAAGTCAGCAATTCCTGCTTCTCTTGACAGAACAGGAAAAAAACCAATGCTGGGGGATTCAGCTAACATTGAATTACTCTGCTACTGCGACAATTGCAAATAAACTGTTATTCTCTTAATCACCAATTTGCCTAACAAATTAATCCATCAAATTATTAATATCAGATCTCAAGTAATTCTGCTTGCTCTAGAACAAGAACAGGTGCTGGAGTGTGGCGACTAGGGGTTTTTCACAGTAACTTTATTGCAATGTTAATGTAAGCCTATGTGTGACACTAATAAATCAGACTTAAAACTGCAGATAAATTACTGCTAACAAATAAATAAAGGCAGGAAAGAGCAGGTGTGTCAGGACTTTTCTGGGTGTTTGTGGACAGTAAGAATGTCCTGGATTATCTCGAGTGGAGTGCCAGTCTATTTGATTTATGTTACTCAAGCCCTGAAATGGGTCTTGAATCCCTAACCTTGTGGCTTCAGAGACAAGAGTGTCACCAACAGAGCTACAGCTAATACGGTGCAGTACTGAGGGAATGCTGCACCATCAATGTCTTTGGATGAATAGTTAGACTGAGGCCCAATAAGTACTTTCAGGTATACATGTAAACTTCTGTGCGGAGGCGATAGCCTAATGGTATTGTCTCTAGACTATTGATTTAGAAACTCAGCTAATGTTCTGGGGACCCAGGTTTGAATCCAGCCATGGCAGATGGTTGAATTTGAACTCAATAAAAAAACATCTGGAATTGACAATCGCCTGATGACCGATGAAACCATTGTCGATTGTTGAAAAAACCCATCTGGTTCACTAATGTCTTTAGGGAAGGAAATCTGCCATCCTTACCCGGTCTGGCCTACATGTGACTCCACAGCCCACATGGTTGACTCAACTGCCCTCTGAAATGACCTAGCCAGCTACTGAGTTGTATCAATCGATCAACCCACAGCACGTGGATTGCAATGTTTCTAGTAGGCAGCTCACCATCACTTCTCAAGGGCAACTAGGGGTGGGGAATAAATGCTGGCCAGCCAGCGATGCCCATGTCATGGAATCATAGAATCCCTACAGTGCAGAAAGGGGCCATTTGGCCCATCGAGTCTGTACTGATCACAATCCCACCCAGGGCCTATTTCTATAACCCTTCATATTTACCCTGCTAATCCCCTGTCACCATTGTCAATTTATTATAGCCAATCAATCTAACCTGCACAACTTTAGACTGTGGGAGGAAGCCAGAGCACCCAGAGGAAACCCATATAGACACGGGGGCAGACTCTGCACAGACAGTGACCTGAGGCTGGAATTGAACCTGGGTCCCTAGTGCAGTAAGGCCACTGTGCCACCAGGTCGTCCCTATGTGCCCTACGAGTGAATGCATAAAAGCCATTTTGGAGAAGAACCAGGGACTTATCCCAGAATCGTGGTTAATATTTATTCCTTAACCAACATAACAGAACAGAGCTAACTGGTTATTATCACACTGTTGATTGTAGGAGCGTGTTGTGTGCAAATTGGTTGCCCTATTTCCTACATTAGAACAATGATTACATCCAGTGATCATAAAAGGCACTCTATCATAGAATCCCTACAATGCAGAAGGAGGCCATTCAGCCCATCGTGTCTGCACTGACTCTCTGAGAGAGCATTCCAGCCAGGTCTTATGCCTGTAAGCCCACATATTTACCCCACTAATTTCTCCTAACTTACACATCTAAGGAGCAATTTAGGCTGGCTGGTGCTCCTAATCTATACCTTTCTGGACTATGGGAGCAAACTGCAGCACCCGGAGGAAACCCACACAGTTATGGGGGCAAATTCCCAAGGTGGAAATCGAACCCGGATCCCTGGCGCTGTGAGACAGCAGTGCTAACCACTGTGCCACTGTAATGCCCAAATGCATTTCTTTTTAAACATTTACCTTGTGTCCCTCTCAACCTTTGCTAATGAAGAGCAAACTGAGTACTCAATCCTTCCTCATAATCAATCATTCCTTTAACACCCACTTGCAGGTACAGAGCACCTTTAACAGGTCCCTAAATGAAATCAAGTAAAAACCAACACTTAATGCCACCTGAGAAAGACTGGGACAGATAATCAAATGCTTGATCAAAGAGTTAGGCTATAAGGAGAATCTGTCAAAGAGGAAAGAGAGATGCAGGGATTGTGGAAAGGAATTCCAGAGTTTAGGAGCTAGGGAGCAGCAGACTCTGGGTTCAACAGTGTAGTACCCGCGTCATGCAGTGGGATGAGTCAGTCCTGATTCATGAGTAGTCTCCTCGCCTGCCTTTTACCACCCCCACTCATCCCTTCAGATTCCTCCAGGTAGAAATATCAATTTTCCCGTTAACCCTTGTGTCCCCATTCCTCCTGTAATCTTCCATTTTAATTCGGTAAGGCACATGGAGTCAGTGGAACATTGGCTGGTCGGATAGAAAATTGCAAATTCGGGTTTATGCTGGTGCGAATTTACAGCGGGATCTTCAGCTGCCCGCCATGAGGGTTGGGAATGCTATTGGAGACTCGCTTGCAAATGAACGTCCAGCCATCCACGTCTGATTCTCCATGATGTAAGCGGAAAAACATGCCAGTGCAAAACACATTTGGGACAACATGGCATGCAGGTGTCAGGACTCACCTGAACAGTGTCTGGGGTCACCTCCAGAGTTCAGGATGAAGGCCAATGGCAACCCTGGGTCCCAGAACAACACAGCAGTGGGACCATGTCTCGGTGGTCCTTCCAGATTTGGTGACCTGGACAGGGCACATCTTCCAGCCTCAAAATGTTCCTAGAGACACATCCTGCTTCTCAGGAGGTGCATCTTCCAGTCTCACACTGTTCGCGGTAATTCATCTTCATTCTCAGGAGGTCCACCTTTCTTCTTCAATAGTAGGTCAGTGATGTTGGGCACCTTTTCAATCTGGCACCCAGAAATGACGGAGGACTGTGTACCATCCACCCCACCATGGAATATGGTGCCAAACACCATAATTAATTAGGTCAGGGCCGGAAGATTTGATGTGTTTTCCCGCCAGCTTCCACTGCAGGAAAGCCCCGCTATGGGACATTATTCCCAGATGGAAGAATTCAGCCAGAAGAATCTACAAGACACATGTGAGACTGGCTTTATTATATAATGCAGAAATCTGGGCAAGAAGGCAGGAATGACTGAGATGCGGATGTGTTGACTAACAAGGAGGGCGACACGGTGGCACAGTGGTTAGCACTGCTGCCTCACATTGCCAGGGACCTGGGTTCGATCCCCGGCTTGGGTCACTTTCTGTGCAAAGTCTGCACGTTCTCCCCGTGTCTGCATGGGTTTTCTCCAGGTGCTCCAGTTTCCTCCCATAGTCCGAAAGACGTGCTGATTGGGTACATTGGCCGTGCTAAATTCTCCCTCAGCGTGCCCGAATAGGCGCCGGAGTGCGGCAACTAGGGGGATTTTGACAGTAACTTCATTGCAGTGTTAATGTAAGCTGACTTGTGACACTAATAACTAAATTTTAAAACTGGTTAAACTTTTAAAAAAAAGAAACAGGAACCGGCACAGCAGGGGGTCAGTGAAGATTCTGGAAGCATTGAGGAAAATAGCCAGGAGGAGATTGACATGATTATAGAACCATAGAACCACTACAGTGCAGAAAGAGGCCATTCAGCCCATACAGCCTGCACTGACAACAATCCCAGAGGAGGAGATGGAGAAGAATTGTGGCAATCAATCCCAAGTAAAATGAGAGAATCCAACAGAAGAATACAGTTCTCAGGAAAATTTCAATAGGTTGGGGCTTCTTTTTCCTTTGAACATGGAAATCTGATAGTTACATCAAGCCAACAGACCAAAAACAGCCCATAGGGCCCAATTGGTCTGTGTCGGTGTCTATTCTCCATGGTGTCTACTCTTTCCCCCATCCAACCCTGTTCATATACCGTTCCATTCGCTGTCTCCCTCTAGCTTATTCTTAGATGCATGTGAACTATTTGCCTCAACTACCATGAGTGGTATTGTGCGACTGATTGTCATTACCATCTGGATAAATAACATTTTCCCGAATGGCCTTAAAGTTTAAAGTTTATTTATTAGTGTCACAAGTAAGGCTTACATCAATGCTGCAATGAAGTTACTGTGAAAATCCCCTAGTCATCACACTCCAGCGCCTGTTTGGGTACGCTGAGGGAGAATTTAGCACGGCCAATACACCCTAACCAGCACAGCTTTCAGACTGTGGGAGGAAACCGGAGCACTTAGAGGAAACCCATGCAGACATGGGGAGAATGTGCAAACTCCGCACAGAGTGACTCAAGCTGGGAGTCGAACCCAGGTTCCCTGGCACTGTGAGGCAGCAGTGCTAACCACTGTGCTGCTGGATTTATTAGGAACGGCTGCATATTTATAATCTCCAGTTGTGATCACCGCCACGAGCTGTAACAATTTCCTGACTTCCCTCCTGTTGAACCCTCTGAGAAAAGATCCCCTCAGTTTTGGTTGTATCCCCATGAGTATTTATTTTTGCACTTCTCCAATACCAAAACTGGGCTCAGGACTCTAAACCTGGCTTAGCCAATGATCTGTACAAGCTGATCTGAGGTTTTGAAAATCAGTTTTAAACATGTTGGGCAGAATAGATGTAGGACATGTGTTTCAGCTTGTGGGATAACCCAAAATGAGAGTTCAAGATAGTTATTAACACATCCAAATTTTGTTGGATAGTTAGTAACAATCCAATATTAGGAGCAATTTCTTTGAATTGGTTAGAATGTGAAATGAATGGCCACAGGAAGTCATTGAGGCAAATAGCCTCAGTGCTTTCAAAAGAAAACTAGCTGAGTACATGAGGAATAGACAGATATGCTGAGGGACTAATTAAGATAGATAGAATAGGAGGAGCTACAAGTGGAATAACAGGACTGATTTGGCCTGGTCCTCTGCTGTAAATTCTATTTAATGCTGTTGTATTTACTTCTGAGTTATTTAACTTTTTTTAAAATGAACAGACTAGAAGGAAGCTCACAAAACTCCAGATATGGTCTCATCAGAATTCAATCTGGTTTTAAAACAATCTATCTGGATTTACAGCATTTGCCTGGCTATTTTCTATATTCTGTCTGCAAACAAGGTGTAAAATTCACATATATTTGAGTGTTTCAGCTATGAAGAGAGGCTGCTTAGGCTAGGGTTGTTTTCCTTGGAGCTGAGAAGGCCGGGGTGGGGTGGGGTGGGGTGGGGTGGGGTGGGGGAAACCTGATTGAGATGTACAAAATAGAGAAACATAAAGGGTTTTAAAGTTTATTTATTAGTGTCACAAGTAGGCTTACATCAACACTGCAATGAAATTACTGTGAAAATCCCCTATTCGCCACACTCCCAACGCCTGTTCTGACACACAGAGAATTTAGCATGGTCAATGCACCTGATGGGCCGAACGGTCACCTTCTGCACTATAGGAGCACTCTGGTTTCCTCCCATAGTAAAAAGTCTGACAACACCAGGTTTAAGCTTTATATGCTTTAAAGCTTTATAGCTTTATATGCTCTGTTTGAGGCCAGAACTCTCCATTCACCTGACGAAGGGGGTAACCTCGAAAGCTAGTGAGACTTAAACCTGGTGTTGTCAGACTTTTTACTGTGTTTACCCCAGTCCAACGCCAGCATAAGAACATAAGAACATAAGAAATAGGAGCAGGAGTAGGCCATCTAGCCCTTCGAGCCTGCCCCGCCATTCAATAAGATCATGGCTGATCTGTCGTGGCTCAGTTCCACTTTCCCGCCCTCTCCCCATAACCCTTAATCCCTTCTCTTATCAAAAACCCATCAACCCGCTTCTTAAAAATATTTAGCGAGGCAGCCTCCACCACTTCAACGGGCAGAGAATTCCAGAGCATTTCTCCCATAGTCCAAAGCTGTGTACATTAGATAGATTGGCCATGCTAAATTGCCCCTTGCTGTCCAGAGATGTGCAGATTAGGTGGATTGGCCATGCTAAATTGTCCCTTAACCTGCTCCTGGGCTTAGCAAGGCATTCCATCAACAGGTTCAGGCAGTGGGTGATCAAGGGGGATCATCCAACCTGACTGTCTGCCCCTCTACCGTGGCTATATTCACAGTCAGGTATACCTGGAAAAGGAGTATGCAGTGTCCGAGGGCACGGTTGATGCCTTTTGTGCCCATTGTGCACCTCAGGTACTGGGATGTATTATTGACTCCTCTAATCACATTTTAATTTGATATTTTAAGTTTTTTTTCCACTTTGATGTTTGTTTTGGGCAGTTCCCCTCTTTTTGAGTTGTCCCTAAGTTAATTTGATGTCGTTTATTTGGTTGGCACACTAAAAGAGATGCTAAATCGCCCCAAAGACATGTACAGGTTAGGTGGGATTGTCCATGCTAAATTGCCCCTTAGTGTTCAAAGATGTGTAGGTTAGGTGGGATTGGCTATGCTAAATTGCCCCTTAACGTCCAAAGATGTGTAGATTAGGGCGATTAGTGGGTTAAATATGTGGAGTTACAGGGATAGGGCCTGAATAAGATATTCTGTGAGAATTGGTGCAGACTCAATGGGCCGAATGCCGCCTTCTGTACTGTAGGGATTCTATATCTCTCAGCCAGCAAGGATCTATCTGCCTCAGCCATGAACACTCTCTCACTGGGCTGATTTTTTTTTAACTGTCCTGCTCTGATTGTCGTGACCTGGGATGAGTCAGCTGTGACTCACGTGTAGGTTGCTTTCAGCCCCCACTTGGTCCCTGCCTCCTCCTTCAGTTCCAAATCGCAATTGTCCCATTAACTCCTTGCGCTCCCCCCTCAACTCTGTCCCTGCAATATCTCCACTGCTCTGATCCCTAGTGGTTTTGATATTTGCGGGCAGCTGTTTTATTACTTGTAGTGCAGAGGTGCCCCCAGGGACTTGGAGTCACGCCAGGCTGGGAGAAAGGAGGCTGGCACCCAGTTTTTTTTTGTTTGGTGCCAAACTGTGCTTGCATTTTAAGAATTGACGAACCGCGGTGGGTACGGAGGGGAGGGAGGGAGGGAGGGAGGGAGGGAGGGATTGGAACCCTTAACCTCTCTGTGCCCTGAGTGGATTTTGGACATTTTGCAATGAAGCTTGTCAGAAAGTGGGTCACCGAGTCTGATTTGGATGCAGCCAGCCGGCTTGAGGATACAATTCGGGAGGGATATGGAGTTTTAAAACCATCTCCTATCCCCCCCTCCTTCCTTGGGGAGTGGGAGGTGCTGTAAGCAGCCGTCAGTGGAGCAGTAAAAATCAGCGAGTGGCTGCAGACTGCTGGAGGGGTGGGATCATGGCTTCTTAACTTTCTGTTTCACTTCCTGTGTGTGTGGGCTGGCTTTACTCTATATCATGTGATTTGGTGGGAGTCTCTCTCTCTCTCTCTCTCAGCTGCTCTCTCTCCCTCTCTGACAGGAACCAGTCGGCACGGATCCAGGCAGCTAGGGGCATCCCTGACAGGTAGGTAGACTGCTTTTAATGGTCTCGACCTGTTTAAGTGGAAGCTAGCATGTAGAAAGGGGAAGCGTAAAACGCTAGCACCGATGAGTTGGGCCGAACGGTCTGTTTCCCTGCTGTATTTCAGGGAATGAAGTGGCAGGGGCTCTTGTTCCTTAACTCGGCTGCTTCTTTCTAGATCTCCTAAGAGACGACTTTTGGTGGTCGTTCCCAAGCTGTGTTTGGGGGTTGTGATCAAGACTGGCCATCTCTCTCTCTCTCTCTCCCCCTCTGCTTCCTAATGCTGAGAATGGGGATTCGGGTTTCCCCATCCCATGGAGCGGGAGTTTTTTTTTAATTCTTTGTCCCAGGTTTTATTTATCACTTGCTTTGTAAGTCCAGTTTGACACATCTCCGGGAATCGGTCGAGTGGAGATATCACTTTGATGGGGGTAGGTTTAAGCTGGACAGCTTCCACCCCCATCCATGGCCACTAAGTGGAGGGGGGTGGGTGAAAGCCCGCTCTTCATGCCCCAGTAGAGGGAAGTGTCTGGCTAGTTCAGATTGTTTTATTTAGCCCCCTTCTCACTGTCTCTGAAAACCTCCAGTTTTCTGGCTGTTCTGTTTCCTGGTCTGATTGTCACTCCCTCACTATGGTTAGCACTATTCCGCTAGTTGCATTATTATGTTTTCAAGGCATCTGTATGAGTCACACTCCTGAATCTCTGGGTGATATCAGGATCTGAACATTGGGACTGAGAATCAAGCGATTTGTAATTATTGGAACTGGTGGCTGTTAACAACGGGTAGTGTATCTGTCTTTCCTGGCCTCCCTCCCCCTGTCCCGACAGGTTTTAAAGTTTATTTATTAGTGTCACAAGTAGGCTTACATTAACACTGCAATGAAGTTACTGTGAAAATCACCTAGTTGCCACAGTCCGGCACCTGTTTGGGTACAGAGGGAGAATTTAGCATAGCCAGTGCACCTGACCAGCATATCTTTCAGACTGTGGGAGGAAACGCACACAGGCACGGGGAGAACGTGTAGACTCCACACAGACAGTGACCCAAGCCAGGAATTCAACCTGGGTCCCTGGCACTGTGAGGCAGCAGCTGCCATGCTGCCCACCTCTACACCTGGGAGGGGGGGGCGGGGTCTGGCTATCTCAAAGTGCTGTAAGGCTGATGAAGAACTCCAAGTGTTAGTCACTGTTTCAAGACAAGAACTACAGGCACCCAATTTGTGCACAGCAAGCTCACACAATCAGCACTGAGACACTGTTTTAGTGATGTTGATTTGAGGTAAAAATATTGGCCAGGACAATGGGGAGAACTCCTCTCTATGGTAATATGGGATCCTTTTAATGTCCACCTCAGTGGAAAATTAGGAATATTTATTAGTGTCACACATAGGCTTACATTAACACAGCAATGAAGTTACTATGAAAATCCCCTCGTTACCACACTCCGACACCTGTTTGGGTACACTGAGGAGAATTTAGCGTAGTGAATGTGCCTAACCAGCATCTGAAGGCCCGAAAGGCCACCTTCTGCATTGTAGGGATGCTCCGGTTTCATCTCATAGTCCAAAGACGTGCAGGTTAGGTAGATTGGCCATGATAAGTTGCCCCTTAGTGTCCAGTGATGTGTAGAGGATACCAAAGCACCTGCAGGAAACCCATGTAGACATAGGGAAAACGTGCATAGTCAGTAATCCCAAGCTAGGAATTGAACCCGGTTCCCTGGTGCTGAGAGGCAGTAGTGCTAACCACTATGCCGAAGAAAATAAAGCAAAACGCTGTGGAAATCTGAAACAAAAACAGAAAATGCTAGAAAAACTCAGCATCACCATCTGTGGAGAGGAAGAACAGCATTAACCAAACATTGATTATTTTCTCTCCCCACAGATGCTGCCAGGTCTTCTGATTTTACTTTTCCAGCATTTTTTATTTTTGTTGGAAAGTTAGAGCCTTGTTTTAATGCCCATTTGACGGGCAGCACATCTGTCAGTGCAGCACTCCCCTCTATACAGCAGTTAAACATCAGCCTGGATTTTGTGCTCAACTCTCTGGGGTAGGTACTTGACCTCTCAGTGGTTTGACTAGAAGCAGGAGTTCCACCCATTGAGATATGGCTGACACCTCAGGAATCAGGTATGTTGGGGGTTAGAATTGGGGAGGGGGTCTCCAGCTTCTCGACATTCGAGTGCATATAAATGTACAGAGCTCTCAGTGGCTTGAAAGGCCCAGTGAGAAGTATGGCCTCGAGACATAAGAACATAAGAAATAGGAGCAGGAGTAGGCCATCTAGCCCTTCGAGCCTGCCCTGCCATTCAATAAGATCATGGCTGATCTGAAGTGGATCAGTTCCACTTTCCCGCTTTCTCCCCATAACCCTTAATTCCCATGTCTATCAAAAACCTATTTACCCGTGACTTAAATATATTTAGTGCAGTAGCCTCCATCACTTCAACGGGCAGAGAATTCCAGAAATTCACCACCCTTTGAGTGAAGAAGTTCCTCCTCAACTCCGATCTAAACTGCCCTGCCCTTATCTTGAGGCTGTGCCCTCTAGTCCTGCTATCCTTTCTAAGCGGAAAGAATCTCTCTACCTCTACCCTATCCATCCCTTTCATTATCTTATACGTCTCTATAAGATCCCCCCCTCATCCTTCTAAACTCCAACGAGTACAGACCCAGTCTATTTAGTCTCCCTTCATAGTCCAACCCCCTCAACTCCGGTATCAGCCTAGTGAACCTCCTCTGCACTCCCTCCAAGGCCAATATATCCTTGCACAAGTGCGGCGACCAAAACTGCACACAGTACTCCAGCTGCAGCCTCACCAGTGCCCTGTTCAGCTGCAGCAAGACCTCCCTACTTTTATATTCTATCTCCCTCATTATAAAGGCCAACATTTCATTCGCCTTCTTGAACACCTGCTGCACTTGCAGACTGGGTTTTTGTGACTTGTGCACAAGGACCCCGAGGTCCCTCTGCACAATAGCACGCTGCAGCTTTTCGCCTTTTAAATAGTAATCGCTCCTACTATTATTTCTGCCAAAGTGGATAACCTCACACTTGCTAACATTATACACCATCTGCCAGGTCGTCGCCCACTCGCTCAGCCTATCCAGATCCCTCTGCAGAGTCACACCTTTGCATCCTGGAATCTGACTGGGAATGGACAGTAGGAGTAACTAAGACTTGGCTTCACCCTGACACTTGTCATCAGGGATCACTGGGCTGGAATCTAGGTACCATGCTAAGTGACAAATCTGTATAGACCAGGAATCAGACTAAAAATCATAGAATCCCTCTACTGCAGAAGGAGACCAGTCAGCCCATCGAGCCTGCACTGACCACAATCCCACCCAGGCCTCAAACCCATAGCCCCACGATTTTACCCTGCTAATCCCCCTGACACTAAGGCAATTTAACTTGGCCAATCTACCTAACCCACACATCTTTGCAATGTGGGAGGAAACCGGAGCACCCGGTGGAAACCCACGCAGACATGGGGAGGTCGCGTGAGCTCTGTGCACACAGTCACCTGAGGCTGGAATTGAACCTGGGTCCTTGGTGCTGTGAGGCAGTTGTGCCACTGTGCTGCTTGAGGTTATCCTGGGTTGTAGGACAGGCTTATCAAGAATGTAGAGATTTCTTATTTGGTACTGTACACAGGACAGTAGGAACAAGTTAAAGGGGTAATACACTCTACTACTGCTCCAATATATAGCACAGAATAATCAGGGGAAAGAGATACTTCTGCTAGTCTTTATTCAGTAACACAGCATCCAGTGGCTGTGACAACTGAAGAGTGTGAAATGGTTGTGTCTGATCAGTGAGCTCTCTATGGCACCTGAAGCACAGTAACCCCAAGTTGCAATTGTTGAAGGGGGGGTAAGTGAGGGTGGGGGAGTCACTGCAAACTGCTCTTAGTGTTTTATGGGGAGGATAGACGAAAGAAGAGGCACGTTAACCTCTTGGTGTTGATGCTGAGGATTTAGAAGCAAGGGGACAGCAATGAGTTAATGCCATCCTTGCATGTTTACAGTGTCAAAAAGCAATACCTTCTGGTCGTAACGTCTTCCATTGTAACTCTAACTTTTACCAAGAGCTCCTCCCTTATCATTTCATCCTACAATCGGTGAAAACCTAACCTTTGTGCGTTACTGGTTTCAAGACACTTTGTTTCTCATTTATATCACAGTTTTCACAGCCTCGATATCCCAAAGTGCTTCACAGCTTTATACTTTTGAAATGTAGCCATTTGTTGTGAAGTGGGAAACGTGGCAGCCAATTTACACACAGCAAGCTCCCACAAACTGCAAAGAGATAATCAGATAATGGTTATTTTCTGTGACGTTGACTTGAGGGATAAATATTTCCGGCATCACCGGAGAGAGCTCCCCAGTTCCTTTTAGAAATTGTGCTGTGGGATCTTTTACATCCACCTGAGAGGGCAGACAGAGCCTTGGTTTAATGTTTTCACTCATCCTGGACAGTGCTGCACTCGCTTAGTAGGGTACTTGAATGTCATGCTAGATTGTGATGTTCGAGTCCATGCCATGGTTAATAATTTAGGGAGGAAGCGATCTGGCAAACTTCTTTCCAACTCCCAAAGTCAGTCAAGGAAATTCAGGTGGACTTAGAATCATAAATACCCTACAGTGCAGAAAGAGGCCTTCGGCCCATCGAATCTGCACCAACCACAATCCCGCCCAGGCCCTACCTCCATATCCATACGTATTTTACCCGCTGATCCCTCTAACCTACATATCTTAGGACAGTAAGGGGCAATTTAGCATGACCAATCAACCTAACCCACGCATCTTTGGACTGTGGGAGGAAACCGGAGTACCCAGTGGAAACCCACGCAGACACAAGGAGAATGTGCAAACTCCACGCAGACAGTGACCCGAACCAGGAATCGAACCCAGGTCCCTGGAGCTGTGAAGCAGCAGTGCTAACTACTGTGCTACCATGCCGCCCCAATATTTAATAATGTTTAATATTTTACCTGAAAGGCAATATCTCCAACAATGCAGCGCGTACCCCCACTCCCCCCAAAGTCCTGCCTGGATTCTTGTGCTCAAGTTGACATAGTGAGACTCGAACCCAGGACCTCCTGACGTTGAGATAAGAATGTTGTCCACTGCCTAGAACTACTGGGTTTGTAATCTTCTTGTTCTGATGTTCCCTTTGTGAATTGTACGGGCCTTTCTCCAGTTCATGAGGGCAATCTCAGACCCTAGGAGACATTAATTACCCCTTATTTGCTTTCAGCACCAATGGGTGAATAACCCCATTTCTTCTGTCTGTAACTTTTCACTGAGAGTTTTGAGGTCTCCAATTGGGTCAATATTTAGGAGTCATTAAAACAGAGATTGATGTAAAATAGAGAATTGGGAGAAACTGGGGTTCTTTTCTCTTGAAAGGAGAAAATAAAGGGGGTGACTTAATAGATGCCTCTAAAATTATGAAGAGGTTTGATGGGTTAGACACTGGGATGAAGTTTTCACGAGGGAAAATAAATATAAAACAGTCACTAATCAATCCACTAGGGAATTCAATGGAAACTTCGTAACTCAGACAGTAAGAGTGTAGAACTCGTCACCACAGAGAGTAAGTGAGGTAAGCAGCATAAATATATTTCAGGGAAAGTTAGGTAAGGGTGAAAAGGTAGACTGATTGGCTTATATCATATAGGACCAAAGGAAGCTTATATAGAGCAGAAAAGTCAACATTGATTCATTGGATTAAATGGCCTATTTCTCTGGGCTTTCTTTGTAATTGAGCCTGAGCTAATCTAAATTTTCTCCTTCCTTTCTAGGTGTTGAATGGTTCTGCAGACAGGGCGTGAGAAGCACAAACACCTCCCCAGCTTGTGAGACGATCTCTTGGAAGAGACCAATGGCTGCCATCAGGTGCGTAAAGTTTATTAATTAATGTCACAAGTCAGGCTTACATTAACACTGCAATGAAGTTACTGTGAAAATCCCCAAGTCGCCACACTCTGGCACCTGTTCGGGCACACTGAGGGAGAATTTAGCATGTTCAATGCACCTAACCAGCACATCTTTCAGACTGTGGGAGGAAACCAGAGCACCCAGAGGAAACCCATGCAGACGGAGAGAATGTGTAGACTTTGCACGGACAGTGACCTAAGCCAAGAATTGAAATGGAGTCTCTGGCGCTGTGAGGCAGTAGTGCTAACCACTATGCTTTGGTGCCACCCTTTAAGCAAAGATAAGAACCTTTGGCCACAGAATGTGTTCTTGTGCACAGCGGGTAAGAGCTAGCTCTGAGGAAGCCACACAAACTCGAAGCGTTAACTCCATTCCTCTCTCCACAGATGCTACCTGACCTGCTGGGCCAGTCCAGCATTTTCAGTTTTTGTTATAGACCCAGTGGTTAATGGCTACCCATTCCTGCGGGGAGGGGGGGGGGGGGGGTGCGGGGGTGTGTGGAGTGGAGTGGGGGGGGGGGGGGTGTGTGGAGTGGAGTGGGGGGGGGGGGGGGGTGTGTGGAGTGGAGTGGGGGGGGGGTGTGTGGAGTGGAGTGGGGGGGGGGGGGGTGTGTGGAGTGGAGTGGGGGTGGGGGGGTGTGGAGTGGAGTGGGGGGGGGGGGTGTGGAGTGGAGTGGGGGGGGGGGGTGGAGTGGAGTGGGGGGGGGGGGGTGGAGTGGAGTGGGGGGGGGGGGTGGGAGTGGAGTGGGGGGGGGGTGGAGTGGAGTGGGGGGGGGGGTGGAGTGGAGTTGGGGGGGGGGGGTGGTGTGTGGAGTGGAGTTGGGGGGGGGGGTGGAGGGTGGAGTGGAGTTGGGGGGGGGGGTGGGTTGGGGGGGGGGGGTGGAGTGGAGTTTTGGGGGGGGGGGTGGAGTGGAGTTGGGGGGGGGGTGTGGAGTGGAGTTGGGGGGGGGTGTGGAGTGGAGTTGGGGGGGGGTGTGGAGTGGAGTTGGGGGGGGGGTGTGGAGTGGAGTTGGGGGGGGGGTGTGGAGTGGAGTTGGGGGGGGGTGTGGAGTGGAGTTGGGGGGGGGTGTGGAGTGGAGTTGGGGGGGGGTGTGGAGTGGAGTTGGGGGGGGGTGTGGAGTGGAGTTGGGGGGGGTGTGGAGTGGAGTTGGGGGGGGTTGTGGAGTTGGGGGGGGGTGGGGGGGTTGTGGAGTGGAGTTGAGGTGGGGGGGGGGTGTGGAGTGGAGTTGAGGTGGGGGGGGGGGGTGTGGAGTGGAGTTGGGGGGGGTGGGGGGGGGTGTGGAGTGGAGTTGGGGGGGGTGGGGGGGGGTGTGGAGTGGAGTTGGGGGGGGTGGGGGGGGGTGTGGAGTGGAGTTGGGGGGTGGGGGGGGGGGTGTGGAGTGGAGTTGGGGGGGGGGTGGGGGGGGGTGTGGAGTGGAGTTGGGGGGGGGGGTGGGGGGGGGGTGTGGAGTGGAGTTGGGGGGGGGGTGGGGGGGGGTGTGGAGTGGAGTTGGGGGGGGGGGTGGGGGGGGGTGTGGAGTGGAGTTGGGGGGGGGGGTGGGGGGGCGGGTGTGTGGAGTGGAGTTGGGGGGGGTGGGGGGGCGGGTGTGTGGAGTGGAGTTGGGGGGGGGGGGGGGGCGGGGGGGTGGACGGCGGTGTTGCTTGTGCGTTTCTTGCAATCTATCCCCCCACCTGCTTCCGAACTTGCTTCATGAATGGGGCAGGGACCTTCCAGCCGAAGGTGCCAAGCCCTCCTGAGATTGCAATAACATCATTTAGATCCCAGTGGACAGACAAGACTTTCTTGGATGTCACATCTAATGATTTAAAAATCCACTAGGTGCCCCACAGTTTCAGCTATGGCTCAGTGTGGGTAGCCTCTGATCGGAAGCTTATGTGCTCAAGACAGTTTCCAGGACCTTAGCATAAAATCCAGGTTGACATGCCAATACAGTGCAGAAGGAATACTGTACTTCCGGAGGTGCTGCATTTCGGTGAGATGGTAGAGAGCGGTGAGAGCCTGTCTGCATTCTTGGATGTAACTGGATCCTATGGCACTATTACAAAAAAGAGCAAGGGAGTTCACCTCAGTGTTCTGGCCAATATTCATCTCTCGACATCACAAAAACAGATCACCCGGTTAGCATCACGTTGCTATTTTGTGGAAGTTTGCTGTGCATAAATTGGCTGCTGTAATTCCTAAATTACAGCAGCAATGACATTTTTAAAAAAGTATTTCGTTGGCTGTTAAATACTTGGGACATTCGGTGGTCATGGAAATTGCAATTTCAATGCAAGTCTTCCTTTGGGGCACAGTAGCCTGGTTGTTTTCTTACTGGGAGAAATTTCTTCAACCAGAGGGTGACAAATCCGTGGAATTTATTGCCACAGAAGGCCATGAAGGCCAAGTCACTGAGTGTATTTAAGATGGAGATAGGTTCTTGATTGGTAAGGGGCTCAAAGGTTACAGCAAGAGGTGGGAAAATGGGGTCGAGAAACATATCAGCCATGATTGAGTGGCAGAGCAGACTCAATGGGCCAAATGGCCTAATTCTGTTCTTATACTTTATGGCCTTATGGGCTAGCAAGTTGGAGCTCATAAAATCATATGCTGCCATGGCAGATTGTGAAATTAAATTCAATTTTGATTTCTTTTTAGGTAGGTAATGAAAATTAACAATGAATGTTGACAGATTGTAGCTTAAAGCCTAACTAGGTCATTTAATGTTGCTTGGGAAGGAAATCTGCCACATCTTCCTGATCCAGCCTAAACATTACATAGACTCAACATCCTCAGACCAACAAGAGTTGGTGGCCCCCATTCTGAGGTGCAGGAATCAAAGTAATAGTTTGCCTATGAGCCAGTTTCATGGTTATTCTGCAGGGTTCTGTCCTCACCAGCGTGTACAAAGTTCAGTGTGGCTCATTGGACATCAAGGAGCGGCTGGAACCAGGGATTTGTAAAGCTCCTTTAACAACACATTCCAAGGTGCTCCAGTAGTCTGTCAATCAAACAAAAAATAATACCAAGCCAAAGAAGTAAACAGGTGACCAAAAGTGGTGCATTTTAAGGAGCACCTGAAAGGAAGAAAGTGAGGTGGAGAGGTTTAAGGAGAGAATTACAAAGCTTAGGTCCTAGCTACCTGAAGGCAACGATACAAAAGCTGGGGCGAAGGAAGTGGGGAATTCAAGAAAGGCCCCAATTAGAGGAATGTTGAGTTTTGCAGGAAGTTAGAGATCGGGGAGGAACGTGGTCACGAGAGATTGGGACAAGAGGGTGGGGATTTTAACTTTGATGTATTGATGGATGGGAGTCAGTGTAGGTCAGGGAGATGGGCAAACAGGACTTGGTGAGAGTTAGAACATAAGAACGTAAGAAATAGGAGCAGGAGTAGGCCATCTAGCCCTTCGAGCCTGTCCCACCATTCAATAAGGTCACTGCTGATCTGAAGTGGATCAGTTCCACTTTCCTGCTTTCTCCCCCTAACCCTTAATTCCCCTGTCCATCAAAAACCTATCTACCCGTGACTTAAATATATTTAGGTAGTAGCCTCCACCACTTCAAGAGGCAGAGAATTCCAGAGATTCACCACCCTTTGAGTGAAGAAGTTCCTCCACAACTCTGATCTAAACTGGCACCCCCCCCCCCCCCCCTTATCTTGAGGCTGTCCCCTCTAGTCCTGCTATCCTTTCTAAGCGGGAAGAATCTCTCTACTTTATTAGTGTCACAAGTAGGCTCACACCAGCACCGCAACGAAATTACTGTGAAAATCCTCTAGTCGACTGTTAGGTACATTGAGGGAGGATTCAGCATGGTCAATGCACCGAACCACCATGGCTTTTGGACAGTGGGAGGAAACCAGAGCACCCGGATGAAACCCACCCAAGCTTGGAATCAAACCTAGGTTCCTGGTGCTATGAGGCAGCAGTGCTACCCACCGAGCTGCCCCCCTCCCCAGGACACAACAGAGTTCTGGATGAGCTGAACTTCAGAGGTGGGGTGGCTAGCCACATATGCTTTGGCACATTGAAGCATGAAAGTGATGACAGCAATAATGAGAGTTTCAACAGCTAATGAGTTGAGGTACGGACAGAGGTGAAAGCGGGCATGCTGCTGATGGAACAGGGATCGGAAGCTCAGTACTGACTCAGATAGGGTGCCAACATTGTGAAGAGTTTAGTTTGGCCTCACAGTGGCCAGGAAGAGGGATGAAATTGGTGACAAGGAAATGAAGTAAGCGGCAGGGACCAATGGCTTCTGTCTATTCAGCCATTTATTGGAGGAAGTTTCCACTCATCCATGACTGATCCTTCTCTGGTACTAGTTCTAGCACCTTAACTGAGTTACTTTGACACAGACTGGAGTCTAAGTCATAAACTGATGGCTGGGTGCACTGGAGTCTGTCATGGACTGCTTTGGTTGCCATGCTGTCGGGAGGGTGGGTTCTGTTCTCCGTGTTCTCATTGAAAGGATAGAACTTTCAAACAAGAAACCTTCTTCGTTATTCGTTGTAACTGACCTTTTTCCCTCTTTCCTTACCACTGTCCAGAACCCCAAAAACCCTAATGGGTACAACAGCGATTCACCTGATGTACTGCACTTGCTGTTCATGATGTGGTAATCTCTACCTTGGGGATACCAAACCCCGATTGGGTGACCGTTTTGCAAAACACCTCTAAGTCAGTCTGCAATTGTGACCCTGAGTTTCTGATCATTTACCACTCTAGCTCTCTGATAGCTGGCCCCTTTAACTGGGAGGGTCACGTGCAGTCAGAGTAGACCCTAGGGCTGGGTTTACATTGTGAAAGTACTCTGGTTTATTTACGAGTAGATAAATATACATTGTAGTTCATTACATACTAACTGGTTGTAAATCTTTACAATTACTGCATTCTCCTTCCTCACTCCCACTTTGTACTCTCTGCCCTTGGCTTCCTACACCAATCCAGTGAAGCTCAGTGAAAGTTTGAGGAACATCACCTTATCTTTCGAATAGGAACTTTACAACCTTCATGTGAAAAATTTTTAAAAATCGCTGAGCCTTCAAGAAAGACCCTTCAAGGGCAGTCTCAACCGGGATCTTGGGTTCATGTCACACTATTTGTAACCTCCATGACTTGCCTGGGCTTGCAACATCTCTCTTACTGTCCTGTCTGGAGACAATACACATCTCTTTAACCTCTTAATGCTGTCTCCACTCACATTGTCTGCACCTTTAAGACTTGATTGGGTGTAAAGACTCACATTCTAATCAGTATTCTGTAAACTGCCTGTGTGCCTTTATATGCCCTGTTTGTGATCAGAACTCCCCACTCACCTGACAAAGGGGCAAAACCCTGAAAGCTAGTGGCCTTTGCTACCAAATAAACCTGTTGGACTTTAACCTGGTGTTGTGAGACTTCTTACTGTGTCTCCTTGATTTTCCACAGATGCTGCCAAACCTACTGGGTATTTACAGAAATTTCTGTTTTAGAAATCTGTCCCTTTTTATTTTTTTTCATTCCCTTGTCTTCGTTTGTCCGTGGCTTTGTACTTGTTTTACAAGTTCCCTAGGTTGCGTGGAAGGGTGTGAATTGATGTGTAAACACTCTGTCTTGATTCAAAGATGCTATCTGAACCTGCTGCAGATTTTTGGCATTTTTTTGCTTTGGTTGCTGATGAACGCTTTTTGTATTTTTTATTTTGTTCAGGTTCCCACTCGGTAAAGGAGTGAAGCGGAAACGCCATGAAGATGACAGTGGCGGGCAGCCTGTGATTGAGTGTGTCCCACAATCCTTCCACTGTGGCACACTGCTTGATCTCTCGTTGTTCAAACTGCACCAGAACTGTGTGTTGGCTGAACGCAACCTACACCGCTCAGTACTGATTGCTAATACACTGCGCAGGCTACAGGCGGAGATCCACCAGGAGAGTGGCCACAGCGAGATGCCCACCAGCTGTCCGGAGCCAGCACAGCCGCCCGAGCAACCCACCAGCATTGCCAACCAGGTGGTGGCCGTCTCAAAGCCGGGAACGGAGACCACCGCTGACCTTAACAACAACCTTGCCGGGGCATCACCGCCAAGCCTCACCGAGGCGCCCTTCTGCCTCCTCTCGGGTAATGACAGCTCGCTGTCCTCCGCCATCTCCACCATCCTCCAGGACCTGGATTTTGTGGAGGACCTGAGCCCTCCGCCAGGCCAGGCTCCTCCCGAGGATGACCACCTCTTGCCGCTGAAACCAGCAAGCCTGGACCCCCGGGCAGAGCCCAGGCCTCCTGACTCTATCTTTGCAGCCTTTGAAATCGCCGACTCAGATGACTTTCTAATTGACGGTTCCCTTGATGCAATTTTTGAGGATATTGACACCTCCATGTATGATGTCCAGCAGGGCTTTCCCAGCGGGGCCTGTTCCACCAGCCAGCCCATCAAACCTACACGAAGCTCCCCTTCAACAAAGGCCCACAACAGCCGGACAGACTTTACTGAGCTGGAGAATCTGATGGACCTCCTTGTCGGTTGATGGTCCGCGCAGGGGACTTTATTCCCTTATGAAGACTTTGAAACATTAAATAGTGTTTCCCGAAACCTGCAACACTTGCACAATAACTCTCTGGGCTACTGTTCCACCCCCTTTCTATCTATCTTTCTCGCTGCAGAGTTTTCTAGTCTTGAAACACTTCTGTAGAGTCCTAACTTTAAAGCCATTGGGATCCATGCTTTCTTCTGATGGCATCCAACATCTGCTGGCAGGCGTTTTGTTCATGTACTATGTCTATATGGTTGAAGCGATATTTGTGCAAAGGGGGGAGAAGGAATACAAGGTTATGCTGATTGTATGAGATGAAGTTCAGTGGGAGGAAGTTTGTGTGGAGCACAAACACTGGCATGAGCTAGTTGGGCTGAATGGCCTGTTTCTGTGCTGTAATATTCCTTATAGCCCTGAAGAGAGGGTGCGATCCTCTGTGCCTGATGTGGAGATGCTCGCAGTGAATAGAAGTTCCTCTGAGCTGCAGAAACACAACACAGACTAACCTAGTTGTGTCTCAGCATTACGGTTGTGGGGGGAAAGGATCACTAGGTAATGAGATTAACTGGTGTTTCCCAAAACCTGCCACACTTGCACAATAATGCTCTGGGCTACTGTTCCACTTCCTTTCTATTTCTCTCTCTCTCTCTCTCTCTCTGCAGAGTTTTCTGGCCTCTAAACACTTCTGTAGAGTCCTCACTTTAAAACCACTGGGAGTATGCTTTTCTTCTGAGGGCAAGATGGCAACCAGCTGGCAGATGTTTTGTGCATGTAACGTGCCTACACTGCAATACTTCAAGGAGGCATCGCTTTCTCAAAGGCAACTGAGGTTGGGCAACAAATGCTGGCTAAGCCAGCGATGCTCTCATCCCATGAAAGAATTGAAAAATTCCATCCCTTTATTTCTAATGCCTGGTTAGAGCTTACGTGCTCTCTTTTGCCCTTCTAAAGGCTCTGACTATTTCTGGGATGGCAGCTCAAGCTTGGCGGACGCTGATTATTTTCCCACTGCACAGTCTGAGGTATTCAGGCAGATTGTAAGTCCTTCTGTTATCAAACTCAACCCAGGGCTTCAGAGTGGCCACTCGTTCTTAGATATCATCTCGAGTTTGAACTTTCTGTATCTATGTTAATGTGAAGATTATATATATATATTTGTTCTCCTGCATGCCTAAGTTAATCCTGGACGGTAACATGTAGCTTGATAACTTTGGCTCACGGGCCTAGGTGCAGAAGCTAAGCCATTTTGATTTATTTCTCATAGGTTTTTTTCCTCTCTGCTGAAGGTGCTGATTCTCTCAGGGATATGGTTTCCACAATCCCTGATTCTCCCAAGGGTACAAGGTTCTGCAGGATCTGACCCTGATCCTCCCTAGGATATGAGGTTCCATAGGCCCTGATCTCCTCCTGGGGTATGGTTTCCACAATCCCTGATTCTCCCAAGAGTTTTGCAGGCCCTGGTCTCCCCCTAGGCTACGAGGTTCCACAGATCCTGATTTACCCTAGGCCATGAGGTTCCACAGGCCCTAACTGTTTATCCTCCTTTCCTTTGGGATTATTCACCATGTTCACCTCTTCCCTGTTGCTGATTTTTTTTTTGACTATGATGGCTTTGTAACTTTTCAATGCAGTAACTTTAATGTAAAATGGACATTCATCATGCCATTTCCATGATGGAGGTGGTATGGGTGCAGACTGTCCCTGGCACACACTGCAGGCAGAGTGTGCCAGTTTTGAACTTCATGACCAAGGGAGGTCCACTCATTTATTTATTGAGCAGTCAAGCAAGATCTTGGAGGATCTTGGAGATTTAGAGGATGTAAAGGAACAGAAGCCACCAGAGACTGAGGACAGGCACCAAAGGATCATGGAAGCATTACTGTGAAGCTGGGGTTTGTTCTATTGTTCTCCCCTCTCCTCTGCCCTAGGTCAGTTCATAAGTGGATCATTCAGGTCCTGATTTCTTCCATGCCTGTATTTTATCAGCATTAACTCATAATTAAATGACATTGTGCCGCTTTTGAGCTTAACAGAATTAATTTAAGAACAATAAACCTTTTCCTTTTGATGTTTGCTGTGCTGTTTCTCTGACTCCTGTCAGTTATTGAGTGTGGTGGTGAGGTCTCTCTGAGCGTGCCCACATTCAGTGATTTTTCACAGTAAACTCCAGATGGGCTGAACTCTAAAGTTTAAGAAGTTTATTTAATTAGTATCACAAGTAGGCTTACATTTACACTGCACTGAAGCTACTGTGAAAATCCCTAGTCACTCCGGTGCCTGTTCTGATACACTGAGGGAGAATTTAGCGTGGCCAATGCACCTAACTAGCACGTCTTTCAGACTATGGGAGGAAACTGGAGCACTTGGAGGAAACCCACACAGACACTAGGAGAATGGGCAGAATCCACACAGACAGTGATGCAAGGCTGAGAATCGAACCTGGGTCCCTGGCACTGAGGCAGCAGTGCTAACCACTGTGCCATCGTGCCTACACTTGGTGGGGGTGAGGGTCGTTATATAGCCCCCTGTGCACTACAACAGTAAAGAGGGATAGAGAAAGATTTACATGGGCAAAGACCATGGAAAATAATTACTATTTTGTATGTGTCTAGAGTCCAGAATCAAAGTACAGAAATGTATTCCTTCACGGAGGCTGATGGGCTGAAGAATTCATTCTTCCTGTAGAATTGACTTCCATGATGAGATAGTCACGCAAAGAAAAATCACCCTTGCAGGTTGATGGTATAAAAGTTCTGGTCAAAATAGTGTAGTTGGGAATAAACGTTGCAACCTGGACAGAACCTCTTTGGTTTAGATTAGCTGGATTAACCATTACTAAATTGCTCCTAGTATCCCAAGATATGTAGAATTAGCATGGTCAATACATGAGATTATGGGGATAGGGTCTGGATGGGATGCTCAGTGGGAGAGTTGTTACAGACTGGATGGGCTGAATGGTGTCTTTCTGCACCATAGGGATTCTATGATTTTATGCTGCTTCCAGATGGATGGAAAGATGGCAGATTGAGCTTTGCAGTATAGCTGGCTCTCAGATGGAGGTTCATGCCACAACTCCAGTCTTCCTGTGAGGCCACACTATTTGGGCTGTAGGGTGGCCTGCTCCCAGTCTTTGACTACGTTGGCTTGAAGGACACAACTGTGCTGTGGTCCTCATGCAGAGCTCCACTTTTCAGATACTGTCCAGTATTGTGCCCAGGGTTTGGGAGTGCAGGGGTGCCACAAGGACACCACTGTGCAGTGGTACTTAGGCAGAACTCTCATTTTGACCTGGGGTAGGCTGTGAGGGGAGGGTGGGAATGCAGAACAGAAGGGAAGGATGGGGGCAGGGGGGGGGGCAATGGGGAAGAAAGGCTGTGTAGGGGCACAATGGAAGGGGAGGGGGTGACAGGGAACAATGGAAGGCACAGAGTAGTCCTAGAATTGGGAACTGGAGCTCAACAAGGGTATATGAAACAATGACAAGGCAGGGGCAAAGGGCTAGCAGATGTTTGAATAGAAAAGGATGCATGTAGACTCTGGAATAGGGAGGGGGAGTTATTGATGTGATTCAGAGGAATAGGTTGTACAGAGCCTTAAAAGTGAGAGGGGGGTGTAGTTTGGGAAGGGACACAGTGGTCCTGAGTCATCAGGGCAATGGGAACTCTGAAAGTCCCAAACCCTACATCTGTAGCTTGCAGTCAGAATCTCCTGTAGCCGTGGTGGAACACAGAGAGTAGAAGCAGTCTAGGTCCTATACGGAAAGGAGTCAGAGCACAGGGACTATGTGGACCTCACAGTTAGCAGTCAGAGATAGGAGGCAGTCCAAGGGTACCCGGGGCATGCTACAGGAGGAATCATTGGGTGTACCCCAGCTACAGGGAGAGGCAAGGGATGTGTGCTTGTGTTCCAGAGGCAGAAAGCACAGCTTGGTTTATAGGGCTGCCCCTCAGTCGCTGTCCTTGGGCATAGCTATCTGTATGTTGGGCTGCAGATGGAATGGAAATGGTAACTGAAGGCATCTGCAGTATAGATTGAAAACACATAATAAACGTGAGGTGAAGATTTCCTGGGGAGGGGGTTCACCTCGGTGGGTGACCATACACTACTGCCACTATTTGGGGATGGATACAGATCCAACTGATAGGCTCGGTGGGGAAAAAGTCCATCACAAAAACTATGGGATGAGTTAGTTGGGGGAGTTTGGAGAACCACAGGAGGGAGCTCTCTTCACATCATGAGGTTCCAGATATACATCTGGTATGCGGTCTGTGACAGAAGGAGTGTCAGATTCCATTTCAAAGTAATAGTGAAGAAGAACCATCTTGCTGGGCCACAGTAAACGTGCTGTGTCAAATCGAAAGTACCAGTCTGATCGGGTGATATCTGAGGTAGTGTGGGCAGAGCACACCACTAGTCTAAAGAGCCTTTTCTGGGATGCCCATTAATTTGTGGGCGCTACAAGCGTGAACAGGAGTCTGCTTAGAGAGAAAGAAAGAAGACCTCCGTGGGAAGCAAGCTACTGAAAGCCAATGCCTTCATTAGTGCTATTAAAGGGACGCTCAGAATCACTATTGCTATATCTAAAGTGTAACACAGGAATTAAGAATTCATTACTGTAAAACTGGGGTTTGTTCTATGATGCTCAAGAGTAATTATGTGGAGATACCAGCGTTGGACTGGGGTAAGCACAGTAAGAAGTCTCACAAAACCAGGTTAAAGTCCAAAAGGTTTATTGGGTAGCAGAAGCTTTCGGAGTGTCGTTCCTTCATCAGGTTCACCTGAAGAAGGATCGACACTTTCAAAGCTTGTGCTACCCAATAAACCTGTTGGACTTTAACTTGGTGTTGTGAGACTTCTTACTACATTCAAGAGTAACATAGGAATTAAGAATTCCACATTTGTATTGTTCATGGCACTTCATCAATGAGGGCTGTCCGGTGGCACAGTGGTTGGAGATATATTGGCCGCTCCTTCACTGTCGCTGGGTCAAAATCTGGGAACTCCCTCCCTAACAGCACTGAGGGTATACCTACAGCATAGGGACTGTAGCAGGTTCAAGAAGGCTGGACCTACCTAGGGATGTCATGTGAAAGAATGGGGGGGGGGGGTGCAGGCGGGAATGTCAGCTAGCGTCTGCAGGGAGGTAATATTGTGAGATATGGAAGCATACTCTTCCGCCGGGAAAAAGATACAAAAGTCTGAGAACACCTACCAACCGACTCAAGAACAACTTCTTCCCGCTGCCATCAGACTTTTGAATAGACCTGGCTCATATTAAGCTGAGTTTTCTCTACACCCTAAGCTGTAACATGCTATTCTTCACCCTCTCCTTTCCTCCTCTCCTATTTACCCTATGAACAGTATGTTTTTGTCTGTTCGGCGTGCAGGAAGCACTACTTCTCACTACATCCCAATGCATGTGACAGTGATAAATCAAAATCAAAGTGTGGACGGTTGGAGGGGTAGAGGGGACTGGACCAATGGGGATAAAATGGAGTCGAGAGGAAACAGGCGGCGTGGGGAAGTGTCCTACCCAGTGCCAGTAGAGGGCAGTGAGACACTGTGGGGCGTTCCCAGTCCCCTGAACAGGAAATGAACACACGTGAAAATCTTTATTTCAGCTGCTGTTGGGGGACGCAGAGAGCGTGTGAAAGTATGAAATGCGCTTACTGTTGGTGCTGATGGTCGAACAATGAACGCGAATCAGGCGGCCTTAGATATCTCCTCCAAGAACCCACAGGATGACTTTGAGATTATACAGAGAGTCGGCGGAGGCACCTATGGGGAGGTTTACAAGGTAAGACCCAGGAATGGTCCGGGCTGCAGTGCAACTTTCAGGGTGATGCATGCTGAGGAAGTCTCCAGGACATACTGTAGCTTGATTATTGAAATAATCTGGGCTGCATGGACTCAGTGACAGGGATTGTCGATCTCTCAGATGGTACATTTGAAATGACAGCCTCTACCTTGCAAAGTCTTGTGTTGAAGCGTCTGGTTGAGTTCCACTCTACTCGGATATGACAGCGCTTGTCTGCTGCCCGTGTTCTAACTCATATCAAGTCCTACTCACCCATCATCTCCTCTGCTCCGCTCCCCTACACTGTCCGTCGAATCACTCACGCTGCTTTTAAATTCTCACATTTCAGTTTGTTTCCCTCCCTGGTCTTGTTTCCCCCCCTTCCCTCCCAGCCCCATAGCCTTTGCATATCTCTGCACTCCTCAAATTCTGGCCTCCTGAACATCCCTTATTTAATTTGCCTCACCTTTGACAATCAACCCTAAACTCTGGAATCCCCTCCCTAACCCTCCCACCCCTCTATCTCTCTCCTCCTTCCTGGACGCTCCTTGAAACCTTCCTTTGACCAAGATTTGGCCATCGTTCCTATGTGGCTTATTGTCATTAGGCAGCACGGTGGGATCCGGGTTCAGTTCTACCTCGGGTGACTGTCTGTGCGGAGCTTGCACGGTCTCCCTGTGGGTTTCCTCCAGGTGCTCCGGTTTCCTCCCATACTCCAAAGATGTATGGGTTAGGTGGATTGACCATGCTAAATTGCCCTTAAGTATTGGAGGGTTAGCAGGTTAAATATGTGGGGTTACGGGGATAGGATTTGAATGGGATTGCTGTCAGTGCAGGCTTGATGGACTGAATTGCCTCCTGTAAGGATTCTATGATTGTAAATCTTTTGTCTGATAACATTCCTGGTTAAGTGCTTTGGGGTATTTTACTGTATTCAATTTTATGGCAGAATACAAGTCGTTGTGGTTGATCTCTCATTCAAACTTGAGGAAGGAAGTTTTATCTATTGGGTGTGTTTCAGATCAAGCATTCTCACACACTCACAGAAGCACAGGCAAAAACGGTTTCATAAAGCACAGGTTTTTAAGTGGAGTAACATCCAGCACCTGGGGTTAGTCAAGACAGTTCCTGTAAAAGCTGTGAGGGCCCTCACAGTCGTTCAGCTTGTTCTGAATTCCCACGGTGTGATGGGCTGACCAGACCTGCCTGCTGCAAGGGGATAGCTTGTGAGGCCGGCGTGACTGAAAGCAGAATGGGTTGGCAAAACCGTAATAGCTGTGGGGAAAAGTGACTGAAGAGGGGAAAAGATGGAGATGGTCAGGGGTTTCCTGCGAGATTCATAGTTCCTCACGCTCCTTCTCTCCTCTCCCTTACCCAAACCCTGACCCGAAGCAGAATACCCAAATGTGAGTGGGGATGTGTGGATGCACATTTGGTGTTGAGGCTGAAATGGGGGGGGGGGGGGGAGGGGCAAGGGAAAGAGGGACAGGGAGGTTGAGGGGACAGGTTGAGTTGAAACAGGTAGAGGGAGGATGAGGAAGGAGGAGGGATAGGGAGATTGAGGGCACAGGTTGGGGACAGGAGATGTAGGGAGGTCAGGGGAGAGGGTAGGGAGAGGGTAGGGACAGGTGGGATCGGGAGTTTTGAGGAAGGTTTTAGGTGCAGGAAGGATGGAGAGGTTGAGTTGAAAGAGACAGAGGGACGATGGAGCAAGAGGAGGCATAGGGAGGGTTTGGGATGGAGGGACAGGGAGGTTGAGGGGAGAGGGTAGGGACAGAAGAGAAGGGAGGTTAGGTGAGAAAAAGGGATAGAAGAGAAAGGGAGGTTAGGAGAGAGGTAGGGACAGAAGAGATAGGGAGGTTAGGGGAGAGGGTAGAGGCAGGAAAGATTGGGAGGTTAGGTGAGAGGGTAGAAACAGGAGCGATAGGGAGGTCAAGGGAGAGGGTGGGGACAGAAGAGATAGGGAGGTTCAGGGAGAAGGTAGGACAGGAGAGTTAAGGAGGTTAGGACGGAAGGTAGGGGCAGTGGGGATGGGGAAGTTGAGTTGAAAGAGGTAATGAAAGGATGGGAAAGAGGGGAGATGGGTAGAAAGGATAGGGGAGAGAGTGGGAGGAGGGAAGATGGAGAAGGAGGCAATGAGGAGTAGGGATAAATTAGTGTGCACCACTACCAAAATTAAAATAGACTTGCAGTATTGGTAGAAATAAATGTCAGTGATCCCTTCACTTCCTCATTTAGTGAGGGAAGTGAGGAGTCAGATGTAGGGTGGGTGTGAATTATTCAGTAATCTGCGCCATCAGTGCCAGATGCTACCCGTTTAGACTGGTTCTGTTGTGGGAGCTATCTCACTTCATGCTGATTCCATTGCACCAGTGTGAAGTTCAGGTGTCATGGGTCATGAAGTGGCCTTTAGCCCCTTGGAGAATCCTCTTTGGGAACAGAAGGTCACAGTGTCCAGTCATTCTGGGCCTTTAACTTCACCAAGTAGTTGCTTCTGTCCAGATAAACTTTTTTTATTTGATTCTTTCATGGGATGTTGCTGATGTTAGCTAGGTCAGCATTTTATAGCCCATCCCTAATTAACCTTGAAAAGTGCAACTAACGGTCCCTCCCTCCTAAGCTGGGGTTTGTTCATCATGTCAGGCCTACCTGTTCCTTCATTTTCTAAACCACTTCACCTCACGGCCTTACTTCTTTCTTTCAAATACGGCATGTTATATGACACCACAAACTGCTTTACAGATGGCAAAGGATCTGTTTTTGATGATGTTGGTCAAGGTATGAAAACTGGCCAGGACACCCTTCCTTAAAATTGCCAGGGAGTCTATTCTGTCCACCTGAGAGAACGAGCGGAGCCTCGTTTTAATATGCCTTCCAAAGCACAGAATCTCCAACATTGCAGCATCCCCTCAGTACTGGGAGTGTCAGCCTGGATTACATACTCAGGTCTCTGAAGCTGGACTTGAACCCACAACCTTCTGCCTCAGTGGCAAGATTGCTATCCCCAATGCCAAGACTGACACCCAGAAAGCACAGATTCCCAGAAGGGAGTTAAACAGCTGGAGAAGGGCAGCCAAAGTGTCCTTAAAGGTCTTACCGACCTGGGGTCTCCAGGAATTGAGGCTGAACCGCAAGGGGACTGCTGTGTGAAACATTTGAAGAAAGCACTTTTGCTTATTAATTTATGGATACTGGGGATGTTTGATTGAGAGTTAAGAATCATCTGATTGGTCAGTAAAGTGACTGAGATCCATTTGGCTTCCAGAAGAATGGACATGTTAAGCAACCAGTTATGGCAGTGAGGGGGTGGGGCATGTGGGAGCAGAAAGTCACGTGATGAAACATCCATCTAGAGTTTTCGATCCAAAATTGGCTGCGAGGTAGGAACGTAAGAACATAAGAACATAAGAAATAGGAGCAGGAGTAGGCCATCTAGCCCTTCGAGCCTGCCCCGCCATTCAATAAGATCATGGCTGATCTGTCGTGGCTCAGCTCCACCTTCCCGCCCTCTCCCCATAACCCTTAATCCCCTCTCTTATCAAAAACCCATCAACCCACGTCTTAAAAATATTTAGCGAAGCAGCCTCCACCACTTCAACGGGCAGAGAATTCCAGAGATTCACCACCCTTTGAGTGAAGAAGTTCCTCCTCAACTCTGTTCTAAACCGCCCCCCCTTTATCTTGAGGCTGTGCCCCCTAGTCCTACTGTCTTTTTTGAGTGGGAAGAGTCTCTCCACCTCTATCCTATCCATCCCATTCATCATCTTATACGTCTCAATGAGATCTCCCCTCATTCTTCTAAACTCTAACGAGTACAAGCCTAGTTTATTCAGCCTCTCCTCATAGCTCAACCCCCTCAACTCCGGTATCAGCCTAGTAAACCTCCTCTGCACTCCCTCCAAGGCCAAAATATCTTTGCGCAGGTGCGGCGCCCAAAACTGCACACAGTACTCCAGCTGCGGCCTCACCAATGCCCTGTACAGCTGCACAGGATAATGACTGGGAGTGTTTCCAGTGGGGTTTGACAGGGCTCCATGTTGGGCCTTTGCTATTTGTGGTGTACATTCATGATTTGGAGTCTATCAATGCTGGTCAGGTGGGCAGGGCAGTGGCAAATGGAATTCAACCTGCAAAAATGTGAGGTAACGCACTTGGGGAGGGCTAATAAGGCAAAGGATTGCACTATGAATGGTGGAACTTTAAAAAGTACTGAAGGTCAGAGGCACCTTGGAGTGCATCTCCACAGATCCTTGAAGGTGGCAGGGCAGGTAGATAAGGTGGGTAAGAAGGCATATGGGATACTTGCCTTTATTAACCAAGACACAGAATACAAGAGCAGGTAGATCATATTGGAACTGTATTAAATGTTAATTAGGCAGCAACTGGAGTACTGTGCACAGCTCTGGCCACCCCATTATAGGAAGGATGCGATTGCACTGGAGAGGGCGCGGAAGAGATTTGCCAGGATGCTGCCATGGCTGAAGGGCCTGAGCTATGAGGGAAGATTGGATCAGCTGGGGCTATTTTCCTTGTAGCGGTGAAGATTGAGAGGGGACCTGATAGAGGTGTATAAGTTTATGAGGAGCATAGATAGGAAGGCATTTTTTCTCCATTAGTAGGGGGTCTATAACCAGGGGACATAAGTGTAAGATAAGAGGTAGGAGGCTAAGAGGGAGTTGAGGAGAAACCTTCTCACCCAGATGGTGGTTGGAGTCTGGAACTCACCGCCTGAAAGGGTAGTTGAGTCAGGAACTCTCGTAACAATTAAGTATTTAGATATTCACTCGCGCTATAATAACCTCCAGGGCTATGGTCCAAGGACCGGAAAATGGGATTAGTATAGTCAAATCTTTGATGGATGTACACAATGGACCAAATGGCCTCCTCCGTGCTGTAAATATCTATGGATCTATAAAGCATGTGGGGGCACAAGGCTTCACTGTACTGACTGATCCCCACAAGATGAGGGCCGGGAAACCAAGCACACTTTCCATTTTCATTCTTTTTTTTTAAAAGTTCCTTTATTTTCAAATGAACCAACTCAACTCTAAAGAGTAGCAGACATTAACGGTGAGTCTGATTTTTAAAAAGAAAGTTCACATTTAGGTTTTTTTTGAACATTAACCCTTAATTAATTTCATAGCCGCAATTCTCAGCCGCTGGATACTGCAAATACTCAAGGGGCTGAATGGCCTACTCATGTTCAGTGTAACATGTTTGAGGGGCTGAATGGCCTATTCCTGTTCAGCGTAACATGCTTGAGGGGCTGAATGGCCTACTCCTGTTGTTCACGGATTTAAGCAGTTGAATGGCCTGATGGCTGTTCCCATGTTAATAGCTACGAGAGGCTGAATGAACTATTCCTGTTCAGCGTAACAGGTTTAAGGGGCTGAATGGCCTCCTCCTGTTTCTCTGCAACAGGCTTCAGGGGCTGAATTGTCTGCTCCTGATACTTGGTAACAGGTTTGAGGATCTAGGTGGCCTACTTTTGTTCCTGTAGCTTAAGAAGCTCGAAGAGTTTCTGATGTTGTGGAATAGGATCGAAGGGCTGAGCGGCCAACTGTTCCTTTCCTTATGTTCGAAACGCATTATTATTAAAATGGCCTTACAAACTCATAAAAGTGGTTTATAAATATGACACTGTAACCGCAATTAAAGTTTCCCCTTTGAGAAGCATGGAGCCATGCCCCCAGAGGATGCTGCAGACACACGAGCTCTGTTAAAATGCACAAGTGTTTCCTCTCACTGGCCACGGCAGCTCGCACTTCATCACTTCTGTCAAAAGCTGCAGAACATTCCGGTAAACCCTGCTGAAGTTTCTTTTCAAACACGTGCAGGTGCCTTTGTAAGAGTTTTCTGGGAGACTCTGAGCTATCTGGTTTATAAAACTGCGGCTGATTGTTGTTGTAAAGCAGGATGAGTTTAAAGATAAAATATTCTCCTGCTGTCCCTTTCCACTTTGCTTCTCTCTCTGCTCTGCCAAAGGTGTTTCCCTCTGACTGGGGTACAGCCTCAGGGACAATGACGACTCCTGGGGTACAGTTCCCAGAGCCCTGACTGTTACTGAAGGGCTTCTGCTCTGTCCTGTCTCTTGGAAGACTTTGTTAAACTGAAGCCTCTGGGTGCGATTCTCCCATGTCATCCCCCAACACTGCCAGCGAGAATGGAGAATTTGACACTCAACGCAAACTCCATTGTCTGCAGTGGCACTGGAGAATCCCAGCCACGGACGAGGCCAGAGATCTTCAATGCTTGACTTCCCTCTCATGTGGCTGTAAAAGATTCTACAGCACCGTTTTGAAGAAAGGTGTCCTAGCCAATATTTATCCCATTAAACAGGTAATAGTTTATCTGATTCTTGCCATATTGCTGTTGTGGGATCATGCTATGCACTAAATGGCTGCCCTCTGACTCATATTGCCACAGCGACCACACTTCAAAAGTACTTAATTGGCTGTAAGGTGCTTTAGGATGTCCTGACGTTGCGAAAGGCGCTATATAAATGCAAGTCCTTTTAGGTGTATGTGAAGCTTTTACTAATTATGATATAGTTATGATGTGGAGATGCTGGTGTTGGACTGGGGTGGGCACAGTAAGAAGTCTCACAACACCAGGTTAAAGTCCAACAGGTTTATTTGGAGCCACGAGCTTTTAGAGCGCTGCTCGTTCCTCAGGTGACTCTCACTCACCCGATAAAGGAGCAGTGATCTGAAAACTCGTGATTCCAATTAGATCTGTTGGACTTTAACCTGGTGTTGTGAGACTTTTTACTGTGATAGACATGATGTGGAGTTGCTGGCGTTGGCCTGGGGTAGGCACAGTAAGTAGTCTCACAACACCAGTTTAAAGTTCAACAGCTTTGTTTGGTAGCACAAGCTTTCGGAGGATGGTCCCTTCATTAAGTGAGTAATGAAGGAGCAGCGCTTCTTCATTGCTCGTGCTTCCAAATAAACCTGTTGGACTTTAACCCGGTGTTGTGAGACTTCTTACTGTGATATAGTTATTGTTAGGTTGATATATTCGATTAGCAATGATGGGAGGGTGAATGGTGAAACCTATGGTAAGGTGGGGGGAGCTGGATTTGCAATCAGAGTCTGTTCCGCATCACTTGCTAAACATGTTGGTCAGAATGTTTTAAAGTTTGCAGTCCTTGGATATGAGAATTATCCTAGTTCTGAAAAAGCTCCATCAATTCCAAGTATGGACCAAGAAATGACAAATACACGTCCTGTTTTAATTACACTGGGGTTGAATTTCTTCAAGGGTTTTCTCAATGCTTTTTAAAAACTTATTCATTCATGGGGTGTGGACATTGTTGGCTAGGCCACCAATCATTGCCCAACCCTAAATCCCCTAGTGAAGGTGGTGGTGAGCTGCCATCCATGTGTTGGAGGAACACCCACAGCACTGTTAGTGAGGGAATTCTGGGATTTTGGCCCAGCAACAGTGAAGGGGCGGCGATATATTTCCAAGTCAGGATGGTGGGTGGCTTGGAGAAGAACTTGCAGGTGGTGGAGCTCCCATGCATCTTCCGCACTTGTCCTTCTAGGTGTAGAGGTCGCAGGTTTGGAAGGTGCTGTTGAAGGAGCCGTAACTTTTGTGGAAGATCCGTTGGAATTCCAGAAAAATGACAGAAGCATTCCCATGGATTTATGGATATGTTACTGAGCCACTGGGTTCATCCAACCCATGTGGGAGTTTACCCTCGTTAGGAGCAGTGGTCCCAATTCCAAATGTCCACCAACCTTCCTTTATTTCTCCATTCCTTTAGTCACCTATCGGACCTATTTCTTAAATATAGACAAGGTCTCTGTTTCCATCACAAATTCATTCCTCACCACTCTGTTTCAAATAGGATCTCCTGCTTTTTGTATTAAATCCCAAATGGTTAATTTTATATCATGTCCTCTAATTCCAGACCCCTGAATCATTGCAAAAATAAGTCCCATCTCTTCATAGTATTATTATCTTAATTTGATTCTTTATGTATCATTTTATTGTCCTACCATCCTTCCTGTAGTGTGGAGCCTGTAAGTGCAGTTGACGAGTTACATTTATCTTATACTTTTCATGTAATAAAATGTCCCAAGATGCTACTCAGGAGCATTATAACACAAAATATGATACTGAACCACAAAAGGGGCTATTAGGCCAGTAGCCAAAAAATACAAATTAGGCGCAGAGCTTTCTCTGCCATTTAATAAGATAAATCAGTTTGTGTTTTGAAATCCACATTCCCTACGACCCTCTCTAACCTTTGATTCCCTTGCCCAACAACACCCTACTTATCCTTGTCTTAAAAATATTCGATGACCCCCTCCCCGCACCTTCTGAGGCAGAGTTCCAAAGTTGCACAACCCTCTGAGAAAAAAAAATTCTCATCAAAGGGCGACCCCCCCACCCCTCCTAATTTTAAAATAGTGCTCCATACTTCTGGGCTCACGCACAGGGGTGGCACAGTGGTTAGCACTGCTGCCTCACAGTGCCAAGGACCCAGGTTCAATTCCTGACTTGGATCACTGTCTGTCTGGAGTCTGCACGTTCTCCCCACGTCTGTGTGGGTTTCCACCGGGTGCTCTGGTTTTCTCCCACAGTCCGAAAGACGCGCTGGTTAGCTGCACTGGCTGTGCTAAATTCTTCCTCAGTGTCCCCAAACAGTCACTGGAGTGTAGCAAATAGGGGATTTTTACAGTAACTTCATTGCCGTGTCAATGTAAGCCTACTCGTGACACTAATAAATAAACTTAGGAAGGGGCATCCTTTCCACAGCCATCTTATCAATATTGTTCAGAATCTTCCGTACTTCATTCAAATCACCTTTCAGTTATCTATCAGAGCTATTCTGTTTCAATCACAAATTCATTCCACAGCCTCATGACTCTCTGTTTCAAACAAAATGCTACCAAACTCCAGTGGAAACAAGCCCAGTCTGTCCAACCTTTCCACATAAAACAAGCCATTCATTCCAGATATTAATCTAATAAACCTCCTCTGAACCATCTCCAACGCATTCACATCCTTCCTTAAATAAAGAGACCAATCTGCATGCAGTATTTCACATGCGGTCTCACCGATGCCTTGTATAACTGAAGCATATTATCCTCACTTTTAAGTTCAATTCTTCTCATAATAAAGGATTGATTTCCATTAGCCTTGTTGATGCGTGCTGTACCTACATTCTAACTTTTTGTGACTCATGCAATAGGCCCCTCGGCCCAGAAAAGCCTGCGCCAATACCTTGAACATTGCTAACGTGCCTGCTTCCACCACCTCCACTGGCAGTGTGTTCCGGGCACCCGCCATCCTTTGTGTGAAAGCTTTCCCTGCATGTCTCCCCTAAGCCTACCGCCTCTCACCTTAAGCCTGTGCCCTCTTGAAGTCGACTTTCCATCCTGGGAAAAAGCCTCTGATTATCCACATCTATGCCTCTCATAATTTTGTAGACCTCTATCAGGTCACCCTTCAGCCTCCATCTTTCCAGTGAAAACAATCCTAGTTTATTCAACCTCTCTTCATTCCTAAATCCCACCAGACCAGGCAACATCCTGGTAAACCTTGTTTTCACCCTCTCCAAAACATCCACATTCTTCTGGTAGTGTGGCAACCAGACTTGCACACAATATTCCAAATGCGGCCTAACTAAAGTTTTATACAGCTGTAACATAACTTGCCAACTTTTATACTTGATGCCTCGGCCAATGAAGGCAAGCATACTGTATGCCTTCTTATCCACCTGTGTTGCCACTTTCAGGGATCCATGGACCTGTATGCCCAGATCCCTCTATGTCAATGCTCCTAAGGGTTCTGCCATTCTCTGTATAATTTGCATCCGAATCTGATGATCCAAAATGTATCACCTCGCATTTGTCTGGATTAAACTCCATCTGCCATTTTTCTGCCCAAGTCTGCAATCTATCTATATCCTGCTGTATCCTTTGACAATCCTTGTCACTAGATTGAGAGAGCTTGATCTTTTCTCCTTAGAGAGACAAAGGATGAGAGGAGACCTGATAGAGGTGTATAAGATGATGATAGGTATTGATAAGATGGACCCTCAGAGGCTTTTCCCCAGGGCTAAAATGGCTGCCACAAGAGGACACAGGTTTAAGGTGCTGGGGAGTAGGTACAGAGATGTCAGGCGTAAGTTTTTCATTCAGAGGGTGGTGGGTGAGTGGAATCAGCTGCCGGCGGTAGTGGTGGAGGCGTATTCGTTAGGGTCTTTTCAGAGACTTCTGGATGAGTACATGGGACTTAATGGAATTGAGGGTTATAGGTAAGCCTCGTAGATAGAGATAAGATCGGCGCAACTTGTGGGCCAAAGGGCCTGTTTGTGCTGTAGTTTGTCTATGATTCTATGATTCTATCTGCAACTCAGCCAATTTTTGCGTCACCTGCAAACTTACTAATCAGACCACTTACATTTTCCTCCAGATCATTTATATACTCTGCTTTTTTATTTAGCCTGCTCAAGTAAATGACTTCTTTTTCCAGATGATACCCCGTCTGCCAGATTTTTGCCCACTCACTCAACCTATCTATATCTGTCTGCAACTTATGTCCCCTTCTCAACATACGTTCCCATCTATCTTTGTGTCATTGTTATTTTAACCACCATGCTTTCACTCCCCTCATTTAAGTCATTTGATATAAATTGTAAGAAATTGAGGCCCCAGCATAGACTCCTGCAGACCTCTCCACTTATCACTGCCAATCAAAAAAGGACGCATTTACCCTACTAGCCAGCTAATTTTCTACGCATGCTAATGAGTCACTCCCTACACCATAAGTTTTATTTTCTGCGATAACCTTTGATGTGGCACCTTATCAGCTGCTTTCTGGAAATCCAAGTATAGCAGGTCTACACGGTTCTCTTTGTCCATGATGCATGTTACTCCTTCAAAGAACTCCAATAAATTGGTTAAACATGATTCCTTTTCACAAAGAGGTGTAGGGAAAGTATTCCAGAGCTTGAGGCCGGGGCAACTGAGGTCGTTGCCAATACTGGGGCAATTAAAGTCGGGAATGCTCAAGAGTCCATCATTAGAGGAGCACTAATATCTCAGAGGGTTTGGGGATGGAGAATATCACGGAGACAGGGAAGGGACTGAGGTCATGCCAGGATTGAAAGCAGGAATTTTAGAATCAGACTCATCGTTACATTGCAACCTATATTCTTTATCTTTTGTTAGTAATTAATTAGTTCATATCCAAACCTGAAAGAGAAACTTTTGTGTTGAAGAACAGAAAAGCTGGAGAATTGTTGCGGAGGACAGCAGGGCCGAAAAAAAAATTTTTCTATCTGGGCTTCCTCAAGTTAAAGGAAAATTCAGCTCCAATCAGGAAACACTCAAATCCTGTGGCTTCTGGGGATGAGAATGGGTGGCGTGCTGTTGTGGATGGATGGATGGATGGATTGAGAGGATTATGACTTGTTCTTGGTTCAGACTCTAATAGCCAATAGGAAGGAAAGAAGGCGGGATATGATGGGTGAGATTTTCCAATCGTGCTGGCTCCAAAGCTGGAAAATTCCACCTGAGATCAAGGATCCTGCGGGTGGGGGGGTGGACAGTACAGGAAAATTCCCCCAATTTCTTTCTTTCAACATTTCATTTCAAGTTTGAGTCTTCCATTGTTTGGACAATGTCTATTTATTCCCTGATGTTGATGGCTCTCACCACTCAGCAGACTGTTGAGTTTGATTCCTGGAGCTCTGAGACTTTTGGGCTTTATCTCCTGCAGTCTGTCAATGTGGATTAATAATCGATCTCGCTTTGGCGGTTGCACAGGATAAAAGAGTGTGAATGTTTTACAGGTTGAAAAGCTAAAAACCAGCTGAAATTTCTTTAAAAAAGCCAAATCAAAAACTAGTCAAATAAAATAAGGATTGAGGGCTGGATGATGTGCTTCACCTGCAAGATGTGGGAGCTGGTGGACCCCAATGCGGTTCCTATTGAACACACCTGTAGTAAAGTGTTGGTTGCTTGAGGAACTGTGTCTCAGAGTTGTTGAGCTGGAGTCTGAGCTTCGCATGCTGAAACACATTGTGGGGTGGGGGGCAGAGAGGTTCCTGGGTGCTGTGTCTCAGGAGGCAGTCACACTCCATAGATTAAATACCTTGAATTTGGCCAGTGCTCAGGAACAGGAGGATATGACTGGGAAGTAGGTAGTGGAATCCAAGGGATAGCACTGCAGGAACCTTAGGTCTTGTCCCTGTCCAACAGGTATGAGATTCTCCTTGACTGGATAAGAGAGGGGGCTGTAGGAAGGATGAGCAAACTGACCACGGCACTGTGGTGCAGGGAGCTGTTAAAGTGAGGGGAGAAAGAAACAATGTAGTAATAGTTGGGGATAATATAGTCAGGGGCATAGACACTGTTCTCTGTAGCCAGGATCAAGAGTCTCTAAGGCTGTGTTGCCTGCCTGGTGCCAGGGTTCAGGACATCTGCTCTGGGCTTGAAAGGGCTTTGTGGTGGGAGGGAGAGGATACAGTGATCGTGGTCCATGTAGGCACCATTGGCTCGGTAAACAAAGAAAGAGGTTCTGTGTAGGCACTTTGAGCATTTAGGCACTAAATAAATACCAGAACCTTCAAGGTTATAATCTGTGGATTATTACCTGAGCCACTTACAAATTGGCAAATGGTACGTAAAGTTAGAGAGATGAATATGTGGCTCAAAGACTGGTGTGGAACATTGGCATCAGTGGGGTTGTACCGTTGGGACGGCGTACATATGAACCGTGCTGGGACCAGTAAAACATGCAGACCGTATAACTAGGGAAATAGAGAGGACGTGTGTGAGTGACAATCAAAAACGAGGATCAGATCTATATATGAACATTCCATTACACCAAGGACTCATACAAGAGCCCTAACCAGGAGTGGGAGAAGGTTCCTAGAATGAAAGGTTTAAAAATCACAGGTATATGAGGGAATGGTGGCACAAGGTAGTGAGGAGGAACTTGACTGTCACATTGTGACAGGTTGGGGCAGGAAATGTAAACATAAAAAAAACACACAGCACATTCAGAATTGTAAATAACTACAAAACATCAAAGTTAAAAGTTCTTTAGCTGAATACACAAACCATTTGCAGTGATATAGATGAGCTGATAGCACAGATTTCAACATCTGAATATGAGGTATTAGCTATTACAGAAACATGGTTACAAGGTGACCAGGACTGAATGCTCAATATTCCAGGGTGTACATTGTTCCAAAAGAACAAGCCAGAGGGGAAAGGAGGTGGGTAGCATTGTTAATCAAGGAAGGTTTCTGACCAGTGCTGAGTTGGAATAAACACAGAAGTGGAAAGATGGAATTAATGGCGTTCTGCAGGATCAGTTCTTAGCCCGCAGTTGTCCACTATTTATATTAATGACCTGGAGGAATGAATAGAATGTAAGGTTTCCAAATTGATGATACGAAAATAGGTGGAAGGGCAGGTTGTGATGAGGATACTGTGATTCTGCAGCATGATATAGATAGATTGGGTGACTGGGTGAAAACCTGGCAAATAGAGTTTAATGTGGGGAAGTGTGAGGTCATGCACTTCGGTAGGACGAATCAAAAGGCAGTTTATTATCTAAATGGAATACAGAGGGATCTAGTGTTCTATTGCATGAATCACAAAAAGCTAGCAGGCAGGTCGAACAAGTAGTTAAGAAGGCAAAAGGCATTTTGGCTTTTGTTGGAAACAGTTGGAATTAATTCCTGGGATCAGAGGGTTGCCCTATCGGAGAGACTAAATAATCTGGGTCTGTATTCACAGAACAAAGAACAAAGAAAATTACAGCACAGGAACAGGCCCTTTGGCCCGTCAAGCCTGCACCGGCCATGTTGCCCCACTTAACTAAAACGCCCTACCCTCCCGGGACCATATCCCTCTATTCCCATCCTATTCATGTACTTATCAAGTTGCCCCTTAAAAGTCACTACCTCCCCTGGCAATAAGTTCCAGGCACCCAGTACTCTCTGTGAAAAAAAGAACTGCCTTGTATATCTCCTTTAAACCTTGCCCCTCACACCTTAAACCTATGCCCCCTAGTAATTGACTCATCCACCTTGGGAAAAAGCTTCTGACTATCCATTCTATCCATGCCTCTCATAATCTTGTAGACTTCTATCGGGTCTCCCCTCCATCTCCGTCACTCCAGTGAAAACAAACCAAGTTTCTCCAGCCTCTCCTCATAGCTAATGCCCTCCATACCAAGCAACATCCTGGTAAATCTTTCCTGTATCCTCTCCAAAGCCTCCACATCCTTCTAATAGTGTGGCAACCAGAATTGAACACTATATTCCAAATGCAGCCTAACTAAGGTTCTACAAAGCTGCAACATGACTTGCCAAGTTTTGAATTCAATGCCCCGGCCAATGAAGGCAAGCATGCCATATGCCTTCTTGACTACCTTCTCCATCTGCATTGCCACTTTCAGTGACCCGTGTACCTGTATGCCCGGATCCCTTTGCCTATCAAAACTCTTAAGGGTTTTGCCATTTACTGTATATTTCCTATCTGTATTAGATCTTCCAAAATGCATTACCTCACATTTGTCTGGATTAAACTCTATCTACCATCTCTCTGCCCAAGGCTCCAACTGATCTATGTCCTGCTGTATCCTCTGATGGTCCTCATCACTTTTCATTGGAATTTGGAAGAGAGGTGACCTTATTCAAATGATAGGATCTTGAGGAGGCTTGACAGGGTAGATGTTTTCATTTGTGGGAGAGTCTTGAGCAAGGGAACATAGCTACAAGATAAAGGGTCAGTCATTTAAAACTGAGGTGCATAGAAATTTCTTCTCAGGGAAGGTAATGAACCTCCCAAAGGGTGGTGAAGGCTGGATCAGTTCAGTTAAGTTTTTTATTTGTGTCACAAGTAGGCTTATATTAATGCTGCAATGGAGTTACTGTGAAAATCCCCTAGTCACCACACTCTGACGGCTGCTTGGGTATGCTGAGGGAGAATTTAGCATGGACAATGCATCTAGCCAGCACATCTTTCGGAGGATTCAGCATTCTTAAAATACATTCAGGAAAACCTTTTATTCAGAAAGGAAAGGGGCAATTCTGGATTTGGTTTTAGAAAAAAAACATTTGGCAAACAGAAGGGGTATCAGCGATGGAGCATTTCGGTAATAGTGATCATAATTCTGTTTGATATAGCATGGTGAAGAGAAGGAAGTACTCACAGTAAAAGTTTTAGACTGGGCAAAGGACAACTTAACTAAACTGAGGTGTGATTTAGCAAAAGCGCACTGGAAACATTTATTTGAAGGTAAATCCGTCTCAGAGTAGTGAGCACTATTAGAATAGAATAGCATCCCTATGGAGCAAAAAAGAAGCCACCAGGCCCAGTCTGCACCAAGCGCTCCCAACACGACCCACTCCCCACCCCCACCCCCTCTGCCTCCCCAAAGCATCCCACCCAGGCACCAATTGGAGAAAACTAATAAATGGAATTCACTCTGGAGAAGTGTGAAGTAGTGCATTTGCAAAGGGAAAACAAGGCAAGGGGAAAAATAAATGGTGGGAAAATGAAATGTATATAGAGGTACAGAAGGACCTTAGTGTGCATGTCCACAGATTCTTGAAGGTAGCAAGAATGGTAGATCAGATGGTTAGGAAGGCAGACACGATACTTTATAGAAGCTAGGCGGTTATGTTAGACCTGTATAAAAAACCAGTTGGACCTTCAAATCCATGAACTGGGATTCAGATGCTTTCTGGAAAACAATGTAACTAATCTCCATAAACATTCCCTTCCCTACTATAATCACCTCTTCAGAAAAGCTCATACAAATTCAGGCTTAATCTATCCTTTACAAATCCAAGCTGATTCCCTCTAAATGTTCAAGGTGTTCACGGATAATGACTGGATGGGAATGTTCTTTATTGACCTGCCTAGGCTGAATAGCCACCTGTGCCATAGATGTTCTATATTTTTGCATTTCATTCAGTCATTCATTCCTATTAACCCCAAGTTTGAGAAGCTTTTGAGTTGCAATGCCCATTCATGGAATGGTATGTGATACTTACAACTAAGGTAAAGGATGCAAAGATTGAAGTGAATTTCTACAGCAAACTGTTACCAGACTGAGCATCTGTGACAACTCACTGACGCAGCCCCGTTACCCTAATTTGAAAATTCTCCTGAGGGGAAATCCCCACTTAGATAGACTGATTCTGAAATGGAGTAATAGTTATATAGACATGGTGTGACAGGATCACTCAACTGAAACCCTTTGAGCAATGCCAGTTAGCGGTTACAGCGCAGAACTTCACTGCAACCTCATCAAGTAATTTCCCTGCAACTTCATAAAGTTTCCCGCGAACTTCCCTGTATCATCCCCATCCAGTTACCCTGTGAATACCCGATACACAAACCATTTCTTTAGATTAGAAAGTTGCACGTACCGCTCTGCAATTTAAGAAAGGTAAGCACAGGGAATCCAGGGGATTGTGGACCAATTAGCCTAACAGATGTCATCAGGGAGGAAGCTGTGTAGTGGTATTGTCACCAGATTAGTAATCCAGAGAGCCAGGGTAAACCTCTGGGGACCAGGGTTCGAATCTCAGCATAGCAGATAGTGAAATTTGAATTCAATGAAAAATCTGGAATTAAAGGTCTAAAAATGACATGAAACAATGGTCAATTGTTGTAATACCCATCTGGTTCACTAATGACCTTTAGGGAAGGAAATCTGCCGTCTTTACCTCATCTGGCATACATCTAACAGGGTAGATTCAGAAAGAATCATAGAATCCCTACAGTACAGAGAAAGGCCATTCGGCCTATCAGTCTGCACTGACCACAATCCTGCCCAGGCCCTACCCCCATATCCCTCCATATTTATCCACTAATCCCTCTAACCCACACCTCTCAGGACACTAAGGGACAATTTAGCATGATAATCAACCTAATCCGTACGTCTTTGGATTGTGGGAGGAAACCGGAGCACCCGGAGGAAACCCACGCAGACACAAGGAGAATGTGCAAACTCCACACAGACAGTGACCCAAGCCAGGAATTGAACCCAGGTCCCGCGAGCTGCGAAGCAGCAGTGCTAACCACTGTGCTACCAAGCCGCCCATCGGAATGCTCCCGATGGCGGGGGAGTCCAGAACTAGGAGTCATAGTTTGACGATTTTAGAACTGAGATGAGGAGAAACTTCTTCACCCAGTGGGTGGTGAATATATGGAATTCACTCCCACAGAAAGTAGTTGAGGCCACAATGTTGTTTGATTTCAAGAAGAAATTAAATATAGTTCTTGAGGCTAACGGGATCAAGGGATATGGGAGGAAGGGGGGGAAATCAGGATATTGAATTTGATGATCAGCCATGATCATAATAAATGGCAAAACAGGCTTGAAGGGCCAAATGGCCTACTCCTACTTCCAGTTTCTATGTGACTCCAGACCCACAGCAATGTGCTTGACTCTTAACTGCCCTCTGAAAAATGGCCGAGCAAACCATTCAGTTCAAGGGCAACTAGGGATGGGCAATAAACGCTGGCTCAGCCAGCAACACCCATTCCTATGAATTAATAAAAAAAAGGGAAAGTAATTAAGAAAAGTGATTGTGAACACTTTGAAAATTTCCAGCTGATCATGAATTGCCGGCGTGGATTTGTAGAGTGTAGATCATGCCTGATGAACTTGGCTGAAGTTTTTTTGAAGAGGTGATTATAATAGTGGAGGAGGGAATTTTTAAGCTTGTTATTTATTCCTGTGGGCTAAAGTTGAACTTTGTGGAATTGAAGACCTGGTTAGGAAATTGGCTGAGAAGTAAGAGACAGAGTGGAGGGATAATGAATAGGAACTCTAATTGTCAAGATGTGACCAGGATCTGTTTGGATTAATTCATTAATGATGGGAATGGGAGTAATGTTACAGCTGTACAAGTTCACCGGTTAGACCACAGCTGGAGTGCTGTGTTGAACTGTGGGTACCAGACCTAAAGATCAGTGCTTGAAATGCCAAAGCATACAAGGCTACGCACCAAATGCTGGAAAATGGGATTTGAATACATAGGTGTTTGATGGCCGGCACAGACACGATGGGCCAAAGGGTTTCTTCTGGTGCTGTAAAACTCTATGACTATGACAGATATATTGCCCTTAGAGAAAGTGTAGATTTACAAGAATGATACCGACCTCCAAAGGTTAAGTTCTGTGGGAAAATTACACAAACTAGGATTGTATTCCCTAAAATTTGGAAGGTTAAGAGATTTGATGTAAATTTTCAAGATGTTAAGGAGAACAGATAGGGTAGATAGGGTTATACAGCACACAAACCGGTTCATTGGCTCAATCAGTCCATGCAGCATTTCTACTCCTCTTCAACTCAACTCCTGCCTTTACTCATCTGATTCTATCAATATCACCCTTTATTCCCCTCATGTATGTCTTGGTCAAGAAAGAGAAGCTATTTTCACTGGTTGGGAATCAAAAACTGAACTCCACCAATCACATAAACACTATGGTTACAAGAGTAGACCAGATGTTGGGAGTTCTGCAGCAAGTAACTCATCTCCTAACTCTTCAAAGCCTGTCCACCATCTACAAGGGAGAAGTCAGGAATGTTATGGAATACTTTCCACTTGCCTGGATGGGTGCGATTTCAACAATACTCAAGAAAGACACTATTCAGCACAAAGCAGTTTGCTTGATTAGCACCCCGCCCACCACCTCCAACATCTACTCCCACCACTGATGCAAGTGGCAGCCATATGTACCATCTACAAGATGCACTGCAGCAACTCACCAAACCTCCCTCAACAGCACCTTCCAAACCCATAACCTCAACCACCTTGAAGAACAAGGGAATACCATTGTTTGCAAGTCTGCCTCCAAGCCATCCACTCCTGAGTTGGAACTATATCGCCGTTCCTTCATTGTTGCTGGGTCAGAATCCTGTGTGGGAATCCTCCCACACAGCTCTGTGGGTTTATTTACATCACAAGGACTGCAGCGCTTCAAGAAGGACGGTTTCCACTGACTTCTCGAGAGCAATTAGGGTTGTGCATTAAAAACAATGTCCATGACATGTGGGAGAATTAGGCCTCTCAGGAGTGAGCTCAGGAAACAATTCTACAGGCAAAGTCTGGTAGAAATTTGGAACTCTCTTCCACAACAGCCAGTTGATGCTAGGCTGATTATTAATTTAGTTCTTCCCATTCCTAAATATTCTAATGATACTACCTTGGTGCAACACCCATGATGAGGAGCAAGTTGCTGAGAATGAGAGCAAGGCGTGAGAACAAGGGGCGGCACGGTGGTACAGTGGTTAGCACTGCTGCTTCACAGTGCCAGGGACCTGGGTACGATTCCCGGCTTGGGTCACTGCCTCTGTGGAGTTTGTACATTCTCCCAGTGTCTGCATGGGTTTTCTCCTACTTTCTGAAAGACGTGCTGGTTAGGTTGAATTGACCTGAACAGGTGCCGGAGTTTGGCGACTAGTGGAATTTCACAGTAACTTCATTACAGTGTTAATGTAAGCCTTACTTGTGATCTGAAAAAAATACACTTTTAACTTGAAGCTGAGTTATGGGGTGAAGTTGGGTTGGTGGCATTTGCAGATTAGAGGGAGAAGGTGGGTGGCTGAAGTGGTGGAGTGGGATGAGAGGTGTGTGTAAAGGATGTTTCTCATTTTGAACGTTTCTTGCTCCTGAATATTCATATGTTGATTTTCAAGTGCAAAACTCTGAAGCTGCTGGCTACCTCTGTGATGTGCAATCAATGCTCAACAGGAATATAAACCACTCCACATCAACCATCCTCTCTGCCACTGATGGGCTGTTCTCAGCTGCTGTGTCACACGACACAGTGAAAATGTTGTTTTCACATGGTCAATCAGTGTTATTTTGTTGGATCGGAAATGCTGCTAAATCTGCAGCCCATGCACTGCACTCAGGCACTGCATGAACAGGAAGTGTTATTTGCATAAAGCCAACAGAGAGGGTAGTGCAAGTTTGCTAGGCTGAAAGCAAGGCATCACTGTTCAGCATACAGCTTCACTCTAAAACCATTCACTCTACACCACTGAAAGGTAGGCAGGCCCTGAACTTCCATGCGCTCTCATTCTTATTCAGTGTGTGCTATACCAGGCAGGAAAATCTCTTGACGGCCTTACGCTTCTCAGGGATAAGATTACCTATAAGCAGGGCAAGGGGGTGAATACCTATGTCATCAGTTTGGACCAGAAGACCTTGGACAAAACATCACAGACCTGCATGATGGATGTACTGTCCAAAATGGAGTTATGGAAGGAACCTGCGATTGAATCCAACTGCTCTACATAAACAGCAGTCAAGCAACTTCAATAAATGGGTGCATAGAAAACATTCTTTCTGGTTGTATCACAGCTTGCTCTGCCCAAGACTACAAAAGGTCATGAATGTAGCCCCATCCATCACACAAACCATTCACTGAATCTGTCTACACTTCCCGCTGCCTCTTCCACCTTCTCCCTTCGGGAAAAAGAAACAAAAGTCTGAGGTCACGTACAACCAACTCAAGAACAGCTTCTGCCCTGCTGCCATCAGATTCCTGAATGGACTTTCCTTGCATTAAGTTGATCTTTCTCTACACTCTAGCTATAACTGTAACACCACATTTTGCACTCTCTTGTTTCCTTCTCTATGATCAGTATATTTTGTCTATACAGTGTGCAAGAAACAATAATTTTCACTGTATGTTAATACATGTGACAATAATAAATCAAATCAAATCACACTGAAAACTTTCTGATAAAGGAGGAAAAATGTATCTAACATCACCCTAGTCCTGATGGGTACCTTTTTGTGTAGCTGCAGCAAGTTGTATATCAACTCTGATATGCAAACGCCAAAAATCACTGCATGTGGAAGTTCTACCTGTCTATGGGGTTGGGAAGGGTGAGTTCAGCCATATCGTCACAGAACAGTCCAAGTGATTAGACTTTACCGTACCACTCATTCCTTGTAGAAAAGTTTTTAACTAATGAATCAGATCAAAATTCTTCAATCCTGCCACATCCAGCCATGAATGGTCAGGATAGTTGAACAAATAAGAAAAGGAGGCTCCATTAACATTCCCAGCCTCAACGATGAGGGAGCCAGCACGTGAGTGCAAACAAGGCTCACAACCATCTTCAGCCAGAGATGCCAATTAGATGATCCATCTTGGCCTCCTATGAGGTTCCCAGCACTACTGATCCAGTTTTCACCCAGTTCAGTTACATCTTCAATACACCAGTAATTTTTAAAAATTCATTCATGGGACATGGGTACCAGTCTCTGGCCAGTATTTATTGCCCATCCCTAGTTGCCCTTGGAAGGCAGTTGAGAGTCAACCACATTGCTGTGGCTCTGGAGTCACATGTTGGCCAGGTAAGGATGGCAAATTTCCTCCCCTAAAGGAAATTAGTGAACCAGATGGGTTTTTCCAACAATCAACAACAGTCATTAGTAGATTCCTAATTCCAGATTTTTAAAATTCCACCGTCTGCTGTGGCGGGATTCGAACCCTAGTCCTCAGAACGTTAGCTTAGTTTCTAGACTAATAATCTAACAATAATATCACTTGGCCATCACCTCCCTGGATTCAGATAGTGACAATCAGAAATGAGAACAAAATCAGTGACTGGACGGCCATTATAAGAGAGGTTAGACAAGGCTGTATTACCCAGATTCTCCTAGGAATTGGAGGGATGGATGGTACAAGAATAAGAGGAACAGTCATCAACAAAGTTCATTATTCTGACAATACCGTATTTATAGCAACAATCTAATCCAATGCAGTCATAAAGGGAAGTGATAGATATGGGCTTACACTCCAGTGCAAGAAAATGCAGACTATGCTAATGACAAAGGAAAAGGGAATTCCAGTGTGCTACATCACAATAAATGGGAGTACATTGGAAGATATCAATCAATTCAACTATCTAGAAGTACAGGAACATCCAACATCAAAGGCAGTATTGAAATTCAAAAAAGGATTGTAAAAGTGTATTTACAAAGCTAAACAACAGTCTAAGAAATGCCAGTTTGAGCTGTGAAATGAGATTCTGGGCATTCAAATATATGTATGTTAAGGAATGAATTATAAATGAGAAATCTGGAGCTTTGGGAAATGGGACGAAAAGCAACTAGCTTCAAAATGTGGTGCTTAAGAAGGATCCTAAGGATAAGCTGGGTAGAGGAAAAAAACTAACAAAGAAGTATGGAATAAAGCGGAAGAACAAATTCTTAAATAATGCTGGAAGAAGACAAATGGGGTTCTTTGGATGTGTTATTTGTGTAGAAGGAATGAAGTGTCATTCACCGCCTTGATTCTCAGAAGGAGAGCAAGAGGTGAAGGAAGCAGCATTAAAGACTGGTTTAGCAAGGACTCAAATAATGAGGCCTCCACTGTTGATTGGAAAGTTTAGAAGACAAGGATCAACTATGCCATCCAGCATGGCACTTAGATGAGTACGATGGGTAGCCAACCAAACGGAATCGCCAGTTGAACAGATAACACTACTAGCTACAGTTCTGATTGGTTTAGGAAATGGAATCGAAATGTTGCTGCAGTGATCGATTCCCTTGAATCAAGGAAGCAATTGCTATGCTAATCAGTGTACCCAAACAGGCACTGAAGTGTGGCGATTTTCACAGTACCTTCATTGAGGTGTGAATGTCAGCATACTTATGACACAAATAAACAAAATTAAAACTTAACTGTTCTCTGGGTTTAGAAAGAGAGTAAGAAGTCTCACAACACCAGGTTAAAGTCCAACAAGTTTATTTGATAATAAACCCACAAGCTTTCAGGGTTTGCCCCTTCGTCAGGTGAGTGGTGAGTTCTGGTTGCAAACAGAGCATATAAAGGCACACACAGTTTACAGATTAGATGATTAGAATGCGAGTCTTTACAGCTAATCAAGTCTTAAAGGTGCAGACAATGTGAGTGGAGATAGCATTAAGCATAGGTTTTAGGTTAAATCATAAGTGGCATCTCCACATCATGACTACTTTAGAAAGAGAGCCAAGGCTGTAGCTTAATTTCAGGATTCAACATCAGGTCCCATCCAGAGGAGAGTAGGGTCAAGGTAAGACAAGAAGGGAAGTATGATTAACAAACAAGATGCCAGAATGCACCCAGAATAGGTGCAAGTAATGTCAAATCTGATGACCACCACTTATAACTATTTATTAATCTTTTACTTGTTTTCAGTAAAATAGCCATTATAAAACATATTGGTGTCAGTCTCAAACTATTCAACCTGTCTTCCACAAAACTACATGTGACAGCAGTGTGTACTACCTACAAGAAGCATTGCAGCATCTCACCAACAAAACCCTGTCACCCAGAAAGACAAGGGCAGCATGCATAATGGAACATTAACATGTCCAAAGTTCCTTCCAAGTCACACATCTTCCTTACTTAGACATAAAGACTGGCTGTTAGTTTCACTATCGCTGAGTCAAAATTCTGGACCACCTTACCTAACAGGACCAAGAAAGTCCGCCACACAGGATTGCAGCTGTTCTAGAAGAAGGCTCACCACCATCTTCTCAAGGACAACAAGAGATGGGCAATAAATGAGGGCAATTTCCACATTCCGAGAATACCCTAAATCCCCCACGTTTCTCATGGAGCTAGTTTTGAGGGGTGCAAAACTACTGCTTTCCCTCAACCTGGTCCACTACGTCTGAGGGGGTTTCCCAGAACAAAACCTGCTTTAGCCGTTGTCTGGGATGGGCTGGTACAATAACAACAACCTACTTTCATATAGCACCTTTGATATAGTAAAACCTACTGGGTTCTTCACAGCAGCATTTATCAAAAGAAAATTTGACACCGAGAAACATAAGGAAATATTAGGACAAGTGGTCAAAAGCTTGGTCAAAAAGTACGTTTTAAGGAAGGTAATATTTTGGAGGTTTGTTGGGCTGGTGGACCTTACAGAGATAAGGACGGGGTGAGACCAAGGAGGAATTTGAAAACAAGGATGAGAATTTTGAAATTGAGGCATTGCTGGACTGTAACTCAATGGATGTCAGCGAGCAGAGGTGTGAGGGTGAACAAAACTTGAGGACACAGGAAACAAAGTGTAGGTAGGATAAGCTCACATTTACAGAGGGTGGAAGGCCACCCAAGAGTGCACTGGAATAATTGTGTCTGGAGGTAACAAAGTCATGGATGAGGGAGTTAGAGGCAGGACATACACTGGATATAAGAATATAAGAACTAGGAGCAGGAGTAGGCCATCTGGCCCCCTCGAGCCTGCTCCACCATTCAATAAGATCATAGCTGATCTTTTCATGGAACCAGCTCCACTTACCCACCCGCTCACCTTTAATTCCTTTACTGTTCCAAAATTTATCTATCCTTGCCTTAAAAACATTCAATGACGTGGCCTCAACTGCTTCACTGGGCAGGGAATTCCACAGATTCACAACCCTTTGTGTGAAGAAGTTCCTCCTCAACTGAGTCCTAAATCTGCTTCCCCTTATTTTGAGGCTATGCCCCCTAGTTCTAGTTTCATCCGCCAGTGGAAACAACTTCCCTGCTTCTGTCTTATCTATTCCCTTCATAGTCTTATATGCTTCTATAAGATCTCCCCTCATTTTTCTGAATTCCAATGAATATAGCCCCAGTCTACTCAGTCTTTCATCATAAGCCAACCCTCTCAACCTAGTGAATCTCCTCTGCACCCCCTCCAGTGCCAGTATATTCTTTATCAAGTAAGGAGACCAAAACTATACACAGTGCTCCAAGTGTGGCCTCACCATTCATGGTGCAAGGCCAAAGGGAATAGAATGAAGCAAAGTATTCAGCAGCTGCTGAGGTAGAACCTTCACGGAAGTACCAACCTGTGACTTGAACTGCACTTTCAGTAGTGGCTGCAATCTCTAAAGAATCATAGAATTCCTACAATGCAGAAGGAGGGCATTTAGCTCATTGAGTCTGCACCAATAAAAATCCCACCCAGACCCTATTCCTGTAACCCCATCTATTTACTCTGTTGTTCCCTCTAACTTTCAGGGGCAATTTAGCATGGCCAATCCATCTAACCTGCACATTTTTGGACCGTGGAAGGAAACCCATGCAGTCACAGAGAGAACATGCAGATTCCACACAACCAGCGACCCACAGTCAGAATTGAACTCGGGTCCCTAGTGCTGTGAGACAGCACTGCTAACCACTGTGCCATTGTGCTGCCCATGAAGGAGGTGATCGTAATGTCACTGGACCAGCGAGATTGGGGTGTGGGGCCAGGATCGACAAAGTTATTGAGGGTGGGATAACTTGGAAGGAACTCCATTGAGTACAGGGTGTCTGATTAGGCAGACAAGCCCCCTTCTGGGTCGACGATGCCTGGACTTGTGGCACCGGCCTCTCTCTCTGAAAAATCCCAGCGCTGGCAGGAAGAGACCCCAAAGAGACCATTCATTTGGCATTTTAGGGTCTCAAGTGTCCCACAGGCTGATGCCTGCTCTACCACTGGTGTGATAAGTGATGGACACAGCACCAATGTCATGATGCCCAATTTCACATCGCTGTCCCATCCCACCTGCCATCCTGCCCTCCCAGGAAGCAGCATCAAATTCTGGCCAATGTTGAATGTTGCAGGCCAATGGCCTCTTAGCAAAACTGAGGAAAGTTTGAAAATGTGATAGATAAAGATTGGGGAGATGCATAGAAAAACGAAAGGAAGGATCTGTAATAGGATGGAGGGCAGGAGAGATTAAATGACAAAAGTTTCATGGTGCCAGGCCAAAGGGAACGATAATGGCTTAATCAGAGAAACAAAGAGATGACTAGCCTACAGGAGGTGTAAATGGCAGGTTGGCTGCCGTCTGAATGCAAGGGAAAAGATGTAAGAAAGAGACAAGACAAAAATTCTATGAGGATGTGTCTAGTGCGGTGGATAGAGGGGAACCGGTGGATGTGGTGTTTATCGATTTTCAGAAGGCGTTTGATAAGGTGCCACACAAAAGGTTGTTACAGAAGGTTAGGGGGCATGGAGTTGGGGGTAAGGTGTTAGCATGGATAGGGGATTGGCTGTCAAATAGGAGGCAGAGACTGGGTGTCAGTGGGTGCTATTCGGATTGGTGGTTGGTTACTAGTGGAGTGCCCCAGGGATCGGTGCTGGGGCCTCAGCTATTTACCATTTATATAGGTGATCTGGAGGAGGGAGCCGAGTGTAAGGTGTCAAAATTTGCCGATGACACAAAGATAAGTGGAACAGCAAATTGTGCGGAGGGTGTGGAAAGTCTGCAGAGGGATCTAGATAGGCTGAGTGAGTGGGCAAGGACCTGGCAGATGGAATACAATGTTGGCAAGCGTGAGGTTATCCACTTTGGTAGGAATAATAGTAGGAAGGACGACTACTTACAAGGTGAAAAGTTGCAGCATGCTACGGTGCAGAGGGACCTGGGGGTCCTTGTGCATAAGTCGCAAAAACCCAGCCTACAGGTGCAGCAGGTGGTCAGGAAGGCAAATGGGATGCTGGCCTTCATAGCGAGGGGGATTGAATATAAAAGTAGCAAGGTCTTGCTGCAACTGTACAGGGCACTGGTGAGGCCGCAGCTGGAGTACTGTGTGCAGTTTTGGTCGCCGCACTTGCGCAAGGATATTTTGGCCTTGGAGGGAGTGCAGAGGAGGTTCAATAGACTGATACCGGAGTTGAGGGGGTTGAGCTATGAGGAGAGGCTGAATAGGCTGGGCTTGTACTCATTAAATTTAGAAGGATTGGGGGGGGGATCTCATTGAGACGTATAAGATGATGAAAGGGATGGATAGGGTAGAGGTGAAGAGGTTCTTCCCGCTCAGAAAGGACAGCAGGACTAGAGGGCACAGCCTCAAGATAAGGGGGGGTGCAGTTTAGAACAGAGTTGAGGAGGAACTTCTTCACTCAAAGGGTGGTGAATCTCTGGAATTCTCTGCCCATTGAAGTGGTGGAGGCTACCTCGCTAAATATATTTAAGACGTGGGTAGATAGGTTTTTGGTAGGCAAGGGGATTAAGGGTTATGGGGAGAAAGCCGGAAAGTGGAACTGAGCCACTTCAGATCAGTCATGATCTTACTGAATGGCGGGGCAGGCTTGAAGGGCTAGATGGCCTACTCCTGTTCCTATTTCTTATGTTCTTAAGAGAAAAGACCAGCAAAAGGAAAAAATGGGGAGGAGGTTATGAGCTAAAATTGTCGAACTCAGCGTTGAGTCCAAAAGATTGTAAAATGCCCTATGGAAAGATGAGCTTGTGTTGAGCTTCATTGGAACATTGCACCAGGCTAAAGAAAGAAAGGTCAGGATGGGAGACAAGGTGGGGAATTAAAAATAACAGGTGACAACAAACTTGGGGTAATGTAAGCAGACTCAATGAAGGCATTCTTCAAAGTGGCCTTCAATTGCGTTTGGATCGCTCAGTTCTTTCCCTATTTCTTTTAAGAGTTCTTCTTTCTTAAAGAAACAACTTGTGAAACAAGCACAAATATCAATAAACAAGACTGGCTGCAATGCAAGTGTTGTCCCCTCCATGGCAGAATTTTATGTCAATCGGGCAGGTGCACTCCTGACCCAAAAGCACATGAAATCATGCGAGAGGATGTTGGGTGCGCATCCTGACAACATCATGCACTTGTGCGATATTTTGGTCACCAGATGCAAGTGGGAATCGGCAGCATGCCTGCCAACAATTAAGCAGCTAGCTAAGGGAATCACAAATAACATGGACAGGCGGTCATCCTGTTTTTTCACTTTTCTCATCCAAATGTGCGATATAAAGGGGGCAGGGGCACTGACTGTGTGAGTCATGAGGAGTTCAGGATAGACTTTGCCTTAGCACTACTGTTGAGATTTCAGACCTTTTCCTCTGGTTTCTTGTGCGTATTTGTATTGTTAACCTTGTTCTGAGTGCGGCACAGTGGCACAGTTGTTAGCACTGCTGCCTCACAGCGCCAGGGTTCAATTCCAGCTTCGGGTCATTATCTGTGTGGAGTTTGCACATTCTCCCTGTGTCCAAGTGGGTTTCCTCCAGGTGCTCCAGTTTCCTTCCACAGTCCAAAGATTTGTGGGTTAGGTGGATTGGCTTTGGTAAATTCCCCCTTAGTGTGGGAGGGATTAATGAGGTAAATACATGGTGTTGCAGGGATAGGATAGGGCCTGGGTGGGATTGCTATTGGCGGAGATTCAATGGGCCTCCTTCTGCACTGTAAGGATTCGATAATTCTATGTCTCTTCAGTTCTGTTGGAGTATTCCTGCCCATTGCAGCCTTCAGTATTCGGACCATCTACATTTCAGCAGACAGGGATTGGAGGTCCAACAAAACCAACATGATCAGCACCATATCCACCACCACAAACATTCACCCACTCCATCACCAATGGACCGTGGCAGCAGTGTATGTCATATACAAGGTGCACTGCAGCAACTGACTAACAGTCCTTCAACAGCACTTTCCAAACTCACAATCTCTAGCATCAAGTGGAACAAGGACAGCAGATACATGAAGCCACCTTGAGGTCAGGTCATAATTCCATGAAAGCGGCATCACAGGTAGACAGGGTGGCAAAGAGGTGTTTGGAACACTTGCCGTCATCAGTCAGAGCACTGAATACAGGAGTTGGGATGTGTACAATTCTGGTCGCCTTGCAATAGGAAGGATGTTATTAAACTGGAAAGGGTGCAAAAAAGATTTACAAGGATGTTACTGGAACCAGAAGTTTTAAATTATAAGGAGAGGCTGGGTAGGCTGGGAAGAGGATGAGGGATGACCTTACAGAGGCGTATGAAATCAACAGAAGCATAGAAAGGTCAATAGCTACGGTCTTTTCCCCAGTGTAGGGAAATCCAAAACTAGGGGTGGCATGGTGGCACAGTGATTAGCACTGCTGCCTCAGAGCACCAGAGACATGGGTTCGATTCCCTGCTTGGGTCACAAACTATGTGGAGTCTGCACATTCTCTCAGTGTCTGTGGATTTCCCCCGAGTGCTCTGGTTTCCTCTCACAGTCTAAAAGACGTGCTGGTTAGGTGCAATGGCCGTGCTAAATTCTCTCTCAGTGTCCCTGAACAAGTGCCAGAGTGTTGCGACTGGGATTTTTCACAGTAACTTCATTGCAGTGTTAATGTAAGCCTACTTGTGGCTAATAAACTTTACTTTAGAGGCCATAGGTTTAAGGTGAGAGGGGGAAGATTTAAAAGGGACCCGAGGGGCAACTTTTTCTCACAGAGGATGGTGTGTATATAGAGTGAGCTGCCAGAGAGGTGGCAGAGGTGAGTACAATTACAACATTTAAAAGACATTTGGACGGGTACATGGATGGGAAATGTTTAGAGGGAAATGGGCCAAACGCAGGCAAATGGGTCTAGTTCATTTTAGGAAACCTGGTTGGCACGGATGAGTTGGGCCAAAGGGCCTGTTTCCGTGCTGTATATCTCTATGACTCGAGGTCGCATGTCATTCTGCCTTGGAATCATAGCATTATTTCTTCAGTGCTGCCAGGTCAAAATCGATGAATTCGCTCCCTAACAGCACTGTGGATATACCAACAAAACATGGACTGAGCGGTTGAACAAGGTAGTTCACCAGCACTTTCTCAAGGACATTTAGGGATGGGCAATAAATAGCAGCCTTGCCAATGATACTCACATCCCAGGAATGAATTCAAAAAAGCTTTCTCCACTGATGGGGCAGTCTAGGATAAAGGACTGTGCTCTTAACATTAGATCCAGACCATTCAGGAGAAAAGTTAGGAAATGCTTCTTTACACAAAGAGTGTTAGAAGTCTGGAAGTCTCCTCTCTCAAAAGCAGTCAATACTGGTTCAATTAATATGTTTAAGTCTGAGAACGATGGATTTTTGCGTGTTAAGAGTATGAAGAGACATGATGCCATGCTGGTGGATAAAGTTAAGATACAGGTCAACCTTGATCTAACTGAATGACGGATAAGCTCAAGGGACTAAATGACTAATCCTATTCCTATGTTCCTATTAACTGGGGCCCTATCTGCCCTCTCAAATGTACATGGCACAGTGGTTGGCACTGCTGCCTCACAGGGCTAGTGACTTGGGTTCGATTCCAGCCTTGGGTGACTGGATGGAACTTGTGTCTGCATGGTTGCCTCCGGGTGCTTCGGTTTCCTCCCAAAGTCCAAAGATGTGCAGTTTGGGTGGATTGGCCATGCTAAATTGCTCCTTAGTGTTCAAAAATGTGTAGGTTAGGGAAGTTAACAGGTAAATGCATGGGGTTAAGGGAATGCAGCGGAGAAAAGGGAAGGGAGTGGGGTGGGACTGGGGGTTGGACCTGGGTAAGATACTCTGTCAGACAATCGGTGCAGGCTCGACAAGTTGAATGGCCTCCTTCTGCATTATAGGGATTCTATAAAATAAAACATTTCATGGAATTATTTTGAAACACAGCAGAGGTTCTTTTTGCCTTGATGTCCAGACCAACAATCCTTTGTTAACCCTCACCAAGAAACAGATTGGCTTGCTACGCACAAATTGGGTGCCTTGGTTTCCTACATCGCAGCAGCGAATATAAAAATACATAATTGGCAGTAAAGCATTTCGGATGCTCCTCAGATGTGAAAGGTGTGACAGAAATGCCAATGTCTTGCTTCCCGTCCTGCAGTCTGTGTGCTGACTTGTTGAGATTTAGTTGGACTCCATCAACGCGCTCCTCTGTTGAGATGTGTTGCGATGACACCGCCCCCCACCCCCCAACCTGCTATTGTCAACAATCATGGCTATTCTGGGCTGAGTTAGTGTGTCATTTCCTGTTTACTTGTTTGTTGTTGGAATGGAAGCTTGTTGAGGTGACGGAGCTGTCAGCCACTGTTCCACTGCCTCAGCGCTGAGTGGGCTGGATTCAGACACTATTGGACAAAACCTGCTAAAGTAACAGTAGGTTTGAAGTCATAGCCCTCCCCCCAGTGGGGCTCACATTGCCGTCAGACGTTTGTAAAAGTTTATTTTTGACCTTATTTCTGCAATGTAGTTAGTTTCCAGACTGCTGCAGCCTCCAGACTGACACATGGTCCAGAATTTCCAGGCTCATAAATAGAAAAGGCTGTAAACCTGTCCTTGGGTGGCAGCCCCCAGAGGTCTCTAAACCACTCTATGCCTTATAAACTGCCTGTAACACACATGATGCACAGCTTAAGGCAGCCACCACTGAAATTACAATTCAAATTAGATCCCTCGATGTGCCCAGCAGTTTGCCAAATGATTGAATTGATTTATTATTGTCACATAAAGGCGGCTCCAGATTTCTTGCGAGCTGTCCCCAGCTCACCCTCAATCTTTTACTCTCAGGAAGGCGAATGGGATGCTGGCCTTCATAGCGAGGGGGATTGAATATAAAAGTAGGGAGGTCTTGCTGCAGCTGTATAGGGCATTGGTGAGGCCGCAGCTGGAGTACTGTGTGCAGTTTTGGGCGCCGCACCTGCGCAAGGATATTTTGGCCTTGGAGGGAGTGCAGAGGAGGTTTACTAGGCTGATACCGGAGTTGAGGGGGTTGAGCTATGAGGAGAGGCTGAATAAACTAGGCTTGTACTCGTTAGAGTTTAGAAGAATGAGGGGAGATCTCATTGAGACGTATAAGATGATGAATGGGATGGATAGGATAGAGGTGGAAAGACTCTTCCCGCTCAAAAAAGACAGTAGGACTAGGGGGCACAGCCTCAAGATAAAGGGGGGGCGGTTCAGAACGGAGTTGAGGAGGAACTTCTTCACTCAAAGGGTGGTGAATCTCTGGAATTCTCTGCCCGTTGAAGTGGTGGAGGCTGCCTCGCTAAATATTTTTAAGAAGCGGGTTGATGGGTTTTTGATAAGAGAGGGGATTAAGGGTTATGGGGAGAGGGCGGGAAGGTGGAGCTGAGCCACGACAGATCAGCCATGATCTTATTGAATGGCGGGGCAGGCTCGAAGGGCTAGATGGCCTACTCCTGCTCCTATTTCTTATGTTCTTATGTTCTTATTCTGTGCTCTTAGTGCCAGTTCCAAGCAGGCGTTCTGGATGGTTCCTGGATGCCCTCACCAATATGGCATGCTCCATGTCGGGGGGGGAGGGGTGTACAGCAGTATGCCATTGAGGTTCAGGGGCTGAGCTCCACCCTGGAAGTGAAGCTGACATTGTAAAACTGATGGTGAGGGGTTCTGGGTAGTTGGTATTTGGGGGTCGTCAATCGATTAGGTTGGTACAAGCCAATGCTCACCATTGCCTCTGTTCTTTATGTGGGTGAGTAGATTGGGCATGAATCCCAGCAAATGACTTTGAGCAATGCTCAAGTCGATGACTCATTCTCAGCTGAATGCTGCCCCGCAGACAATAACTTGACCTTTATCTACTGGTTTGCAAGTTTGCGCCTGAATCCGGAAACCGCACCAGACACATGGGGAATGGAACATTGAACAGACCCTGTCCATTTTAGCAATGAAACAAACCCAGCATCACCATCAACACAATACGGAGTAAAGCACCCTTTTCGCTCTCTCCATCATACACTCTCAGGGCAAAGCACTGGTTAGTAACTTGTCCTCTGTACTGTCACCATCAAATGACCTTGGTGCATCTACAGCAGTGGGTTAGATACAGAATAAAATGTTCTCTACATTGCCTCAGAGTACAGGATGAATACAGAGAAAAGTTCTCTCGGCACCGTCCAATTAAACACTCTCTGGGAAAGTATAACATGGGTGGGATATGGAGTAAAGCTTCCTCTAAATTGTCCTGTCAAATGCCCCCAGGACAAGTACAGTACGAGGTTAAGTACAGAGTAAATTTCCCTCTATACTGGACCCATCAAACACTCCCAGGACAGGTATGGCACGGGGTTAGATACAGAGTAAAGCTCCCTCTACACTGTCCCCCATCAAACACTCCCAGGACAGGTACAGCATGGGGTTAGATACAGAGTAAAGCTCCCTCTACACTGTCCCCATCAAACACTCCCAGGACAGTACATCACGGGTTGGATACAGAGTCAAGCCTTCTCTACAGGATTCCCTTTCCCATCAATGTGCATTCTAAAGTATTGTGACATTTCTCTTGATTACTGAGGTGCTGTAGTGTATATGTCAGTTTCATATTACATTCCTTTTAATCAGACATATGAAATGGGAGCCTCCCTTTAACAAAATCTTTGTGTTTGATTTTAGGCAAGAAACAAACAGACGGGGGACCTGGCTGCAGTGAAGATCATAAAAATGGAACCCGGTAAGAATTTTGACTCAACATTGACACACATTTCTCTCTCCTTCAGACAGGAGCAAGAGAGGTTCTGACAAAGGACAAACCTGTCATTACCAGAAGCAGCTCTGTTTTCCAATGTGGCAGAGTGTCTGTGTTTATAGATCGTCATGATGTGGATGTGCCGGCATTGGACTGGGGTAAACACAGTAAAAAGTCTGACAACACCAGGTTTTAGTCCAACCGATTTATTTGATAGTAAACGCACAAGCTTTCGGGTTAGTCCCTTCGTCAGGTGAATCAGACATCACCTGACAAAGGGACTAACCCGAAAGCTTGTGCGTTTACTATCAAATAAATCGGTTGGACTAAAACCTGGTGTTGTCAGACTTTTCACTTTATAGATCGTACCAGGCTGGGCACCAACTGTGCCAAGTCCCATTCATCCATCGCCCCATATTTACCGAGCTGCTTTGTCTCCACTGCATGGCCTATGTCTGCTCAATTTCATATGTTTTTATATTTCTTTTGGTCCAGCAACACATTTTAAAGTTCTTATCCTTGTTTTTGAGCCTCTCTTATGGCCCTCCCTATGTCTATAACTTGCTTCGACCTTACAACCCGCTGAGATATCTGCACTCTTGCAATTCTGGTCCCTTGCATCATCTGGTTTTAATCACTCCATCAACTACAGACCTGCCTTCAGCTGCCTAGGGCTTAAGTTTGGAAATTCCTCCCTAAACTGCTCTGCATCTCTATCTCATTCTTGCCTCAAGACACTCCTTAAAACCTATCCCTGACTAAGCTTTTGGTCATCTGTCCTAATGCCTATTCTGTTATTTAACACTGCCTGCAAGTGAGTTGAGACAAAACATTAAAGGTGCTAACTAAATGCAGGCTGCTGTTAGAGTCAACCTAACTCTTCGCTTTCCTGTTGACGAATTTCAAAGGTTCAAGTATATATAAGGGCAGCACATGGCACGGTGGTTAGTACTGCTATCTCACACGCTGTGGACCCAGGTTCGATTCCAGCCTCGGGTGACTGTCTGTTGGAGTTGAAGTGCAAGCACTGTTGTTTAAAAAAATATGTGGGGTCATTTTCGACTTCTCCGCTGGGGCTATCACTCTCAAAATGGTGATGTGGAGATGCCGGCATTGGACTGGGGTAATCACAGTAAGAAGTCTTATAACACCAAGTTAAAGTCCAACTTGTTTATTTGGTAGCAAACGCCACTTGCTTTCGGGGCACTTGCTGCTCCTTCGTCAGGTGAGTGGGGAGATCTGATCACAAACAGGGGGCATATAAAGCCACAAACTCAATTTACAGAATAATGATTGGAATGCGAGTCTTTACAGCTAATCAAGCCTTAAAGTACAGACAATGTAAGTGGAGATAGCATTAAGCACAAGTTAAAGAGATGTGTATTGTCTCCAGATAGTTAGTGAGATTTTGCAAGTCATAGGGGTTACAGATAGTGTGATATGAACCCAAGATCCCGGTTAAGGCCGTCCTCATGAGTGCAGAACTTGGCTATTGGTCTTTGCTCTGCGACTCTGTGCTATCGTGTGTCGCGAAGGCCGCCTTGGAGAACGCTTACCAGAAGATCAAAGGTTGGTCATGGGCATTCGGCCTGGACTTGCGAAATCTCACTAACTGTCCTGTCTGGACACAATACACATCTCTTTAACTTGTGATTAACCCTCTATCCACTTATACTGTCTGTACCTTTAGGCTTGATTAGCTGCAGAGACTTGCATTTCAATCATTACTCTGTGAATTGAGTTTGTACCTTTATATGCCCTGTTTGAGAAAAGATCTCCCACTCACCTGACAAAGGAGCAGCAAGCGCTCCAAAAGCTAGTGGTGTTTGCTACCAAATAAACCTGTTGGATTTTAACCTGGTGTTGTAAGACTTCTTACTCTCAAAGTGGTACAAGTTTCACAGGTACCCAGCCGCACATTGAGTTTCTCAGCCAATTTGGGGTTCTTGGTTTGAAGCTAAGACAGTATCAAGAGGCTGTTTTACCAGATGGGGTACCTCAGCCCACCCTGTCCTTGGCTGAACTCCTCGTCCAGTTACTGTAGGTGAGCACTAATGAAGGAGCTGAACCCTGACTGGGCTCATCCTCCTCCAACCCTGGAGGAACTGAAGCATTTTGCAATGTCCCTAGTGCTGGTGCTGCAGCAAGCAGGTCGTTCCGAACAAACACCATTCGACTTGGGGACTTCTACGTCAGTCCACATTGCCTGGATCTATCCTTATCTCTCTTTTTTCTTAATTTATATCTCTGTTACTATCGTTATCGCTATCTCCATCTCGCTTTCCATCTCCAACTATTTCTCCCTTCATCTCTTTCTGTCTCTATATTTCACTCTATCTCTTGTTCTGTGTGTGAGTCTGCTCCTTTGACCCTCTCATTGTGTTTGTGAATGTGTAATGTCTTGGGAGATCTCACTACATCAAAGGCACTATATATAAGGTTTGTTCTGTCTCTCTGTGGGTGTGCGCACCTCTATCAGTGAGTCTTCCTCTATATTTCTCTGTCTACATGCGTGTTTCCCTGGCTGTTCCTGTTGATTTGTCATGATGTCTCCTTGTGTCTCATTTTTCTCAGTCAGTGTTTGTCACTTTCTCTTTCTTGGTTTCCCTGCCTGCATTTGCCGCATATATAAATATATATCTTTTTCTCATGCCTCTGTGTCTCTGCCATTGTGTGTATGGGAGTCTCTCCTTGTACCCCCTCTCTATTTGCCTGCCTGCATTTCTGCCTGAATATCTGTGTATCCCGTTGTGTGCATCTCTGTGAATCACACTACGTGTGTGTCTTTTTCTCTGGGTCTGTGTGCCTGTATTTTAACGTATCTCTCTCTCTCTCTCAATGTCTTGTGTGACTCTTTCTGTCTGGGTACAGTAACTGGTCTCACAATACCAGGTTAAAATCCAACAGGTTTATTTGATAATACAAGCTTTCGGAGAACTGCCCCTTCATCAGGTGAATGCAGGATTTGAAAGCTCGTGCTATCAAATAAACCTGTTGGACTTTAACCTGATGTTGTGAGATTACTTGCTGTGCCTACCCCAGTTCAACGCCGGCAACTCCACATCTTTCTGTCTGCGTATCTGTTTCTGGGGTAGGTTTAGTTCAGTTGGCTGGTTTGTGATGCTGAGTGATGCCAACAGTGTGGGGTCAATTTCCGTACTGGCTGAGGTTATTCATGAAGCTTAAGTTTATTTATTAGTGTCACAAGTAGACTTACGTTAACAATGCACTGTGAAAATCCCCTAGTCGCCACACTCCAGCGCCTGTTCAGGGACACTGAGGGAGAATTTAGCATGGCCAATGCACCTAACCAGCACGTCTTTGGACTGTGGGAGGAAACCGGAGCACCCGGAGGAAATTCACGGGGAGAACATGCAGACTCTACACAGTCACCCAAGCCAGGAATCGAACATGTGTCCCTGGTGCTGTGAGACAGCCGTGCTAACCACTGTGCCACTGTGCTGCCCTGAAGACCTCGCCTTCTCAACCTTGCCCCTCGCCTGAGGTGTGGCGATCCTCAGATTAAAATTACCAGCAGTCAACTCTCCCCCTCAAAGGAGAGGACAGCCAATTGTTATCTGGGACAGGGGTGACTTTACCTCTCTGTCTCTCTCATTATCTCATATTCCGACTACCCGACACTCATTTCCAGTGATCAGCCCTTGAAATCCAGTAGCTGTGATTATTCTTCAGCGCAATTATTTGGCTGTGTTTTGAAGTGGTTTCTTGTGAGCTTTGTTTCACAGCTTTATTCAATTTGCATGTGTGCACTGAAAGGTAGAAATCACTTCCAGGAAACCCTGCCCCAGGAGCCGGGTAACAGTGAGATAAGATTATCGGTAAATAGAGCACCAGAATTCATCAGAAAAAAACCCCGAGGAATCCTGTGCCTTGTGTTAGAGAGTGAGCAACTGAAAGTCTTAGAGAGATGAAACCAGTTTCAGCAGGTGTGAAGGTATTGACTCTCTGCTCCTTGTGTGTTTGCCTCTGAGGGGAGAGCAGGGGGTGCTTGGGGCATGGGGAGGGTGGTATGAAATGAATACAAAAAGAAAAGTCATAATGTTTCCTCCTTAGAGCTCAGTGTAAGGAGTAGAAGAGTTTGTTTAAAGTTTATTTATTAGTGTCACAAGTAGCTTCACATTAATACTGCAATGAAGTTACTGTGAAAATCCCCTAGACGCCTGTAATAACTCCATGGAGGCGAAAGTCCCGTCACCAAGTTACTTTGTTTACACCTTGCATCTGTACACAACCAGCTCTTCAGTTGCTTCCTGCTGAATGCAGGCTGGGGGTCTGACATTGCTGCTTTAAATAGGGAGCATGAGGCTCCCTGATTTAACCATCACTTAGGACTCGTCTGGTAGTCTATACTCGAGCAAGCCAACCTCATTAGCCTGGCTGAAGTCATCACATCACCATATTCCGGCAGTTGGGTTACACTGAGGGAGAATTTAACACAGCCAATGCTCCTAACCAGCACGTCTTTTGGACTGTGGGAGGAAACTGGAGCACCTAGAGGAAACACATGCAGACACGGGGAGAATGTGCAGACTCTGCACAGACAGTGACCCAAGCTGGGAATCGAACCCACGTCCCTGGGACTGTGAGGCAGCTGTGCTAACCACTGTGCACTGTGCTGTCCAGCTGATAAGTCTGCGAGCATAAGAAAATTTTTTTTGCATCTTTGTGCTTATCCCTCTAAGGATATTACGATTTACAGTCTGACATGCCGTGAAGTGAACACGTCTTCCACATTTTACACCAGCTGATAGGGTAATTAGCCCAAGAAGATAGGTGTTTTTAGTGGACACCCACAACCCTGCTAGAGCAGGAAGGATGCTAAAACGCATCCACCTGCCGCGAATATCCCACTGGGATGTCAAAGGAACGTCAGATTGTCTGAAGTGGAGTTCAAACCCAGAACCTTCTATCTCACAGACAGAGACAGCTGAACCAAAGGTTCGTTTCTGCCAGAAAAAGACTGAAATGACCTACAAAGGAGTTGAGGGTTATTGGGATGCAGGCAGGATCAGATCCACCATGACGTCACTGAATGGTAAAGCAGATTCGAGGGGCCAAATGGCCTGCTCCTGCTCACAGAGTCACAGTCACAGAGGTCTGCAGCATGGAAATAGGCCCTTTGGCCCAACTTGTCCATGCCGCCCCTTTATTTTAAACCCCTAAACTAATCCTAATTGCCCGCACTTGACCCATATTCATCTATACCCCTATGATCTATTGAAAAATCCCAATTGCAGCATGAGGTCGAGGAACAGAAATTGCAGATGGAATGCTACCATATTTCCAGTGATTTTCTCATTGCAGAAGTGATGGTCTAGTGGCGTTATCACTCGAGTATTAATCCAAAAACTCAGCTAATGTTCTGGGGATCCGGTTTCGAATCCCGCCACGGCAGAATTTGAATTCAGTAAAGAAGTATCTGGAATTAAGAATCTATTGAACGCATCTGGTTCACTAATGCCCTTTTAGAGAAGGAAATCGGCCGTCCTTATCGGCCATGTGACTCCAGAGCCACAGCAACGTGGTTGACTCTGAATTGCACTCCAAACAAGGGCAACCAGGAATGGGCAATAAATGCTGGCCGGAATCCAACCAGTGACACCCATGTCCCATGAATGAATACAAAAAAATCAGCGCCCGCAGGAATGGTGGGGATCCTGACAAGCCACAAACAGGACTAGTTCCAAATGGCTCCAGGTCACAGGATGTGGAATAGGAGAAGAATCTGAGAGGAATAGAACATAGAACATTGCAGCGCAGTACAGGCCATTCAGCCCTCAATGTTGCACCGACCAGTGGAACCAATCTAATGACCCTCTAACCTAAACTATTCCAATGTTATCCATAGGCCTATCCACTGACCATTTGAACGCCCTTAAAGAATGGCACTGAAACTGCCAAAGCTGTACACCAGAGCAGCTCATCGGATCCTGAAGGGGCACAGTCAGTGGGCATAGAGCACAAAACACAAGATGGAATAATGAGTCTACCTGTTTGAGACACAGGTACAGATACACATGGAGTGTTCTGTACAATTCTTAGCACTGGTGGGAGACTTTCACCCACTCAATTGAGGTTGGACCAGATTAGAATATTATAGAATCCCGACAGTGCAGAAGGAGGCCATTTGGCCCATCGGGCCTGCACTGATCCCCGTAACCATCACCCTGCTAATTCCCCCTGATGCTAAGGGTCAATTTAGCAACATTGCTAAATGTAACCTGCATATCTTTGGAGTGTGGGAGGAAACCCACAAAGACACAAGGGTAATGTGCAGACAATTACCCTAGGTTGAAATTGAACCTGGGTCCCTGGTGCTGTGAGGCAGCAGTGCTAACCACTGTGCTGCCCATAGGATCGGGAAATGTGATTACATATTCAGTTGAAAAGAGATACAGTTGATCAAATAGCTTCCTTCTGTACTGTAAATTCTACAGTTCTAGATCTCAGAGTTGAAAAGCCATAGTCCAATCCTGTGCCCAGGGTTACAGAAAATCTTTTGAAAGAAGAAATAATTACATGATGTATATTTGGAGTTTTATCAGCAGAGAATAGCTGAGGTTGATCTCCACCCATTGAGATAAAACTTGCTGTACAAAAAGGCAATGCTAATGAATTCTGCATGTGAGAAACAGTGCAGCTTTCATGTGGTCAGGCTGCTTCCTGGTTGCCATGGCAGCCTACAGGCCTACTTTCTCCGTGTACATCCGCCACATGTGGGCAGAGGCCTGCGGTGGGCTGCAGCCCAGCCTGACGCTTTGCAAGTGCTGCAGGATGTAGTCACTGCACCTCTGGAGAAGGGGAGAGAGGGGGAGGGGAGGGCAGGGCGACAAGAGGAAAGGGTTGACAGTGAGGTAGGTAGGGGAACTCCTTTTGCATGAGCTGTCAGCATTGGAGGAAGGATGGTCACTTAATAACAGCCTGAGGTCTGGTGCTAAGAGTAGCCGTTTCTCTATGTTATTAATCCCTGCTTATGCCAAAAAGCGAAGGCTTCCTACAGCGTTCAGAAAAAGAATGAAAGATGGAAAAAATGTACGAGAGAATCTCGTGAATGAGAGCCAATGTGGGTCAAAGTGCAGGGAGTTCGGAGGAGGGGGTGAGATGAGTCAGGTTTAGGAGTGCAGAGCTTACTCTGCATTCTATGCACCTCACACAATTTGTTCTACTAATTATGTTCAATGCTCTTAACATCTGAAGGTATGAATTAATAGTTTAATACAAGGCTTTTTAAAAAAATTGAACACCTGTGCGTGTTGATGAATGGATTAGAGTCTGGTGGATGCAGGTTGCAAATCCAGCCTCTCTCCTTTACAGGAAGCTCAAGTGATTTCTACATGCACCCAGATCATTGTAACTACTAATGCAATTACTGAGTGGTCAACATAAACTGTTAGCAAATTTCAGACTCCCAAGCCACAAAAAGCCAACATAAAGGATGGAATTTTCCTGTCCTGGTCGCCACGGGAAAGGTAGCAGGTGGGACACGGACCATGCAAAGGTCCATTGAGTACAGTACAGAAGGAGGCCATTCAGTCCATTGAGTCTGCACTGACAATAATCCCACCCCAGGCCATTTCCCCACAACCCAACACATTTACCCCACTAATCCCTCTAACCGCTACATCCTGGGGCACTCAGGGGCAATTTTAGCATGGCCATTGCACCTAAACCGCACATCTTTGGACTGTAGGAAGAAACTGGAGCAACCGGAGGAAACCCATGCAGACACAGGGAGAACATGTAAACTCCACACAGACAGTGACCCAAGTTGGGAATCGAACCCAGGCCCCTGGAGCTGTGAGGCAGCAGTGCTAACCATTATGCTACCGTGCAGCCCACGGTGGCACGATGTTCCTGCCGTGGAGTGAGCGCAGCTTGAAAATCCCATCCAAAATGTCTGGCTTCCTTCTTATGTCGGTACATTGTTCTCTGTCTCTTCATCTAAGTCACTAATATAGGTTGTAAATAGCTGAGACCCCAGCACTGATCTCTGCGGCACTCCACTTTCCACTGAAAAAACCTTGTTTATTCCCACTCCCTGTTTTCTCTCCTTTTACCAATCCTCAAACCATGCTAATATGTTACCCCCAACTTAACTCACCCAGTAACATTTAGTGCGGCACCTTATCAAACACCCTTTGGAAATCAAGCTATACTACAGGTAATCACCATCCTAATTAGAAGCAGATTCAGCTCACACTTAAAGGAATTCAGTGAATTACTGTTCACTGCACAAGTTGGTAGCTTGGAAAAAGAACAGCCCAACGTCCAATCCATAACTTGTTAGCATTCTCCCTGTTCCTGTCTAAATTAATGTGGACATGCCGGTGTTGGACTGGGATAGGCAAAATAAGAAGTCTCACAACCACCAAGTGATTGATGAAGGGACAGCGCTCCGAAAGCTTGTGCTACCAAATAAACCTGTTGGACTTTAACCTGGTGTTGTGAGACTTCTTACTGTATCTAAATCTATCCAGTTGAAATAATTGAGCCACAGTCAGAGTGCTGTGCAGAGAGGTGATTTTACATCAGAAGGACATTCAGCCCATTCAATCCATGGTCTGAATGTCCTTCTGATGTAAAATGACTGAATCAAATCACCCTTAACTCCATGCTCTTCTAAAATATCGAGACTCAGCTTGTTCGGCCTAGTTATTGGCAGCTAATGAAGGTTTTGCGAATCAAGCTTGTGGCCATCCTCTGCATTCTTTCCAAAGCCTCAAGATCTCCCATCGTACAAGGTGGCCAGACCTGAACACAGTACTGAGACCAAACCTTACAACTTAAGGACTTTCTTAGCTAATTTCGCTGTTTCTATTGTGGATAGAATGTTCCTGTTGTGGGTAAGAAGCATTGAAGTTTCCAATCAGCCGTGATCATATCAAATGGTGGAGCAGGCTCAATGGGCTGAACAGTCTGTTCCTGTTCTTATGTTCTAAGCTCGATTCCTAATGTCACTGTGCAGTGAGTTAACGATCTAAGATTTATGAGACATTGTGATGCTGTCTCAGTGTCACATGAAGATAAACAGCCCACAGATGTCCCAGCTTTCGTACAACCTTTGTTTCTCGATATACTGCCCTAAGTCTATTTAAAGAAACTCGATGGAGGGTTTAATGGGTTGTTACTGGGTTGGGTGGTTATTAATAAAAACAATAATGTCAAAAACAAGTTCACAACAGCTGGATTGTAGTGTGACTTACACTGGAAAATTCATACACAGACTAAGCAATTAGATTAAAATTGGAAAACCATGCAACAAAGATGTAGTTAAGAAAAAGACAATTCAACAGTTAACAGTGAAGTTGTGGCATCATGGTTAGCACTGCTGCCTCACAATTCTAGGAAACTGCATCCGGTTCCAGCCTTGGATGATTGTGTAGAGTTTGCATGTTCTCCTGTGTCTGCATAGGTTTCCTCCGGGTGCTCCAGTTTCCTCCCACACTCCAAAGATGTGCAGATTAAGTAGATTGGCTATGATAAACTGCCTCTTAGTGGCCCAAAATGTACGTGTTAGATAGATTATGATGTGGATATGCCGGCGTTGGACTGGGGTAAACACAGTAAAAAGTCTGACAACACCAGGTTTAAGCTCAACCGATTTATTTGATAGTAAACTCAAGTTTACTGAGTTTACTATCAAATAAATTGGTTGGACTTAAACCTGGTGTTGTCAGACTTTTTACTTAGATAGATTAGCCATGATAAATACGTGGGTTTATGGGGAGAGGGCAGGAGGGAGAGAGAGCCCAGGTAAGATGCTCTGTCAGAGAGTCAGTGTAGGCTTGATGGGCTGGATGGGCTGAGTGATCAAGAAGGCGAATGGAATGTTGGCCTTTATAGCGAGGGGGATGGAAGATAAAAGCAGGGAGGTCTTGCTGCAACTGTACAAGATACTGGTGAGGCTGCAGCTGGAGTACTGTGTGCAGTTTTGGTCGCCGCACTTGCGGAAGGATATATTGGCCTTGGAGGGAGTGCAGAGAAGGGTTACTAGGCTGATACCGGAGATGAGGGGGTTAGCCTACGAAGAGAGACTGAATAGACTGGGTCTGTACTCGTTAGAGTTTAGAAGGCTGAGGGGTTATTGATCCGGTGACAATACCACCACCACTGTTCATGCCCCCCCCCCCCCCAAACCCCAACCTCTGCCACCAGCCCCCCCCCGCCCCTCACACACACACACACACCCCCACCCCCCCCCACCCCCCCAGGGCACCATTCCAATCCCAGTGCTGATGGTTTGCACAGGAGACATGTGTGGCCACATGGCAAGGAAAGGGTGATACCCACTGTCAGCTGACAATGTCTCAGGTAGAGGTGGGGTCACCTGGACAACAGGTCTTCATCATGGCTACACCTTTTCTGCCCAAATCCATTGCCACTAACATATTAATCGAGGCACAGCGCTGGCACAGGTGTTGTTCAGAATTGGTTTCACTTACAAATATTTCACATTACATTGGTTTCACTTCATGTGTGTATCATTGTTATTTGTTGACATCAGTTAGAAATAAATAGACTGGCACGCTTCACGGTTGGCACACATTAACGGTTACAGGGGAGTTAGGGACGTTTCTCGACTATGGGAGAAACGATAGTGTGTTTTCACATTCACTGTTTATTGAATATTCAGTTTAGTCCAGTGTTGTGCTCACCTTTCTGTGGGACATGACTGAACTTGCAGGCTCAGCTGGCCCTCCGTTCTGTTCACTGTAAGGACTTTGTCCTGGATTACTATCAGTGGGGATAATTGAATGAACTCAAAGCCCAGTAAGGATGCTGCAGGGCCATACATCCTGAGGTGGACACACATTTGTACAGTTTGCTACCCTTTAGGCCCCACATTTTCTTAACTTGACTGACCATTCCCAAGACCCCTTCCTTCATCACACCCAGGGTGCCAGGCCCCTGCATCACCCCTCCATGCCCCTGAAGCCATTCCTGGCCCCTTACCCATACCACTGATTCACCCTTGCTGATCTCGAGCCTCCATCCATGCTGCCATTTTCCAGGTCCCCATTCAGGTGTCTCAGAGTTCCATAAAGAAAACTGCCAACCTCAGGCTTAACCTGGCTATCACGGCAGCAAAGTGGTTAGCATTGCTGCCTCATGGCGCCAGGGACCCAGGTTCGATTCCCGGCTTAGGTCACTTCTGTGTGGAGTCTGCACATTCTCCCCATGTCTGCGTGGGTTTCCCCTGGATGCTCCAGTTTCCTCCCACAGTCTGAAAGATGTGCTGGTTAGGTGGATTGGCCATGCTAAATCCTCCCTCAGTGTACCCGAACAGGTGTGGCGACTAGGGGATTTTCACAGTAACTTCATTGCAGTGTGAATGCAAGCTTACTTGTGACACTAATGAATAAACTTAAAAACTTGGAATACTGCAGGTCCATAAGATCCTGGTGCTGGTGATCCCATATGTCTGCTGCTCTTGTGCCTGTGGGTGGTAGCAATCATGGGTTTCTAAGCCTACTTATGACACTTATAAATAAACTTTAAACTACTGTGTCCAGGGGACTCTCCACCTTTTATAATGGATGCATTGGTGTTAATGTGACTTATTAACTGAAAGGGCAGTTATATATATATATGTATATATATATATATGCTATATATATTTATTACTCTATCACATTACCCTTAAAGAGTTCTAAAGGTTTTTGATAAGTAAACTCCTGAGCAAGTTTCGAGTGGGTGGAGTAAAGAAGACAATTGGCCAAACAATAGTAAAATGGGTACAAAACAGAAAGCAGGGAGTAGGGGGGCTAAAAGTAGTTGGCAGAAGATGGAAGTGGTGTTCCACTGGAATCAGAGTGCAGTCACTGATGTTCTGATGGTCACATATGGGTGCCATGGTGGTTAGCACTGCTGCTTCATAGCGCCAAGGAGCTGGCTTCGATCCACGGCTTGGGTCACTGTCTCTGTGTGGAGTTTGCACATTCTCCCCGTGTCTGTGTGCGTTTCCTTTCGCAGTCCAAAGAAGTGTGGGGTTAGGTGGATTGGCCATGCTAAATTGCCCCTTAGTGCCAGCAGGACTAGCTGGGATCAAATGCATGAGGTTACGGGGATAGAGCCTTAAGTGGGATTGTGGTCGGTGCAGACTCGATGGGCCAAATGGCCTCCTTCTGCACTGTAGGGATTCTATTCTATGATTCTACATTCACCTACTTGCATTAAAAATATGGACATGGGAATTGGAAATGCAATTTTAAAATTTGCAGATTGGGGAATCAGTAATACTCAACAAGATGGAGACTACTTGCAGGAATAGTAAAGCTACAAAATAAGGGGCAAATAAATTTCAAATGTAGGGTAGAACATTTTGGCAGAAAGATTGAGGAGGCCACTTACTCTTTAGAAAATCTGAGTATAAACGGAGGAGTGGAGCAAAGCAATCTGGGAGTAGGTACTCACATTAAAAGGAGCAATGTAATAAGGTTATTTTTTTTATTCATTCATGGGACATTTACTGCCCTCCCCAGAGAGTCAACCACATTGCTGTAGCTCTGGGGTCACACGCAGGCCAGACTGGGTAAGGATGGCAGATTTCCTTCCCTAAAGGGGTATTAGTGGGTTTTTCCAACAATCAACAATGGTTTCATGGTCATCAGTAGATTCTTAATTCCAGATTTTTATTTTATCGAATTCAAATTCCACCATCTGTTGGGACGGTGGCAGGATTTGAACCCGGGTCTCCCGGAACGTTAGCTGAGTTTCTGGATTAATAGGCTAGCAATAATACCACTAGGCCATTGCCACCCCATAAAAATGCAAACAAAGTTTTGAAGTTCATTTCTAGAGGGATAGAATTAAAATTCAAGGAGTTATCTTAAACTTGTGTAGATCATTGATCAGATCACTGTTTTTTTTCTGTATATAAAAGATTCCGATATTTGAATACAGAGAAACATTTCAAAGTTTGCCAATGATACTAAACTTGGAGGAGCAACAGACAGTGGGGATGGGTATGCTAGCAGAATGTACAGATGGAACTTAATATAGAGAAGTGTGAGCTGATGCAGACGAGATAGGAAAAGACATTATAGATCTAATGGCACCGTTCTGAAGAGACTGTAAGAACTGCAAGACCTGGGATGTATATGTGTAGACCTTTGAAGGTGGCAAGGCATATTGAGGTTAGCAAATAAGCATTGGGGATTTTTGGGCTTCATAAATTGTATACAAAAGCAGGAAAATTAGGCGGAACCTTTACACATCTGTGGTTAGACCGCAGCTAAAGCCTTGTGGCCAGTTCTGGTCACTTCGTTTCAAAAAGGATGCAAAGTTCCTTGACAGGGTGCAGCGGAGGTTTGCAAAAATGGTTCCAGGGATGAAGATTTTTAGCAACCACATTAGGTTGGGCAGGTTTAGATAAGGTAGACAAGGAAAACACTATTCCCATGAGTTGATGGTGGAAGGTCAAGGAGAACTAGATTTAAGGTGATGGGCAAGAGTAAGGGGGATTGGGGGGGTGGAATTTGACCAAATTGACCTCCTTCTGTGCCAATAATGATTCTATGACCCAGATCTTCCAATCAGCAGCGACTGGGAGTGTATGCCAATAGCCATATTTAAAGCTGCCCCCTTTGTTTAGAAGCTTTCTGTTCTGGCTCCAACTTGGATGCAGTGTTGAGTTGGGACAGGCTGACAGATTTGGCAGACCTAGTAGTGAAGCAAAGTTATACTTTCATTCTCCCCTTGACACAGCTCGCCTCCTAACCTGCACCCACGACAATGTTCAACCTCTTGCAGCCCCAGCAATCACCCTGACAGTTCACCCCCTCCCTGGTGTCACGAATGACGGATGAATGATGTCAGTGGAGTGGGGAGGGGGGTGGGTGGTGGTGGAGGTGAGTAATGTCAGAGTGGGAGAGTGAGCAGTGTCAGGGTTGGGGGGGAGGTGTGAGTAGTGTCGGGGTGGGGGCGGTGAGCAGTTTCGGGGTGGGGGGGTGAGCAGTGTCAGGGTGGGGGGGGTTTGAGCAGTGTTGGAGTGCAGGGGGTGAGCAGTATCTGGCTGGGGGTGCTGGGCAATGTTGGGGTGGGGAGGGTGAGCAGTGTTGGGGTGGGAGATTGAGCAGTGTCGGGGTGCAGGGGGGTGAGCAGTGTCAGGATGGGGGGGGTGAGTAGTGTCAGGATGGGGGGGAGCAGTGTCAGGGTGGGGGGCAATGAGCACTGTCAGGGTGTGGGGGGTTGGGCAGTGTTGGGGTGGGGGGAGCAGTGTCGGGGGGGTGAGCAATGTCGGGGGGGGGAGGTGAGCAGTGTGGGGGTGCAGGGGTGAGCAGTGTTGGGGTGCGGCGGGTGGGCAGTGTCGGGGTGGTGGATGGAGCAGGGTCAGGGTGGGGGGGGGCGAGAAGGGTGGGGATGGGGGTGAGCAGTGTCGGGGTGGGGGCTGAGCAGTATTGGGGTGTGGAGATGAGCAGTGTCAGGATGGGGGGTGAGCAGTGTCAGGGTGGGGGGGGCGAGCAGTGTCAGGGTACAGAGGGGGCGAGCAGTGTCGGGGTGCGTAGGGGGCGAGCAGTGTCAGGGTTGGAGGGGTATGAAGTGTCGGTAGGGGTGTTCAGCACCACGATCATCATTGGCCAAAAACTGAATTGGACCAGCCATATAAATACGGTGGTTACAACAGCAGATCGGGGCTAGGAATTCTGTGCTAAATAACTTACCTCCTGACTCCCCAAAGGCTGTCTACCATCTACAGAGCACAAGTCAGGAGTATGATGGAATACTCCCCACATTTCTGGATTAGTGCAGCTCCAACAACACTCGAGATACTCATCAAGGTTCCTCTGACAGTACTTCCCAAACCTGTGACCTCCACCACCTGGGAGGACAAGTTACACAGTCCTGACTTGGAAGTATATCGTCGTCCTTTCACTGTTGCTGGGTCAAAATCCTGGATCTCCTTTCTTGCAATCAGCGTGCATCTCACTTCACATGCCCTTTCTTTATGTGATTGTCACTTTCGTAATACCAGCAGGAAAGAAACTAAACAGAAGGAAACTGTGGCATCTGGCAACCCTGCACATGGTCAGCAAGATGTCCGACGGGCCAATCTCAGAACTCTGATGGGCTTCATGCAGCCACGGGCCGCAGGTTGTCCACCACTGAGGTAGAATGTGGAACACTGGTTATTCAATTACTGAATATAGTGAAGACTGAGCTCAATAAGGGAATATGAGGAGACAGTGAGAAAGTGGAGTTGATTTGAAGATCAGTGATGTCTGGGCACTGTCGAGAGGCTGTAAGGCCTTCTGGTTTTTAAAATTCTTTCATGGGAATGTGGACATCATTAGCTGGGCCAGCATTTACTGCCCATTGCTAATTACCCTCAAGAGGGCATTTTAAGAATCTGCCACAACGCTGTTGACCTGGAGTCACATGCAGGCCAGATCATGTAAGATTTCCTTCCCTAAAGGACTTCAGAGAGCCAGATGGGTTTTCACAACAATCAACAATGGTTTCATGGCAATCATTAGATTTTTGTTAATTCCAGATTTTTATTCAATTCGAATTTCACCATCTGCTGTGGTGGACTTTGAACCTGGGTCTCCAAAACATTACCTGGTGGGTTTCCGGGATACTAGTTGAGTGACGATACCGCTGCATCAATTCCATTCTTACTTTCGATGATGGATCAGCTCTTAAGCTGCTGAAATAGGCTGACCACAGATGTGAACTTTAGTTCATCACACTGACCACCAACGCCTACTACCTTTGGCTCTCTGCCCTTTTCACAAGTGTCTAGACTGAACAACAATTAAACCAGGATGATGTTCTGTCAAAGCACACAATGAAATTTTACTTTCTGACAGGAGAGGAGTATGAAGTGACCATTACAAGCATTGCTTTGCTTGTTATATATAAATGACTTGGACTGGGTTATGGGGATATAACTTTGAATTTGCAGATGATGCTAATCTTTTAGTTATTAAAAAAATTGTATAATTTGTGGGACATAGGTGTCACTGGGTGCCCAACCCTAGTTGCCCGAGGACAGTTGAAAATCAACCACATTGCTGTGGCGCTGGAGTCACATGTACACCAGACCAGATAAGAACAGCAGATTTCCTTCCCTAAAGTACATTAGTGAATCAGACAACCAATGATTTTTTTTATGGTTATCAGTAGATTCTTAATTCCAGATATTTTTTATTGAATTCGCCATGGCAGGATTCAAACCCAGATCTCCTCAACATTAGCTGAGTTTCTGGACCAATAGCCTAGTGATAGTACCATGAAGACATTGTGCCCTTCCCCTGCCGCATAGAGTGATGAAACAGGTAAACAAACAGCAGATTCAATTTGTTGGGGTTAAGTGTCAAATGAGACACCAATAGCTTGATGCGGGCACAAGTTCAGAAGGTGCTGGAGTACACTTCAAATATCTTTGAATGGCAGCAGTTCAATTTTATATGGCAGTTAAGAAAATGCCCTTGTAATAGGAACATAGAATACAAAAACAAGGGAATCATTCCAAACGTTTACAAATCACGACGGCACACTGGCACAGTGGTTGGCACTGCTGCTTCATTGCGCCAAAGACCTGTGTTCAATTCTACGCTTGGGTCACTGTCTCTGTGGAGTTTGAACATTGTCCCCGTGTCTGCATGGGTTTCCTCCGAGTACTCCGGTTTCCTCCCACAGTCCAAAGATGTGCAGGTTAGGTGGGTTGGCCATGCTAAATTGCCCCTTAGTCTCCCTGATACTAGCTAGGGTAAATGCATGGGGATAGGGCCTGGGTCAGATTGTGGTCGGTGCAGACTTGATGGGCCAAATGGCCTCCTTCTGCACTGTAGGATTCTATGATTCAATGAAATCAGTGGTTTGGCCCAGGTTGGTGTGATGTATACAGTTCTCTGCACTATACTTTAGGAAGAATATCAAGGGCTTGGAGAGAGAACAAAGGAGGTTTACAAGGATGATACTTGGGATGGGCAAAGATTGAAGAATCCGCGACTGCTTTCTCTAGAGCAGGAAAGGTTAAGGGAAGACTAGTAGAGATGTTCACAATGATGAGTGGCTTGGTAGGGCAAGGAGGGAGAAGCTGGTAAGTGGGTCAGTAACCAGACAACATTGACTTAAAATAATTGGCAAAAGGAGAAGGAAAATGAGGAGAAATGTTTTCAACTAGAGGATTATGAAGGTACAGAATGCACCAATCAAAGCAGATTCCATAGGAAATTTCAAAAAGCAACAGCACCTGTACTGGAAGATGACTAATATGTCGGATAATGTGGAGAAAACTGGAGTGTGGGACTGGATGGGGCAGCTCTTGCAAAGAGCCAACACAGGCACGACGTGCCAAATGGGCACTTCCTGTGCTGTAAAATTCCACGAATCTATGATTCTGTCCTGAAAAATGACCGGAACATATGTATAACCATGTCACTCGGGAACTATTTCACTACCAGGAAGGCCAACGTCCCATAAATGAGTAAGCAGTGGCACTAAGGCGTATAGTTCCCTGGGCCAATAGTTAATGGCTTAATCACACTTCTAACACGATGCAGAAAGCAACACTGAATTTTCTCCAAATAGCCAACATTAATTTGTTTTAATCAAAACGTTTGTAATGGCCAATGATTGGCACCATTTGCCTGACACGGACAACTGCCCCTGATCGACCTGGACAGAATCCTGGAGTGGTATAGCATAGAACAAGGTCTTTCAGCCTGTTGCACCTGTGCTAGACCTCTGACGGACAATTCACTTCATGCCACTCCCCTGCCTTTTCCCCGTATCCCTGCAAGTCTTTTCTTTTCAGATAATGAGGCATTCCCTGTTGAAATAGCATTGAATTTTCCTCCACCACACTCTCAGGCAGTGCATTCCAGACCTAATCACATGCAGTATGATAAAGATTTTCCTCATGTCTTCATAGCTAATTTTTAAGCTGTTCCTTCTGGTTTTCAATCTTCCCACCAATGGGAACAGTTTCTCTCCATCTAATCTGTCCAGAACCCTCATGATTTTGAACACCTCTTTCAAATCTTCTCTCAGCCTCTTCTTCTCCCAAGGAGAACAGTCCCCAATCTTTCTACGTATCAGAAGTTCCTCACTTCTAGAACCATTCTTTTGAATCTTTTCTGCATCTCCTATAATGCCTTCACATTCTTCCTAAAATGTGGTGCCCAGAATTGGACACAGTAGACAGAATTCTACGATGTTGAGACTTCAGGGTGGTGGCTGGAGGCTCCGGTGATGCCTTTCCCACTGACCAGAATAGCAAGGTCCTGCAGCAGATTTGGCTCTTGGATCAGCATTAATTATGCACAGGTGAGTTCCCCACTGAGTTATCTGGCAGGCTGGCAGCTGATTCATCTGCCTGCCATCAGCTAGCGGGTTCAAAGGTCCTGGCGCCATATTTAAATACCAGTCCAGCACACTCATATCGCCCTCTCTTGCCCACTTATCTTCAACAGACCATGCAGAATATCAGCAACCCAGAGGGAAAAGGTTAGCAGCCTCACAAAGAAGTTTGTTGCTTGATTTAACCAACCTCCCCCCCCCACCCAAAACCCATCACCTGAGAGGCCCCGTGCCCCACTTGGACCTGTACACACTGCATCTGGACTCTTCATGTGTCCTCTTTCAGTAAAGATGTGCTTCTCTTTGACCCCCATATCTGTGAGGCTTTTATGCATCCTTGTCAGGGTCCAGCTTCCCTCCCCTTGGTCTTCCCTCTGCTTTCCACTGTTTACCCTTTTCATCCACCTCCTTTCAGCGCTGCCCTCACCCTCCCTACTGCTGCCCAGCCATCCTTCCACATTAACTCACCATTGGGAGAATTGGTGATTTTACACCAGCACGTTTCTGACCTTTTAGTTCCCACTAGATTCTCCATTCCCGCCCACCACCAAACCAGCCACAGGTGGGAGGGGAGAATTCGCCCTGTTTCCAGTTGAGCCCAAACCAGTGTTTTATAAAGGTTTGACATAACTTCCTTGCTTTTGAACTCTGTGCCTCTGTTGTTAAAGCCCAGGATGCTGTATGTCTTATTGACAACTTTATCAAATGGCCTGCCAACTTCAATGATATATTCATGTATGCACCCAGATCTCCATGCTCCTGCATCCCCGTTAAAATTCGACCTTTTATTTTATGGGCAGCACAGTGGCACAGTGGTTAGCACTGCTGCCTAACAGCACTAGGGACCCAGGTTCAATTCTGGCCTCGGATGACTGACTGTGTGGAGTCTGCAAGTTCTCCCCATGTTGCGTGGGTTTCTTCTGGGAACCCACCGTCCAAAGATGTGTGAGGGTTGGGCTAATTGGCCATGCTAAATTGATCCTGGTGTCAGGGGATTAGCATGGTAAATATGTGGGGTTCTGGGTATAGGGCCTGGGTGGGATTGTGGTCAGTGCAGACACGATAGGCCAAATGGTCTCCTTTTGCACTGTAGGGATTCTATGAAACCTCCTATGGAATCCGCCTCCATCACTCTCCCAGGCAGCACATTCCAAATCACAACTTTCAGAGTAAAGAAGTTTCTCCTCATCTCACTTCTAGCTCTGTTGCTGACCCTCTTGAAATTGAGATCCATAATCACTCTAATAGCCCTGATCACTGACATACCAACTTTGATACCTCTAGACTCTTGGCTGGTCTTCCACATACAACTTTCCCCTTTGAACCTGAACTCATCCAAAACTCTGCTGCCTAATTCTTAATGTACACCAAGTCCCATTGCCAATCAGCCCTGTGATGGCTGACCTAGAATGCCACCCAGTTGAGTAACAATTCGATTTTAAAATTCTCACCTTTGTTTTCATGGCCTTGACCCTCCCTATTTCTGTAATATCATCCAGCCTCACAAATCTCCAAGATATCTGTGCTTCTATCTCCTTGAAACCATTTAATGATTCAGACTCCACCTCGCTATGGGGCAGCGAGTTCCACAAATTCACCAACCTCAGTGAGAGGTAGTTCCTCCTCATAGAGTCACAGAGGTTTACACCATGGAAACAGGCCCTTCATCCAAACTTTTCTATGCCACCCTTTTTTTTAATAAATCCCTAAGCTAGTCCCAAGTTCCAGAACAGTCTTCTGACACTTCTCTGTCCGTGTATCGCACATTATGACACTCCCTAAAACCGCACTCCTTGACCAAGCTTTCAGTTGTCTAGCCTAATATCACCATAAGTGTGACTCGGAATCATACTTGGTTATATAACGTTCCTGTGAAGCACCTGGGGATGGTTTGTTGCATTAAAGACACTACACAAAGATAAGTTGTTGTTGAAAAAGAGGGTGAAAGTAGAGAAGTGTTGTTCCAATGTATAGGATGTTGGTGAGACCACATCTGTAGTATTGCGTCCAGTTTTGGTCTCCTTATGTGAGGAAGGATGTGGTGGCATTGGAGGCAGTTCAGAGGAGGTTCACCAGATTGATTCCGGGGATGAAAGTGTTGACGTATGAGGAGAGATTAAATGGTTTGGACTTATACTCGCTGGAATTTAGAAGGATGAGAAGGGATCTCATCGAGGTATACAAGATTTTAAAAGGGATTTATAAAGTAATTGCAAAATAAATATTTCCTCTTATGGGGCAATCTAGAACAAGAGGCCAGAGGCATAGGTTGAAAGGCAGTAGATTTAAAACTGAGATGAGGGACATAGATCAGCTAAATACTCAATATCTTTTCCCAAAGGTAGGGGAGTCAAAAACTAGAGGGCATAGATTTAAGGTGAGAGCAGAGAGATAAAAAAAGGATCCAGAGGGTGCTGAGTGTCTGGAACAAGTTGCCAGAGGTAGTAGTAGAGACGGGTACAATTTTGTCTTTTAAAAAGCATTAGATAGTTACATGGATAAGATGGGTATAGTGGGCCAAATGCAGGCAACAGGGACTAGCTTAGGCGTTTATAAAAAAAAAGGGTGGCATAGAAAAGTTGGGCTGAAGGGTCTGTTTCCATGCTGTAAACCTCTGTGACTCTATGAGGAGGAACTACTTCTCACTGAGGGTGGTGAATTTGTGGAACTCGCTGCCCCGTAGCGAGGTGGAGTCTGAATCATTAAATAGTTTTAAGGAGATAGATATATTTCTAATAAAAAAGGGATATAGGGAACAAGTGGGGAGATGGACTTGAGACCAGGGAGAGATCAACCATGACCTGATTGAATTGGGGAGCAGGCTCGAAGGACTGAATTTGCTAACTTCTGCTCCTAATCCCTATGTTCCTATGGCATGAACATTTGGCAAGTAAAGCCCATGGCTGTTGCCAGTTGAGTCCTGGTGGGGTGAATCTTCTTAGGTATGGTTGTATAGGCTAGGTTTTCATGTTGCACAGACTAGATTTGTATTTCCTGGAGTATAGAAGATTAAGGATTGCCCTAATTGAGGTTATGACTAAAGGGTTTGATAGGGTGTTTAGACAGTACTTCCTCTGGTGGGTGAATCCAGGACAAGGGGAATGGCTACAGTCTTAAATTGAGAGCTAGGCTGTTCGTGCTTGATGTCAGAAAGCGCTTCTTTGCAGAAAGGGCCGTGGAAATTAGGAACTCTGTGCCCATAAAAGCTGAGATTGATCAATATTTTGTTAGGCAAAGGCATCAAGGCAAGTAGATGGGGTTAAGTTGCATATCACCATGATCTAATTAAATGACATAAGAACATAAGAACATAAGAAATAGGAGCAGGAGTAGGCCATCTGGCCCTTCGAGCCTGCCCCGCCATTCAATAAGATCATGGCTGATCTGTCGTGGCTCAGTTCCACTTTCCCGCCCTCTCCCCATAACCCTTAATCCCCTCTCTTATCAAAAACCCATCAACCCGCTTCTTAAAAATATTTAGCGAGGCAGCCTCCACCACTTCAACGGGCAGAGAATTCCAGAGATTCACCACCCTTTGAGTGAAGAAGTTCCTCCTCAACTCCGTTCTGAACCGCCTCCCCTTTATCTTGAGGCTGTGCCCCCTAGTCCTACTGTCTTTTTTGAGCGGGAAGAGTCTTTCCACCTCTATCCTATCCATCCCATTCATCATCTTATACGTCTCAATGAGATCTCCCCTCATTCTTCTAAACTCTAACGAGTACAAGCCTAGTTTATTCAGCCTCTCCTCATAGCTCAACCCCCTCAACTCCGGTATCAGCCTAGTAAACCTCCTCTGCACTCCCTCCAAGGCCAAAATATCCTTGCGCAGGTGCGGCGCCCAAAACTGCACACAGTACTCCAGCTGCGGCCTCACCAATGCCCTATACAGCTGCAGCAAGACCTCCCTACTTTTATATTCAATCCCCCTCGCTATGAAGGCCAGCATCCCATTCGCCTTCCTGACCACCTGCTGCACCTGCAGGCTGGGTTTTTGCGACTCATGCACAAGGACCCCGAGGTCCCTCTGCACCGTCGCCTGCTGCAGTTTTTCGCCACGTAAGTAATAGTCCTTCCTACCATTCTTCCTACCAAAGTGGACCACCTCACACTTGCCAACATTAAATTCCATTTGCCATTTCCTGGCCCATTCACCCAGCCTATCTAGATCCTTCTGCAGACTCTCCACACCCTCCACACAATTTGCCTTTCCCCCAATCTTGGTGTCATCAGCAAATTTCGACACCCTACACTCGGTTCCCTCCTCCAGATCATCTATATAAATGGTAAATAGCTGAGGCCCCAGCACCGACCCCTGGGGCACCCCACTAGTCACCAACCGCCAATCCGAATAGCACCCATTGACCCCCACTCTCTGCCTCCTATTTGACAACCAATCCTCTATCCACGCTAACACCCTACCCCCAACTCCATGTCCTCTGACCTTCTGCAGTAACCTCTTGTGAGGTACCTTATCAAACGCCTTCTGAAAATCCAGAAAGACCACATCCACCGGCTCTCCTCTATCCACCGCCCTAGACACATCCTCATAGAACTCCAGTAAATTTGTCAGACACGACTTCCCTTTAATGAAACCGTGTTGCACAGACTCATACAGCTGAATGACCTCCTACTGTTCCCATGTCCCAGATTACAGTGGGATGCTAGGTATCCTGTTTTGGTATGAATTTAATTCCTTCCAAAGTTTTAAGTTTATTTATGAGAAACAAATAGGCTTACATTAACACTGCAATGAGATGACTGTGAAAATCCCCTAGTTGCCACACTCTGTTCAGGAGAATCTAGCATGGCCAATGCACCCTAACCAGCACCTCTTTCAGACTGTGGGAGGAAATCGGGGCACCCGGAGGAAATCCACGCAGACGCAGAGAAAACGTGCAGACTCTACACAGTGACCCAAACCGAAACTGAACCTGTGCGGCAGCCATGTTAACCACTGTACCACTGTGCCGCCCACCAACAATTAGATGTTTGTATCATATTGAACAAGGAACACGGTAGGGGAGTGTTTCTCTTTCAACTTGCTTCTCCCGAAGCATCTACAAATCCGAGAGATCCCAAGGAATGGGGCATTGGTGGCGATTCATTAACTTGATTTTGGCTGAGTCGTGTGCTTGGGTGTGGGCAGTGGATAGTTGTTGGGAAGGATTGGGGGAAATTTCATGAATTGTGATCCTTTCCTCTGATTGCTAATTGAAGATCCTAAGTAAATGCAGGGAAGTATCTTTGGTTTGGCATTTCAAGCTCAGTTTCGGATAGTTTACAGTGCCTCCTGTTGCGAATAGCTGATTCCATAATTCATGTGTTTTACAGATAGAACTTTTTAATTTTAGGAATATACTTTTTAGGTTGAGGATTAAGGTGTTAAACATAAGGTAAATGGAAAATCTGATTAAAAAAATTAGTTAACAACACTGAAGGAATGTAAATCAAATAAACATGGGTTAATTACATTTGAAAGGTAACTTATTTTTGTCTTACAGGGTCAGGGTTGGTAATGAGAGAATTAGAACAAGGGTTGACCCATCTCTAAGCTTGTAATGGAGTCAACAGGTCTGCCTTTGTCTCAATAAATTATTTAAATTATTTATGTAGTTCCCATATGAAAAGAAACTAGATGAAGTTAGTAAACTTAGGGGTCTCTTGGTAACCCTAACCCTAATGCAGGACAATTGTATCCATTAGATACAATTAGGAGGTCATTCAGCTACATGAGTCTGTTCATTCATTTAATTAGATCATGGTGATATGCAGACTGAACGAGTGCTGCACTATCAGAGAGATGGTCAGTACTGAGGGAGTGCCGCACTGTCAGAGGGTCAGTACTGAGGGAGTGCCGCACTATCAGAGGGTCAGAACTGAGGGACTGTCATGCTGTCAGAGGGTCAGTACTGAGGGAGTGCTGCACAATCAGAAGGTCAGTACTGAGGGAGTGCTGCACTGTCAGAGGGTCAGTACTGAAGGAGTGCTGCACTGTCAGAGGGGTCTGAACTGATGGAGTACTCCACTGTCAGAGGGTTAGTACTAGGGAGTGTTGCACTGTCATAGAGTCAATACTGAGGAAGTGCTGCACTGACAGAGGGTCAGTACTGAGGCAGCAACACAATGCCAGAAGGGCATTACAGAAGGAATGCTGCACTGTCAGAGTCAGTACTGAGGGAATGCTGCACTATCAGAGGGTCAGTACTGAGGGAGTGCCCCACTTTTCATGTGGGTCACAGAATCAAAGAGTTGTGTTGAGGGTAAAACATAATTAGTTTTCATTTCTGTTCTGGAACATCCCAAAGTGTATCATATCGCCATAGAAATGGGCTGGGTGTGGTTAACAGATTCTTTTGTTTAATTTATGTGAATTTAGCTTATGGAAGGCAGTTGCAGTTTTGACCTTGAGTACATAAGAACATAAGAAATAGGAGCAGGAGTAGGCCATCTAGCCCTTCGAGCCTGCCCCGCCATTCAATAAGATCGTGGCTGATCTGTCGCTGCTCAGTTCCACTTTCCCGCCCTCTCCCCATAACCCTTAATCCCCTCTCTTATCAAAAACCCATCAACCCGCGTCTTAAAAATATCTAGCGAGGCAGCCTCCACCACTTCAACGGGCAGAGAATTCCAGAGATTCACCACCCTTTGAGTGAAGAAGTTCCTCCTCAACTCCGTTCTAAACCGCCCCCCCTTTATCTTGAGGCTGTGCCCCCTAGTCCTACTGTCCTTTCTGAGCGGGAAGAGTCTCTCCACCTCTATCCTATCCTATCCATCCCATTCATCATCTTATATGTCTCAATGAGATCTCCCCTCATTCTTCTAAACTCTTAACGAGTACAAGCCTAATTTATTCAGCCTCTCCTCATAGCTCAACCCCCTCAACTCTGGTATCAGCCTAGTAAACCTCCTCTGCACTCCCTCCAGGACCAAAATATCCTTGCGTAAGTGCGGTGACCAAAACTGCACACAGTACTCCAGCTGCGGCCTCACCAGTGCCCTATACAGCTGCAGCAAGACCTCCCTACTTTTATATTCAATCCCCCTCGCTATGAAGGCCAGCATCCCATTCGCCTTCCTGACCACCTGCTGCACCTGCAGGCTGGGTTTTTGCGACCCATGCACAAGGACCCCAAGGTCCCTCTGCATCGTCGCCTGCTGCAGTTTTTCGCCACGTAGGAAATAGTTCACTGAGTCAACGGAGCAAAAGGAGATAAATGTTAGTCTGGCCTCTTAAGCAAAGAAAATATTAAAAGTACATGCAGATGAGGCGGATTGGCCATGCTAAATCACCCCTTAGTGTTAGGGGGATTGGCAGGGTCAATATGTAGGGTTACGGAATAGGGCCTAGGTGAGATTGCTGTCAGTGCAGACTGTATGAGTCAAATGGCCTCGTTCTGCACTGTAAGGGCTGTATGATTCTATGATAGTTCATCTCATGGAATGCTGGTGAGGATTCAAGCTCTTATTGATGTGAATTTGTGTGAAGGGAAACAAAGCTGGGAGATGAGTTTCACCTGGAAGTTAAGGAAGGAAATCTGCATTGCTTCTCTACAATAAAAGGTGGTTAGCCTTGTAGCTGAAAGTCAGCTTGGAATAGACAGAGAGAAAGCATCAATGTAATAATCTCACTGAGGCCAGTCCTCGTGTACAACACTGCTTTATTAGAACAAAGGAAAGGCCGCATCTGCAGATTTCAATAAATCTAAGCTTGTGCCCTGGACCTGCATAACGCTAGTCCACGCTGCGAGTGTAGGTTTTAATCTACCGCCATTTGTTTCTCATTGGGTGAACTCCTGTTCATTCAATAGGGAAACTCCTATTCCACAAAGCCCATGGGAACGTCTAGTAATGTCGCCCCCATGTTCTATATGGCCAGTCAGCTTGGAGCTGTGAATCAACTGTGGGATCAGCAGCTGTACTGAAGCTGTGGAAACAGACTGAGAGAAGCAGTCTGTCTCTGTCAAAAGTCAGGCCAAACAGCTGATGAGTCTCCAGCCATGAAGTCTTTCAGGAAAGTTGGAGGATCACTTCACCAAAAAGCTAATGGAAGGATCCCCTAAAAAATACCTTGAAAGAATAGGTAGAACACTGAAAGGGAACTGAAGTGAATTCTGGAGGGCTGTGGCATACCTTTGGATTGGTAGCTGAAGAAGTGAACGAACCATCAAGACTTTGAAAGATAAGGGAACCCTTGGTGGGGGAAATAAAAGTAAAACCAGATTCATAGCATACGTAGTTATAAACTATAGAGGAGCTTGCTTTCTTTAAACTTTTGTTTAAAAACATGAAATCTTGTGGTGTAGTTGTTATTTAATTACTGGGTGTTTGAATTTCTCTTTAAATGTTAATGGTCTGTTTGGGGTTTGTGGAGTGAATTAATCCAAGGACATGATGAAGAAACTTTCCTCACAAACCATTGTCAGGATTAAAACCTCCTTCACTAAAATGGGGATGCGATGTAAAGGTGATTTTCACCCACAGATCGTCAGTTTCCTGCCACATGGGTTAGAGCAAAATTATTGTTTGCATCTCATCAACAGATCACTAAATCCATTTTTAATCTTCAATGATCTGTTCATCTGAAATTGCTTTGAAATAAAATACAACAGCATTCCTCATTTGACACAGGATAAAGCTCTGTCTTGATCAGAACAAATTACATCTTGTTTCTTTTTCCAATAGATGATGACTTCTCAGTTATTCAACAAGAGATCGTCATGGTGAAATCCTGTACACATCAAAATATAGTCGCTTATTACGGAAGCTACATCAGGTAAGAGCAGATTAAGAATCGCATAAAAGAATTAGGACCCAGCAACAGAGTCTATGTAGAATAATGGCAGCGATTGAGGAGTTTAAGACCTCCTCACCTGTGAATTCTAAGTCCGGGCAACTATACAACAACAATTTGCATTCATTTAGCACCTTTAAGAGGAGTAAGCTGTTTCAAGGTGCTTCTCAGTAACATTATCAGACAAAAGTTTTACAGTGAGCCATACAGGGATAGCAGACTCCCCACTTGCCTGGATGAGTGCAACTCCAATAACACTGAAGAAGCTTGACACCATCCAAGACAAAGCAGGCCTGCTGGATCGATCCCCTATCCACCACCTTAAACATTCACTCCTTCCACCACTGATGCACAATAGATAGTGGACAGGCTCTGGGGAGTCAGGAGGTGAGTTCCTCACTGCAGAGTTCCCAGCCTCTGACCTTCTTGTAGCCACAGTATTTATATGGCTGATCCAGTTTGGTTTCTACACAATGGTAACCCCAAGATGTTGATACCATCGCCTATCATTTTCAAGCATGCCTGCATTGCCTTTCTGCTCCCCTTCTCATCCTCGTGTTAACAGACAATCTCAGGGAGGGACTCTGTAAAAAATGTGAACAATTGCTTCAAAGAGTCTGTAGTAAATATTTCCCAGTAAGAAGTCTCACAACACCAGGTTAAAGTCCAACAGGTTTATTTGGTAGTAAATGCCACAAGCTTTCGGGGCTCTGCCCCTTTGTCAGGTGAGTGGAGAGTTCTGATCACAGAGTTCTGATCATATAAAGGCACAAATAAATGCCTTTATATGATCAGAACTCTGTGATCAGAACTCTCCACTCACCTGATGAAGGGGCAGAGCCCCGAAAGTTTGTGGCATTTACTACCAAATAAACCTGTTGGATTTTAACCTGGTGTTGTGAGACTTCTTACTGTGTTTATCCCAGTCCAATGCTAGCATCTCCACATGGTAAACATTTCCCATCAGGGAACACCAGATAACTTGCCGGGGTAACTTTGACTGTTGACCTTTTGTCTGTATACAATTATGTTTGACCTCTGTAGTCTGATGGAAATCTATTTTATCTTTCATTAGGTCCAATAAGTTATGGATTTGTATGGAATTTTGCGGAGGAGGGTCACTGCAGGACATTTACCATGGTAACTCCAGCTTCATATTTTCAAAAATTCAGTTCTTTCCAGAAATCCACGCACAAAAATCTTGGAATTGAAGCCAATTGAAGTGCAGCATCCTGTACTATTGAGAGAAAAAAAACACTAACTGGTGCTCTCCCACTTCTGACCTTTAGCCTTTAACCTTGAATTTTGACTGTCTGGTTGGCAGAAATGCTGACAAAGGAAACAAGGTTTGGAGATCAGAACGTAAGACTGGAATTCAGACATTCTTCAATCACACGGGTTTACTACACAAAGGAGAGTCCATTCATTATATTTGCACTGTGCTTGGCTAGAGTAAACCAAAAGGAATACTGCTGCTCAATGCTCTACATATCCCTGTGTATTCCTCTGGTTCTAACATTTATCCAATTTTCCCTGGAAAGATGTAATGGTCTTTGCCTCAACCACACCCTGGATCAAATATCCCACTCTCCACAACTGTTCTCTCTGTGTAAAAAAAATTCTCTCAATTTCTCTCCTCATTCTTAGTGGCAATTTTAAATTACAGACCCCTCAACACTGACTCTTATCCAGAGGAAATACTCTTTCGTAATTGCCTCAAATTCCTTTATAATTTTAAAATCTTTGAATCGTTTATTAGCCCTCTCTATTCATCACAATAAAGTCTTTCTTCACAAGAAGCTTAACTAGTTTCCCATTCCTGGTCTTAATCGGTTAAAATCTCTTCTGTTCACTCCCATTACCTCAGCTCCAGGACATCTCTGCAGGAGTCCCTCAGGGTAGAGTCCTAGGCCCAACCATCTTTAGCTGCTTCATCAAAGAGTTTCCCTCCGTCACAAGGATAGAAGTGGGGATGTTGGTCGATGATTGCACAATGTTCAGCACTATTCGCATCTCTTCAGATAGTGAAGCAGTCAACGTTCAAGTGCAACAAGGTCTGGGCAACATCCAGGCTTGGGCTGACAAGTGGCAAGTAACATTCGTGTCACACAAATGCCAAGCAATGACCATCACCAATAAGAGACTCTCTACTGCCCCCTGACATTCAATGGTATTATCATCACTGAATCCTTCACTGTCAACATCCTTGTGGTTACCATTGATCAGAAATTCAACTGGACCCAACCACATAAACACAGTGGCTACAAAAGCAGATCAGAGGCTAGGAGTACTGCGACAAGTAACTCACCTCCTGACTCAGAATCACAGAATCCTACACTGTAGAAGAGACCCTTCAGCTCATCAAGTCAGCATCGATGCATGAAAAGCCCTGAACTGCCCACCTAATCCCACTTGCCAGCGCTTGGACCATAGCCTTGAATGTTATGGCGTGCCAAGTACTCATCCAGTTATATTTTAAAGGATGTGAGGCATCCCGCCTCTACCACCCTCCCAGGCAGTGCATTCCAGACTATCGCCGCCCTCTGAGTAAAAAGGGTTTTCCTCGAATCCCCTCTAAACCTCCTATCCCTCAATTTTAGCTTGTGTCCCCTCGTAACTGACCCTTCGTAATCTTTAACATGTCAATCAGGTCACCCCTCAGTCTTCTCTGCTCCAATGAAAACAACTCAAATCTCCCTTTCTAACTTAAATGTTTCATCCCAGGCAACATCCTGGTGAAGCTCCTCTGCACCCCCTCCAGTGCATTCACATTCTTCCTATAATGTGGCGATCAGAACTACGCACAGTACTCCAGCTGTCGCGTCATCAAAGTTCTATACAACTCCATCATGACCTCCCTGTTTTTTTTAATCTATACCTCGACTGATAAAGGCAAATGTGCTACATGCTTTTTTCTCCACCCTACTAACCTGCCGTTCCGCTTTCAGAGATCTATGGACAAACACACCAAGATCCCTTTGTACTTCGGAACTTCCCAGTGTCAGACCTTTCATAGTATGCTTGTCAAATTACTCCTTCCAAAGTGCATCACCTCATAGTTTTCAGAGTTATATTCCATCCGCCACTTATCCGCCCGTTTGACCATCTCGCCTATATCTTCCTGTAATCCATGGCGCTCAACCTCACTGACTCCCCAAAGCCTACCCAACGTTTACAAGGCACAAGTCAGGAGTGTGATGGAATACTCCCCACTTGCCTGGATGGGTGCAGCTCCAACAACACTCAAGAAGCTTGACACCATTTAGGACAAAGCAGCCCGCTTGAGTGGCACCCCATCCACAAACACCCACTCCCTCTGCCACCACTGACGCACAGCAGCAGCACTGCGTACCGTCTACAAGATGCACTGCAGCAATTCACCAAAGATCCTTAGACAGCATCTTCCAAACCCACAACCACTTCCATCTAGAAGGACAAGGGCAGCAGATAAATGGGAACACCGCCACCTGCAAGTTCTTCTCCACGCCACTCATCATCCTGCCTTGGAAATATATTGCCGTTCCTTTGCAGTTGCTGGGTCAAAATCCTGGAATTCTTTCCCTAATGGCATTGTGGGTTCAACCACAGCACGTGGACTTCAGCGATTCAAGATGACAGCTCAACACCTTCTCATTAGCAACTAGGGATGGGCAATAAATGCTGACCCAGCCAGTGATGCCCAGCTGATCCCAATGGATCAGCACCAATTTCTACTGATACCCAAAGTAAAGGATCCCATCAAACCCAAGCCTTTCCCTTTTACTCCAGTTGTATGGAATCATTTCCCGTTGAATATTCTGAGAGGGCTTGGCAGGGTAGATGTTGGAAGGATGTTTCCCCTGTCTGGAGACTATAGATGTAGAGGGCATAGCCTCAGGATAGGAGATCAGCCATTTCAAATTGGGATGAGAAAACATTCCTTCGTGCGAAGCGTTGTGAAACGTTAGAATTTCAACCCAAAAGGACTGTAGGGATGTTCAGTTGTTGAGGACCTTAAAGATTGAGCTCCATACATTTTTGGACATGGGGGGGTGAAATGGGGGGGTGAAGGCGAATGGGATGCTGGCCTTCATAGCGAGGGGGATTGAATATAAAAGTAGGGAGGTCTTGCTGCAGCTGTATAGGGCATTGGTGAGGCCGCAGCTGGAGTACTGTGTGCAGTTTTGGGCGCCGCACCTGCGCAAGGATATTTTGGCCCTGGAGGGAGTGCAGAGGAGGTTTACTAGGCTGATACCGGAGTTGAGGGGATTGAGCTATGAGGAGAGGCTGAATAAACTAGGCTTGTACTCGTTAGAGTTTAGAAGAATGAGGGGAGATCTCATTGAGACGTATAAGATGATGAATGGGATGGATAGGATAGAGGTGGAGAGACTCTTCCCGCTCAAAAAAGACAGTAGGACTAGGGGGCACAGCCTCAAGATAAAGGGGAGGCGGTTTAGAACGGAGTTGAGGAGGAACTTCTTCACTCAAAGGGTGGTGAATCTCTGGAATTCTCTGCCCGTTGAAGTGGTGGAGGCTGCCTCGCTAAATATTTTTAAGAAGCGGGTTGATGGGTTCTTGATAAGAGAGGGGATTAAGGGTTATGGGGAGAGGGCGGGAAAGTGGAACTGAGCCACAACAGATCAGCCATGATCTTATTGAATGGCGGGGTAGGCTCGAAGGGCTAGATGGCCTACTCCTGCTCCTATTTCTTATGTTCTTATGTTCTTATGAAATCAAGGAATATTGGAATTCTTTTTAGATAGTCCTTGGGATTGAGGATGACATGCTTCCATTGCAGTTCAATGAGTTCTCTGATGGTTGAAGAGTCCAATGTGCGATATACAGACTGCCGCAGGTGGGACAGTTGGTGTTTGAAGGGCTGGGTAGATGAAGCGTTTGGAGGCTTCTGCACTTTTTCTTGACTTTGACTTTGTCCCTGTACGGTCCTGATGAAGTTTCTCAATGTGTTTGGTGCTTTCCTAATAAGACTTCTTCATTTTTGTTAATTGTAAATCAGGGAAACCCAGGAATCAAAAGGGAGGGCATCTCGAAAGCATTTTCTAATCAGATTGAGTTCCAAATAGAACTGATGTCTCGGGACAAAAACAGAAAACCCTATAAAATCTCAGAAGGTTTGGCAGCATCTGTGGACAGACAATAGAACAAACGTTTTGAGTCTGGGTGAGCTTTGGTCAAGAATTTGTTTTGGATTCCAGCATCTGCAGTAATTTGCTATTATCTCAGTCGGTTTGGGAGTCTGGTATCAGGCATGCGAATGAGATGTCCCATCCACTGGAGTGAGTTTTGAGTGATTAGTGCCTCAATGCTGGACGAGTTGACTTTGGAAAGGACACTGCAATTGGCCTGTCTATCTTGGGTTTGGAGGTTTTGCGAAGGCAATGGTACTTTTCCACTGCTTTGGGCCGCCTGTTATGCCTGGCTGTCCATTTCTCTGAAGTGCAGGGATCACTGTTGTCCAGTAAACCATGGCTTGTATTTTGTTTGAGATGGTCTTTGGTACTCTGTTTCTCATTTGGCAGAAGGCTAAACCCACACATTGGAGATGATGATGAGTTTCTGCGGCTAGCACTGCTGCATGGGTTTCCTCCGGCTGCTCCAGTTGTCTCCCACAGTCCAAAGATTAGGTTGATTGGTGATGCTAAATTGCCCCTTAGTGTCTTGGGGGGGATTAGCAGGATAAATATTTGAGGTTCGGGAATAGTGCTTATTATCAGTGGGATTGTTATCAGTGCAGGCTCGATGGGCTCAATGGCCTCCTTCTGAATTATAAGAATTCTATGACATTTGCCTTCATCAAGAAGAGGCTCCCAAGAAACAGAAATTAGTTCACACCATCTTAATTCACATTAATTCACAGTCATGACTATTCAAAAAGAGAGATGAGTTCAATTGCGGTAACTACAAAGGAATTTCCTTGCTATCTGCCACAGAGAAAATCAATACCAGGAGACTTTTCAATTGTCTTCTCTCTGCAGCTGGGAAGCTTTTTCCAGAGTCACAAAATAGTTTTCGATCATCAAGTGACACAGATATGATCTTCACTGCATGGCAAATTCAGGAACACTGTGATGCACAGTACCAACTGCTGTACCTGGCCTTTCTCAACCTCATGAAAGCCTTTGATTCTGTCGACCACAAAAGCTCCTCAAATTTTGACTGCCTTCAGAAATCTTTCATTATCCAGTGCTTACTCAAAAAATGACTTGCAAGCTGTTGTTCCTCATTGACTAAAACACCACAAAAACCCATCTTAGTGAAGACTGGGATCAAACAAGTCTGCATCATCACACCGACCACCTTCTCCAATTTTCTCACTGCAACATTACACCTCAACTCCAGCAAACCACCCTCAGGCATGAAGATAACTTACAGAATAGAGGAGAAACTGTTCAATCTATGCCACCTTCGTATTTGGGGTGAGCGCAGCAGGAGAATCCCACCCATAGACTTGGGGAGAGATGTAGTTTAAAGGGTTAATGTTTATGTAAATATATAGTCTACATAATGAGTGATGTAAGGCCACATAACAACCCAGCACGGACAGACAGAGTCCTGTGTAGACCCTGGTGCTGAGTCTGTATTACACCGTGTAAGGGGGAAATGATGGCATATGGGTGTTATCGTGGAACTGGTAATCCAGAAAGCCAGAGTAATGCTCTGGGGGCCTGGGTGCAACTACCACCGCGGCAGATGGTGAAATTTGAATTCAATTCAATATCTGGAATTAAAGTCAAATGATAACCATGATGAAGCCACTGTTGATAGGAAATCTGCCATCCTCACCTGGTCTGGCCTATATCACTCCAGATCCACAAGAATGTCCTCTGAAATGGCCTGGCAAGCCATGCCAGTGCAGTCAGGGATTGACAATAAATGCTGGTCCAGCCAGCAATAACCACATTCCCTGAGTGAACTTTTAAAAAGGGTGGAGTTTACCAACAGCATTGTCTGTAAGTCCAGATCCACGACTACCATATCAAAGATCCAAGAAATAAGCAATAGAAACAGAGATTTCCTACAGTGCAGAAGGAGGCTGTGTGGCCCATCGAGCCTGCACTGACAACAATCCCACCCAGGCCCTATCTCTATAACCCCACATATTTACCCTTCCGATCCCCCCGACACTAAGGGACAATTTAGCATGGCCAATCAACCTAACCTGCGCAACACTGGAAGAAACTGGAGCACCCAAAGGAAATCCACGCAGACACTGGGAAAATGCACAGACAATGAACGGAAGCCAGAATCAAACCCGGGTCTCTGGTGCTGTGAGGCAGCAGCGCTAACCAGTGTGCCACCAAGACTGATAATAAGAGCCATCTCATCATTAGTCCCTGCTCTTTAAATAGTATTACGATCTCCCTAAATGATGGAAACAGGCAAGCTGATGATGGTATTTTAGCTGAGGGCACCTTTGTCAGTGTAGAACTTTGGTTAATGCTGCAATGTTGGTGGGAAAGATCATGTCACTGCACAATTTAACAATAGCAAGCCCACATTGGAGCTTCCTCATCTTTTCTCCTTTTCTGCATCCGTGGCCTCAGCCCTCTTCCTTTCTCGATTTTAAAATCAATCAGTTGTCACCTAGAGGCAACAGTACACTGGAGGCCTACAGACACTTCAGGTCCAATGTGTGTGTGTGTGGTTGCCTTGTTATTTTCATGCTGACATGTCAAATGAATTATGGGCTAACCAGAGGCCAGCTTTCTGATAGCTGCGTTTGTGGTTTCTCAGAGTTCTGCTTATGTTGGGCCAAATAAGTTTTAATGTCACACAAGCTCTAAAATTAATGTGACGGGGCTACTGATGTTTGAAAAAAAAATAGCAAAATATTTTGTTTTGAAAAGATCAGAGTTGTGTGAAGATGCAATGCTTCATGACTCCCAGTTGAAAAAAATCACGTAATCTTAAGTTTAAGTTTGTTTATTAGTGTCACAAGTAGACTTACATTAACACTGCAATGAAGTTACTGCGAAAATACCCAAGTCATGGCACTCTGAGAGTTTAGGTACGCGGAAGGAGAATTTGGCACAGCCAGTGTCCCTAACCAGTACATCTTTCTGACTGTGGGAGGAAACAGGAGCACCCGGAGGAAGCCCACGCAGGCACAGGGAGAATGCAAGCAGGGGATTGAACCTGGGTTCCTGGCGCTGTGAGGCAGCAGTGCTAATCACTGTGCCACTCTGCCGCCCCTAATCTGCAGGAATGTCATGGGCCATTGAACAACCTGATAATGTAAGGGGATTGAAATTTTAAGCTCGAAAGTGAGGGACACTAAATTAGAGGAGACAAGTTCCTGATAAAATCAGTAGAGCAAAGGTCCAATTTATGGACTTTCAGGTTGAGCTGAGGGAAGCAGATCAGAGTGATGGTGTAAGGATTATGGGTGAACATTTCGAGAAAGTGACGAGCTTCAAGTACCAGGGGTCAGTTGTGGCAGCGGTATGGATATGAAAATTAAGCAATGGATTGCGCGGAGGGTGTGGAGAGTCTGCAGAAAGATCTAGATAGGCTGGGCGAATGGGCCAGGAAATGGCAAATGGAATTTAATGTTGGTAAGTGTGAGGTGGTCCACTTTGGTAGGAATAATGGTAGGAAGGACTATTACTTACGTGGCAAAAAACTGCAGCAGGCGACGGTGCAGAGGGACCTCGGCGTCCTTGTGCATGAGTCGCAAAAACCCAGCTTGCAGGTGCAGCAGGTGGTCAGGAAGGCGAATGGGATGCTGGCCTTCATAGTGAGGGGGATTGAATATAAAAGTAGGGAGGTCTTGCTGCGGCTGTATAGGGCACTGGTGAGGCCGCAGCTGGAGTACTGTGTGCAGTTTTGGTCGCCGTACTTATGCAAGGATATTTTGGCCTTGGAGGGAGTGCAGAGGAGGTTTACTAGGCTGATACCGGAGTTGAGGGGGTTGAGCTATGAGGAGAGGCTGAATAAACTAGGCTTGTACTCGTTAGAGTTTAGAAGAATGAGGGGAGATCTCATTGAGACATATAACATGATGAATGGGATGGATAGGATAGAGGTGGAGAGACTCTTCCCGCTCAGAAAGGACAGTAGGACTAGGGGGCACAGCCTCAAGATAAAGGGGGGCGGTTTAGAACGGAGTTGAGGAGGAACTTCTTCACTCAAAGGGTGGTGAATCTCTGGAATTCTCTGCCTGTTGAGGTGGTGGAGGCTGCCTCGCTAAATATTTTTAAGACGCGGGTTGATGGGTTTTTGATAAGCGAGGGGATTAAGGGTTATGGGGAGAGGGCAGGAATGTGGAACTGAGCCACGGCAGATCAGCCATGATCTTATTGAATGGCGGGGCAGGCTCGAAGTGCTAGATGGCCTACTCCAGCTCCTATTTCTTATGTTCTTATGTACTCTGGGTAGAGTGATTGGGAGAATTACAGTGGAATGTAATGGGATGGAAAAGTATTGCTGAAACTGAAAGGAAGAATCTACACGACCGGCTTTGTGGTATAGTACAGAAGCTATGGGAACAGCAACTGGTTACTAATGAGATGAGGATGCTGAGTTGGATGTATGGAATGATGTGAAAGGACAAGGTCAGGAACCAGAATATCAAGGGGTCAGTGAAGATTGTGGAAGCATCAAAGAAAGTAGTTGAGAAGAGATTGAAATGGTCTGCATTGCGGAGAGAGAGAGAGAGATAATGGAAATGGAAGTGGCAGGAAGAAAGAGAAGAGAAACTTTCATGACATTGCTGGAAAGATACAATGGCGAAAGGGATTGGAAGATGAATGGCAAGAGGAGATGGAGAAGGATAATTGATTAGTATTGTGGCATTCAATCCCAAATAAAATGGGAGAAACTGAAAGAAGGAGAAAGGGAGTTACTGAGGGAAATAAGGAGGTGGATGACTGAGAGTGCGGTGAGTTACTGAGTGAGAGGGAGGTGAATTGCTGAGAATGTGAGGAGAGAGAGTTACTGGGTCACATCATAAGTCCCTGGTTGTGTCATTGTCTTTGGAGTCACTGGTCTGATGTCTGGACTGATTTTGACCATTTAAATTGGATATCTAAAAGGTGTGGTGTGGCTCATCAAGACTAGAATGCATGGGACTCGGAACATCTTACTCGGTGGATAACATGAAGTAAATTATTTAAGATGGAGAGAATTATACAGTAGAGTCCCGACCAGTGATCAGCATTAGAATCACTCATCCTTTTCTAAGTTTGCAGATGATTAGAAATATGGAAATCTAGTAAAGAGTGAGGAAGATGGTGGCAGATAGTTTGGTTGTCAAATAGGAGGCAGAGAGTGGGGGTCAACGGGTGCTATTCGGATTGGCGGATGGTGACTAGTGGAGTGCCCCAGGGGTCGGTGCTGGGGCCTCAGCTTTTTACCATTTATATAGATGATCTGGAGGAGGGAACCGAGTGTAGGGTGTCGAAATTTGCTGATGACACCAAGATTGGGGGAACGGCAAATTGTGCGGAGGGTGTGGAGAGTCTGCAGAAGGATCTAGATAGGCTGGGCGAATGGGCCAGGAAATGGCAAATGGAATTTAATGTTGGCAAGTGTGAGGTGGTTCACTTTGGTAGGAATAATGGTAGGAAGGACTATTACTTACGTGGCGAAAAACTGCAGCAGGCGACGGTGCAGAGGGACCTCGGGGTCCTTGTGCATGAGTCACAAAAACCCAGCTTGCAGGTGCAGCAGGTGGTCAGGAAGGCGAATGGGATGCTGGCCTTCATAGCAAGGGAGATTGAATATAAAAGTAGGGAGGTCTTGCTGCAGCTGTATAGGGCATTGGTGAGGCCGCAGCTGGAGTACTGTGTGCAGTTTTGGGCGCCGCACCTGCGCAAAGATATTTTAGCCTTGGAGGGAGTGCAGAGGAGGTTTACTAGGCTGATACCGGAGTTGAGGGGGTTGAGCTATGAGGAGAGGCTGAATAAACTAGGCTTGTACTCGTTAGAGTTTAGAAGAATGTGGGGAGATCTCATTGAGACGTATAAGATGATGAATGGGATGGATAGGATAGAGGTGGAGAGACTCTTCCCGCTCAAAAAAGACAGTAGGACTAGGGGGCACAGCCTCAAGATAAAGGGGGGGCGGTTTAGAACAGAGTTGAGGAGGAACTTCTTCAATCAAAGGGTGGTGAATCTCTGGAATTCTCTGCCCGTTGAAGTGGTGGAGGCTGCCTCGCTAAATATTTTTAAGACGCGGGTTGATGGGTTTTTGATAAGAGAGGGGATTAAGGGTTATGGGGAGAGGGCGGGAAAGTGGAACTGAGCCACGACAGATCAGCCATGATCTTATTGAATGGCGGGGCAGGCTTGAAGGGCTAGATGGCCTACTCCTGCTCCTATTTCTTATGTTCTTATGTTCAGACTTCAGGAAGACACAGACTGATGAAATGGAAGGAACCATGGTAGATGCAATTTAATGCAGAAATGCCTGGAGTGACGCATGTGTGTGGAAAAATTGAGGAGAGGCAACGGTAGCTGAATGGTTCGATAAGAACATAAGAAATAGAAGCAGAAGCAGGCCATTTGGCTCCTCAAGCCTGCACTGCCATTCAATAAAGTCACGGTTGACCATAAAAGTGGGTGCAGGAACAGAGGGACCTAGGGGTTCACATACGTAAATCTTTCGGGGAAAGGACAAGTTGCAAAAGCTGTTTGGAAGATACACATTTAACGGACAAGGCTTTCCCTCGGACCTTGAAGGAGATTAGTGTTGAAATTGCAGGGGCCCTGGCAGATGCATTTAAAATGTCGGTATCCACGGGTGAGCTGCCGGATGATTGGAGGACAGCTCATGTTGTTCCATTGTTTAAAAAAGGCTCAAAATGTAATCTGGGAAATTATAAACCAGTAAATTTGACGTCAGTAGTAGGTAAATTATTGGAAGGAGTACTAAGAGATAGGATCTACAAATATTTGGATCGACAGGGACTTATTTGGGAAAGTCAACATGGCTTTGTGCGTGGTAGGTCATGTTTAACCAATCTATTAGAGTTTTTTGAGGAGGTTACCAGGAAAGTGGATGAAGGGAAGGCAGTTGATGTTGTCTACATGGACTTCAGTAAGGTCCCACATGGGAGGTTAGTTAGGAAGGTTCAGTCACTAGGTATACATGGAAAGGTAGTAAATTGGATTAGACATTGGCTCAATGGAAGAAGCCAGAGAGTGGTAGTGGAGGATTGCTTCTCTGAGTGGAGGCCAGTGACTAGTGGTGTGCCACAGGGATCAGTGCTGGGTCCACTGTTGTCTGTCATCTATATCAATGATCTGGATGATAATGTGGTAAATTGGATCAGCAAATTAGCTGATGATACAAAGATTGAAGGTGTAATGGACAGTGAGGAAGGTTTTCAAAGCTTGCAGAGGGATTTGGACCTGCTAGAAAAATGGACTGAAAATGGCAGATGGAAAAATGGAGTTTAATGCAAACAAGTATGAGGTATTGCACTTTGGAAGGACAAGACAAGGTAGAACATAGAAGGTAAATGGTAGGACACTGAAGAGTGCAGTAGAACAGAGGGATCTGGGAATACAAATACATAATTCCCTAAAAGTGGTATCACAGGTAGATAGGGTCATAAAGGGTGCTTTTGTGCATTGGCGTTTATAAATCAAAGTATTGATTATAAGCATTGGAATGTTATGGTGAGGTTGTATAAGACATTGGTGGGGCCGAATTTAGAGTATTGTGTGCAGTTTTGGTCACCTAATTACAGGAAGGACATTAATAAGGTTGAAAGAGTGCTGAGAAAGTTTATAAGGATGTAGCCAGGACTTGAGAAACTGAGTTACAGAGAAAGGTTGAATAGGTTAGGACTTTATTCCCTGGAATGCAGAAGAATGAGGGAAGATTTGATAGAGGTGTATAAGATTTTGATGGGTATAGACAGAGTGAATGCAAGCAGGCTTTTTCCACTGAGGCTAGGAGAGAAAAAAAACTAGAGGACATGGGTTAAGGGTGAAGGGTGAAAAGTTTAAAGGGAATATTAGTGGGGGGCTTCTTCACATAGAGTGTGGTGTGAGTGTGGAATGAACTGCCAGATGAAATGGTGAATGCGGGCTCACTTTTAACATTTAAGAAAAACTTGGACAGGTACATGGATGAGATGGGTGTGGAGGAATATGGTCCAACTGCAGGTCAGCGGGACTAGGCAGAAAAATGGTTCAGCACAGCCAAGAAGGGCCAAAAGGCCTGTTTCTGTGCTGTAATGTTCTATGGTTCTTTAAGATGCATGTTTTTATAAGTAAAGAGATTGGAGCCAAGACAATGGGTTAAATTTGGAACATTTGTGATTGATGAGATTCATCACTCACTGGACAGTACCTTAAACATTGGAGCCACAAATCCATTACCAAGATCACTGCGGCCTTAACACGTATGAATAGGGAAACTCAGGTAAAGAAGTAATATGTAAATATGTGCACCAGCTGTGACTGTCACTTATGGATGTGAAACTGAAGACTTCCCCTTTTATTTCTGATAACACAAAGACCTTTGTGTAATGGGTGAGTAACCTGCGTTAACTTCTCTTTTCTCTCTTCCTGCTAGTAACTGGCCCACTCTCTGAGTTACAGATCGCTTACATCAGCAGAGAGACGCTACAGGTGAGAGGCATTGCTGAATAGTTTGATGATTCTTAGTGTGATAGATGCAGCAAAGGGACCGTGCTTGTGACTGGTTGCCCAGGACTGGTTATCTGAAGGAGGTCTTCACCATTTCTTCCATCCAAGCAATGGACAGATTCTGATTTTCAAACTATCTGAAAGCCTTGGAAAGGACAAAGGAACCATTATGCTTCACCAAAACCACTAATGTGCAACCCAACCCAATTGGTCCATTTAATCAACAGCCTCTTGCTGATCTCAAAGGGAACAAGCTAGAATATTTGTTCTTCCTCCACACTTTTGGCTTCCACAATGATTTATTGTTCTCTGACGGCGAACCCAGCCTCTCCATCCGTAGCAGCACAGGAACAATTGTTCCCACACTGTACATTAGTGTAATGATTACGTGACTAATTCGAATTCCATCATGGAACTTTGGTTATTTATCTCGGTGCTGTTTGTGGGATCTTGCTATTCATCTTCTGGCTGCTCTATTCCTATGTTATAACAGTGGTCGCATTTCAAAAGTAAATTAACCACATGCAAAGTGCTTTGGATATCCTGAGGTTGTGGATATCTGATATTGACCAGGTAATCTGTTGATTTGAGGGATGTGTTTAAGTCACAGATAGATAGGTTTTTGACCAATAAGGGAATTAAGGGTTATGGGGAGCAGGCGGGTAGGTGGAACTGAACGACTATCAGATCAGCCATGAGCTTATTGAACGGCGGGGCAGGCTCAAGGGGCTAGATGGCCTACTCCTGCTCCTATTTCTTATGTTCTTACAGCTGATGTTCAAGACCCTGGGGGAGAACCCACCTGCAATTTCTTGAAATGGTGTCATGGGATCTCTATGTCCCCCTGAAAGAACAGACAAAGCCTCAGCAGCCGTAACTCTGGCACAGATACAATGGACTGAACTTTTCTTTTATTAATTATTTGTGACATGGGCCAGCATTTATTGCCCATCCCTAGTTGCCCAAGAGCAGTTCAGAGTCAATCACATTTCTGTGGCTCTGGACTCACATGGAGGCCAGATCGGCAGATTTCCTTCCCTAAAAGATATCAGTGAACCAAATGGGTTTTTCCGATAATTGACAATGATTTCATGGTCATCAGTACGCTCTTAGTTCCAGATATTTTTTATAGAATTCAAGTTCCACCATCTGGATGGGCAGCACAGTGGCACAGCGGTTAGCACTGCTGTCTCACTGAGCTCGGGACCCAGGTTCGATTACAGCCTCAGGTTACTGTCTGTGTGGAGTTTGCATATTCCTCCCATGTCTGTCCCCATCCGCCAGGTGCTCTGGTTTCCTTCCACAGTCCAAAGATGCGTGGGTTAGGTTGATTGGCCATGCAAAATTGCCCCTTAGTGTCAAGGGGACTAGTAGGGTCAATACGTGGGATTACAGGCTTAGGGCCTGGCTGGGATGGTTGTTGGTGCAGGTTTGATGGGCCAAATGGCCTCCTTCTGCACTGTATGTGTGGAGTTTGAACCTGGGCCCCAGAACATTACCTGGATTTCTGGATCGATAGTCTAGTGACAATACCACGAGACCATCACCGCCACGTACGGCCTCCTTCTGTGTTGCAACCTCCATGAATCAATGCCTGAGGAGGGAGAGTAGGAGAGCTGGGCAAAAGCTTTGAATTAAACTCTAATTTACATTATTTTTAACTTTGTTTCTTTTTAGGGTTTGGAATATCTGCACAACCAGGGGAAGATACATCGAGATATCAAGGTAGGTTATCCCAACATCAATTTTTATTGATTTATAATATAAGTTTTTTTATATTGATAAGATGGTGATAAAATTGATAGAAATTTCAAAAACAATTTGCTGTGCTGAGTCATCTAGTGACCTGAGTCTGTGACTGCACTGTGACAGCTGACATAGCAAAATTGAATAGGAGATAGAGATACTGTAGCAAGTTACGTTGGTACCTGCTGATAGAAAAGATGAAATATGGCAATAGTAAGTAATATCTGTGACAAGGCATGTGTGGCCTTGCACAAGATTTTCAACTGCACATTAGCTATAGTATTTGACCTGAGCTTTTAAAGTGGATAAAACACTGAGAAAGGCATTTCAAATGAAAAGACATAGATACTATTAACTCTAAAATTGAGCTAGGCCATTCAGGAATCTGGAGGTGCAGGCAATTGAAGGTTCACTAAATTGCTTCCTGGGATGGAGGGATTGTCCTCTGAGGAGCGATTAAATTAAGATTGGGCCTTCATTCTCTGGAGATGCAGGGAGGAGGTTTCCCATGACTGGTGGCATGTCTGGAACATGGTGACGCAGTCTCAGGATAAGGGGCAGGTCATTTAGGATTGAGATGAGGAGGAAGTTCTTCACTCAGACGATGGTGAATGTTTGGAATTCCCTGTCCCAGAGAGCTGTGGAGGCTCCGTCGTTCAAGTCTGGGACTGGTAGATTTCTACACATTAAAAACAGGGATAGTGGGGGAAAATGGTGTTGAAGAGAAGATAGGTCATTGAAGGCGGAGTGGACACAAAGGGCTGAATGGCCGACTCCTGCTCCTATCTTTTATCATTGCAAATTCATGTCTCATTAATTATATTATTAAGGTTTAAATAGCAATGACATTGTTATCCAGGTGATGTACGGGCTGGCCCTTTAATTTAATTTGTTCCAGAGTCAATTTGCTTTATTTTTTTCCTTTGTTTGATTTGATTATGCTCAAAATAATATAAATGGGGGATAGTTGGGCCACTGAGACGTTGGAGTAGTGTTGACTTTGACAATCTCATAAACTCTCAATAAAAGCAAATTACTGCGGATGCTGGAATCTAAAACCAAAAGAGAAAATGCTGGAAAATCTCAGCAGGTCTGGCAGCATCTGTAAGAAGAGGAAAGAGCTGACATTTCAAGTTCAGGTGACCCTTTGTCAAAGTTCATGACCAGTTAACAAAGCTGCTATGACTTAGTTTTAACTTCACCAGCATTAATATTATGTTCTTATATTTATTTATTAAATCTACCAAATTGCCTCATATATGTATGTGTGTCTGAGTATATGCTCACATGTGTATGCCTGAGTGTGCACCCATGTCAACAATGAGTCTATGTTGACACATGGGCATGTGGACACATGAACATGCCTGTACCATAAATTGATAATGTGCATGGAGAATGACTTGCCTTTTGATTAACTTTAGCCTATTCTCTCTGCAGGGAGCAAATATTCTTATCAATGACAACGGGGATGTAAAATTAGGTGAGTCACACATGTATGTTGTTACATCCTACCTTTCACCATTGCTCCCACTGAAGGGGCAGCATGATTCAGATATGACAATGCTTCCTCTACACTGTTCCAATGAACATAGAAATGATAGAAACCCTACAGTGCAGAAAGAGGCCATTCAGCCCATCAAGTCTGCACCGTCCACAGTCCCACCCAGGCCCTACCTAATATGCCTACATATTTACACATTAATCCCTCTAACCTACATATCTCAGGACACTAAGGGGCAATTTTTAGCATAGCCAATCAACCTAACCCGCACATCTTTGGACCGTGGTTGGAAACCGGAGCACCTGGAGGAAACCCACGCAGACATGAAGAGAATGTGCAAACTCCACACAGACAGTGACCTGAGCCGGGAATCGAACTCAGGTCCCTGGAGCTGTGAAGCAGCAGTGCTAACCACTGTGCTACTGTACTGCCCAACACTTCTTGGATATCTACAGTACGAGTTAGATATAAAGTTCTCTGGCACAGTGGTTAGGACTGTTGTCTCATAGCACCAGGGACCCAGGATCAATTCCAACCTTGGGTGACTGTCTCTGTGGCGTTTGCATGTTCTCCTTTGCATGTTCTCCCAGTGTCTGCATGGGATTCCTTCAGGTGCTCGGGCTTTCTCTTACATATTCCAAAGATGTGCAGGTTAGGTGGACTGGCCATGCTAAATTGCCCCTTAGTGTGCCCAGGGATATGTAGGTTAGGTGGATTAGCAAAAGTAAATGCACGGGTTACAGGGGTGGAGTGGGCTTGGATAAGATATTCTTTCAGAGAGTCGGTGAAACTCGATGGACCGAATGACCTCCTTCAGCACTGTAGGGATTCTATAGTTATACTATCCCATCAAACAGTTCTGGGGCTTCCTGTGTGTTGATCAGGGGGTGTTTACCCCAGGAAAATCAAGGCTTACAGTTCACAAATCTAAACTAATCTTTGTCATGAGTTAATCATCAGGATTGACAGTGGTGGGACTTTACATCAAATTCATAAAATCTACCCTTAAATCTGCATTTTCATTGTCATTCCGAAAAGAAATTTGACAGCAATTTTAGGAGTTAGACAAGCACACAATCATTTATAAGGTCACCCGCACCACTAAGCTCATCATCTAATAGCTCAAGCCACGAAATTTGAATGCAACAGAAAATAATTAGTCAGCTTTTTCAAATAAAGTTGTTGGGTGCTTGGTCAACCAGCAGTTAAACTTCGTCTTTGACGGTGACAAGAACATGGGAGCAAGTTTCTGCAAAATCTACTGTTGGAAAGAGTATATAACATAACAACAATTCAATGCCAGTGCTTACACATCCACCTATTTACTTTCTATCCAACCCCAACAGTGTACCGGTCACATTTTTTGCCTTCAACCCATCTTGTAGCAGAGAGTTCTACCTTCTCACCCCTCCACGGGTAAAGAAGTTTCTTCTGAATTCCCTACTGGATTTACTAATCATTATCTTCTATTTATGGCTGCCAGTATTGGTCTTCTCTACAAGTGGGAAACATCTTCTCCACATCCACTCTATCAAATCTTTTCAGATCTTGACAAGATCTCGATTAGTTCACCTCTCACCCTTTGTTTTTCCAGAGAGAAGTGCCCCAGCTTGTTCCATCTTTCCTGAAGGGTATAATTTCTCAGTTCTGTTGTTATTCTTGCAACTATTTCCTTCAAGTCGCTCAATGTACTTTTTTCTAATGTGGAGACTGGAATTAAGAGCATCTAATCAATTGGTCTCGACAGCTTTTAGTCCAGTTCTCTAACCGATGTCAGTGCTTCATAATGGCAGTTTCCAATATCAGAAGAGAGTTCCATTTTTTTCTGAAACTGACAGGGTTGGCACAGGGACTAAAGTGTATGCTGGCAAGCAATCTCGCACTGGCAGACTATAGGGATTGACTGGGTCTGAAGACCATGCTGATACAGCAAAAAGGATTTTTTTTTGAAGTTGGGTGGTTTTGAAGGAAACCATGTTGCATCTCAGGATCATCCAATCTGCACGTGACCCCTCACCTCTGACTCCTGGCAATCGAACCCTCAAAGCCTGAGCAACCCATTGCTATTTGTTTTATACACAAGAATGACTTGCGTTTCTCTAGCCACCCAAGTGCTAGCCTTTTCAGCCAATACAGTACTTTATGAAGCATAGTCACTGCTGCAAGAAACACCAGCAGAAGCCAAGCAGTGCACAGCAAGATCCCACAAACAAAAATTTGATAATCTATTTTAGGTATTGGCTGGGCGATAAATGATTCATAGGTTCATATGACACAGACAGGGCCGATTCAGCCCTTCCTGCTTTGTGCCAACTTTTCGAAAGAACTTTCAACAATATATTGTCCTCTCCCTGGCTTCTTCCCCATAACTTTACAGATTGGTTCTCACATGTTCACTTGTCTTGTATCACACTTTCAGATAATGCATTGCAAATCACAAAAGCCCTTTATGTGGTTGCGGGGGAGGGGGGACAATCCTTAATCTGTCTATAGTCCTTTTACCAATTATTTTAAATCTGTAATATCTGTCAGAAGAAGCAGCTCACCTACTTTGCTGTATCAAAACCCTTCATCATTTCAAATACTTCCATGCATCTTCAACATTGTCCGCTCCTGCAATCTCTCCACAAAGCTGAAATTTCCCTAACTTGGTATCGGGTGGCACAGTGGTTATCACTGCTGCTTCACAGGGTTCGATTCCCAGCTTGTCGAGTCTGCACGTTCTCCCCGTGTCTGCATGGGTTTCCTCTGGATGCTCCAGTTCCCTCCCACACTCCAAAGATATGCATAGAACATAAACATAGAACACGCAGTACAGGCCCTTCGGCCCTCGATGTTGCGCCGACCAGTGGAACCAATCTAATGACCTTCTAACCTAAACTATTCCAATATTATCCATATGCCTATCCACTGACCATTTGAACGCCCTTAAAGTTGGCGAGTCCACAACTGCTGCAGGCAGGGCATTCCATGCCCTTACTACCCTCTGAGTAAAGAACCTACCTCTGACATCCGTCCTATAATTACCACCCCTCAATTTAAAGCTATGTCCCCTCGTGTTAGCCATCACCATCCGAGGAAAAAGGCTCTCACTGTCCACCCTATCTAATCCTCTGATCATCTTGTATGCCTCAATTAGGTCACCTCTTAACCTTCTTCTCTCTGACGAAAATAACCTCAAGTCCCTCAGCCTTTCCTCATAAGACCTTCCCACCATACCAGGCAACATCCTGGTAAACCTCCTCTGCACCCTTTCCAACGCTTCCACATCTTTCTTATAATGCAGCAACCAGAACTGTACACAATACTCCAAGTGCGGCCACACCAGAGTTTTGTACAATTGCAACATGACCTCATGGCTCTGAAATTCAATCCCTCTACCGATAAAAGTTAACACACCGTACGCCTTCTTAACAACCTTATCAACCTGGGTGCCAACTTTCAGGGATCTATGCACATGTACACCGAGGTCTCTCTGCTCATCGACACTACCAAGAGTCCTTCCATTAGCCCTATATTCTGTAATCCTGTTACTCTTACCAAAGTGAATCACCTCACACTTCTCCGCATTAAACATCATTTGCCACCTCTCAGCCCAGTTCTGCAGCTTATCTACGTCCCTCTGCAAACTGTAACATCCATCCTCACTGTCTACAACTCTTCCGACTTTGGTGTCGTCAGGAAATTTACTAACCCATCCTTCTATACCCTCACCAAGGTCATTTATAAAAATGACAAACAGCAGTGGCCCCAAAACAGATCCCTGAGGTACACCACTTGTAACTGAACTCCAGGTTGAATATTTCCCATCAACCACCACCCTCTGTCTTCCATCAGCTAGCCAATTCCTGATCCAAACTGCTAAATCACCCTCAATCCCATGCATCTGCATTTTCTGCAGTAGCCTACCATGGGGAACCTTATCAAAGCTTTGCTAAAATCCATATACACCACGTCAACTGCCTTACCCTTATCCATCTCCTTGGTCACCTTTTCAAAAAAGTCGATAAGGTTTGTGAGGCACGACCTACCCTTCTCAAAACAATGTTGACTATCCCTAATCAATTTATTTCTCTCTAGATGATTATAAATCCTATCCCTTATAATTCTTTCCAAAACTTTGCCCACAACAGAAGTAAGGCTCACCAGTCTATAATTCCCAGGATCGTCTCTACTCCCTTTCTTGAACAAGGGGACAACATTTGCTATCCTCCAGTCTTCCGGCACTATACCTGTAGCCAATGACGACATGAAGATCAAAGCCAAAGGTTCTGCAATCTCCTCTCTAGCCTCCCAGAGAATCCTAGGGTAAATCCCATCCGGCCCAGGGGACTTATCTATTTTCATACTCTCAAGGATTGCTAACACCTCCTCCTTATTACCTCAATCCCGTCTAGTCTAAAAGTCTGTATCTCAGTATTCTCCTCGACTACATTGACTTTTTCCTGCAAAAAATATTCATTTAGTGCCTCTCCTATCTCTTCAGGCTCCACGCACAACTTCCCACTACTGTCTCTGATGGCCCTAATCTTGCCCTAACCAATCTTTTATTCTTGACATACCTATAGAAAGCTTTAGGTTTCTCCTTGATCCTATCCGCCAAAGTCTTCTCATGTCCTCTTCTAGCTCCTCTTAACTCTCTCTTTAGCTCCTTCCTGGCTAATTTGTAACTCTCCAGTGCCCTAACTGAGACTTCACCTTTACATAAGCCTCCTTCTTCCTCTTTACCAGAGATTCAACTTCCTTAGTACACCACGGTTCCCTTGCTCGACCACTTCCTCCCTGCCTGACAGGTACATATTTATCAAGGACTCGCAGTAGCTGCTCCTTGAACAAGCTCCACATTTCAGTTGTTCCCAGCCCCTGCAGTTTCCTACTCCAACCTATGTATCCTAAATCTTGCCTAATAGCCTCATGATTACCTTTCCCCCAGCTATAACTTCTGCCCCCGGTATATACCTATCCCTTTCCATCACTAAGATAAACGTAACCGAATTGTGGTCACTATCACCAAAGTGCTTACCTACCTCTAAGTCTAACACCTGGTCTGGTTCATTACCCAGTACCAAATCCAATGTAGCCTCACCTCTTGTTGGCCTATCTACATACTGTGTCAGGAAACCTTCCTGCACACATTGGACAAAAACTGACCCCTCTAACATACTTGAATTATAGCTTTTCCAATCGATATTTGTAAGGTTAAAGTCCCCCATAACAACTACCTTGTTACTTTCGCTCCTATCCAAGATCATCTTTGCAATCCTTTCCTCTACATCTCTGGAACTTTTTGGAGGCCTATAAAAAACTCCCAGCAGGGTGACCTCTCCTTTCCTGTTTCTAATCTCAGCCCATACTACCTCAATAGACAGGTCCACATCAAACGTCCTTTCTGCCACCATAATACTGTCCTTGACTAACAATGCCACGCCTCCCCCTCTTCTACCACATTCTCTGCTCTGACTGAAACATCTGAACCCTGGAACCTTCAACAACCATTCCTGTCCCTGCTCTATCCATGTCTCTGAAATGGCCACAACATCAAAGTCCCAAACACCAATCCAGGCTGCAAGTTCATCCACCTTATTGCGTATGCTCCTCGCATTAAAGTATACACACTTCAAACAACCCTCCAGCCTGCCAATACACTGCTATGACCTAGAAACCTTATCCATGGCCTCCCTATTCTCATCCTCCTGTACACTGGAGTTACAATTCAGGTTCCCATTCTCCCCTCTGAATCAGTTTAAACCCCCCCCGAATAGCATTGGCAATTTTTCCCCCCAAGATATTAGTACCCCTCTGGTTCAGGTGCTGACCATCCCTTTTGTAGAGGTCCCACCTACCCTAGAATGAGCCTCAATTGTCCAAGTATCTGAAACCCTCCTTCCTGCACCATTCCTTTAACCACGAGTTCAAATGTTCTCTCTCTCTATTCTTCTCCACGCTATCCCGGGCACAGGTAACAAACCAGAGATAACAACTCTGTTTGTTTTAGCCCTAAGCTTCCACCCTAACTCCCCGAATTTCTGTCTTACATCCCCGTCCCTTTTCCTACCTACGTCATGGGTGCCTACATGGTTCCCCTCCCCCTTAAGGATCTCGAACACTCAATCAGAGACATCACGGACCCTGGCACCTGGGAGGCAACATACCAACCGTGAGTCTCGCTCGTTCCATCAGACTCTCCTATCTGTCCCTTTAACTATGGAATCCCCAATCATTAATCCTGTTCTCTTCTTCCCCCTTCCCACCTGAGCATCAAGGACAGGCTCTACTCTCGAGACCTGTACCCCATGGCTTACCCCCGTTGAGTCTTCCTCCCCAACAGCATCCAAAACAGAGTACTTATTTTGGAGAGGAACAGCCTCGGGGGATCACTGCTCTGACTGCTTCTTACCCTTTGTAGCAGTCACCCATGTATCACTTTTAGGAGTAACTATCTCCCTGTAACTTTTATCAATAGTTGCCTCTGCTTCCTGAATGATTCTTAGTTCCTCCAGTTTCAGCTCCAGGTCTCTAACACAGTCCTCAAGGAGCTGGAATTGGATGCACTTCCTGCAGGTGTACTCAGCCGGGTCACTACCGGTGTCCCTCACCTCAAACATCCCACAGGAGGAACATCGCACTGCCTGCACTGCCATCCCTAATACGTCCCTTATCAAGAAACACAAAAAAACTTACTTGCTCTCACTCCAAGTCACTCTTTTCTTTTAGGTTAGAGGAGAGGGGAGGGGGGATATTCTACAAGTGTAGAGTATCGGGATTCCTCGCCATTCCAATTTATGGGGGGAGAGAGAAAAAAACTACTACCCAGGCCTCCCTGTGACTTCTTCCACTTTCCGGTTTAAAATTTAAAAAAAACTAAAGAGGTTAGTTAAAAAAAATCACTGTAGCTTACCCTCAAGCTCTCCCCTCACCAATCACTGCCTCTCTGCTGTGCTCCAAAGGAACAATGCAGGTAAGGTTGATTGGCCATGATAAATTGTCCATTAGTATCAGGGGGATTAGCTAGGGCAAATGCATGGGACTGTGACTGATATGTCCTGGGTGCAATTGTGGTCAGTGCTGGTTAGGTGGAATGACCATGCCAAATTCTCCCTCAGTGTACCCGAACAAGCACCGGAGTGTGGCGACTAGGGGATTTTCACAACAACTTCATTGCAGTGTTAATGTAAGCCTATTTGTGACACTAATAAATAAACTTTAAAACTCACCCTAGCAAACCGTCTCTGAACGCTGTCCAAGGCCTCAACATCCTTCTTAAAGTGTGTCGCCAGAATATTGTTAGAACACACAGCAGATTAAGATGACTGGATGGACAGCACGATGGCACAGTGTTTAGCACTGCTGCCTCAAAATATCAGGGATCCAGGTTCAATTCCAGCCTTGGGTGAATGAGTTTGCACATTCTTCCTGTGTCTGTGTGGGTTTCCTCCAGGTCTTCTTGTTTCTTCCCACAGTTCAAAGATCTGCTGATAAGGTGGACTGGCCATGCTAATTTGTCCCTTAGCGTTCAAAGATGTGTGGGTTAGGAAGATAAGCAAGTAAATACATGGTGCTAAAGGATATGGCCTGGGTGGTTGCTCTGTTGGAGAGTTGGTGCATGCTCGATGGACCGAATGGCCTCCTTCGGCACTGCATGATTCTATGAGAAAAGATAGAAGCAAATTACTTCCAATGATAGAAGGGACTACTCTACAGAGTTTTGAGCCTGTAGAATATATTTAACACATTTAATGATTGAAGTAGAGATCATATCAATATGGATAGGTGGGTTGATGAAAAGAAGAGGATAAAGTGATATGGTAAGTGAGTGACCACATGGATATAAGATGTTGCTGGATGGAGGATGAAGACGATCAAAGACTGGATGGGTTGAATGGCTGTCTCCATCTTCTATAACTCCATGTAACCTTATTGAGGTAGGCAATACTAGGTAAAAGACTTATTACTCGAAGAACCAGATGGCAAGTCATTCTCACTGGACGTGGCTCTACACATACAGTTCTTCCACTAATATCACCCACGTAGATTTTAGTGCTCACATATTTTCCTCTCAGGTTTAGGATGTTTAATCCATGACTATAATCTGACTACATTTGAATCTTGACCTTTGTAAAAGTCACCCACACCCATTTCTAATACAGGCCTGTTTTACTTTGTCTGTCGTTGAATGAGTCAGATCCAACAGGTTACTGGGGAACCCCCCAAGCGGGGAATCCCACAAGACACTCCCATCAATACCCCACAGCAGAGCATCACTGACGAAATTTCACCCCTATACTGGAACATGTTACCAGAAGCTGTCGTCATTTGCGGCTCTCTTGCCCCCTTTAAGCTCTAAAGTATATCCAAACTGCGCACCGGGACCTTAGGTTATTCCCAAAGTACCACATACCCTCTGTCAGCTTGGCTGAGTGAGCATGCACTCTCACCTCGGAGTCAGAATGTGATGAGTTCAAGCTCCCACTCCAGAGACTTCAGGCAGGATTTTACTGCCTCACTCAAGCGAAACCGGAAATTCCTACCCCAGGGTCAACGGACATTTTCGTTGTCCACCCCTCGCTCACTGCAATTCAGTGGCAGGTGGGGCAGTAGAATTCCAATGTTCGACTGGGATTTTCATTCACCAGTGAATGTAGGAGCAGGAGCTGCACTTAACCAGCATATCTTTGGATTGTGGGAGGAAACCGGACCACCTGGAGGAAACCCATGCAGACATGGGAGAATATGCAAACTTTACATGGACAGTGGAATCAAACCTGGATCCCTGGCGCTATCAGGCAGCAGTGCTAACCACTGTGCCACAGTGCCAACCACACTCAACTTTAATGGCCTGTTAAGTGTCTTGAGAAATTTATTACTGGGCCAGGGAAAGCCGGGAGGCAACTTTTAATTCACAAATGGCCAAATCCAAACAAGCTGCTGTTGGCTTCAATGCAGGAAGCGGTGAAGTGATTTATTTCTATGATGGAAAGTTTTTGGCAGTGGGGAGTTTTGTACCTGATAGGATTCAATAGGTTTCAGTTGACTGTCTGGCATGTTGTGCTTAGTGAGGCCATTGGCACTCCAAGGTGCTGCCTCCTCTTTCTCTGTCTTGTGCAAGGCAGTGGCAGGTCCCTTCATGGCTGCCATCTGCTGTTTCATCTTCAGGTAGCTCCTGTTCCTTTGCAGAGCTCAGCACCATTAAACTCAGTATGGAACCTGCCAGCCTAATTAGAGCATTTATTTTTGTAGATTGCGATGTGGGCGTGGGACCTGAAAATTATCCAGACTTTGAGAACCCAGTTTGGAAATCCAGCTCTTTAACACAGAATCTGGACTGATATTCCCAGTGCAGTTTCGAGGGAGTGCTGCATCATTAGAATTGCTGTCTTTCAGATCAACTGAATTGAAATGAATTGATTTCTTGGGATACAGTGAAAAGTATTGTTTCTTGTGCATTACATAGACAAAGCATACCATTCATAGAGTACATAGGGAGAAAGAAAGGAGAGGGTGCAGAACATGGTGTTACAGTTACAGATATGGCGTAGAGAAAGATCAATTTAATATATGATAGTTTGAAGGCAGCGGGGTAGATGCTGTTCTTGAGTCGGTTGATACATGACCTCAGACTTCTCTCCCTTTTTCCCTACATAAGAAGGTGGAAGAGAGAATGTTCAGGATGCATGGGGTTCTTGATTATGCTGGCTGCTTTTCAGAGATAGCAAGAAGTGTAGCTGGAGTCAATGGGTTCCTTTATACATCCTGAGTTACATGTATAAGATCCTGTGACACTATTTCAGAGAAGATCAGGGGAGTTGCCCCCAATGTCCTGACCAATAGTTATTCTCCAATCAGCATCATAAAGACAGGTTATCTGGCCATCATCTCACTGCTATTTGTGAGAGCTGGTCACATACAAACTGGACTGCAGAATTTCCGACAATGAATAATGACTACATATCACCGCAAACAGCAATGATTAAAGATCAGACAATATAGTTCAGAGATAAAATTAAGGGATAAATATTGGCCAGGACACTTGGGATAACTCTCTTGTTCTACATCAAAATAGTGCTGTCGGTCTTTTACAGAGAGGGCAGATGGACCTCAGTTTAGCAGCTCAGCTGAAAGAGAGCACTGCCAACAGTGCAGAACACCCACAGCACTGCACTGGGATGTCAGCAAGATTGTACAGTTAAGTCTTTGGAGTAATAGAATAGAATAGAATTCCACAGTGTAGCAAGAGGCCAGCCGGCCCATCGAGTCTGCACCGAATCTCCAAATAAGCAGCTCACGCAGCCCCTCCCATTCCCCTATCCCCGTACACTTACCATGGCCAATCCACCTAAACTTCACATCTTTGGACACTAAGGGGCAATTTACCATAGCTAATCCACATAAACTTCACATCTTTGGACACTAAGGGGCAATTTCGCATGGCCAATCCACCTAACCTGCACATTTTTGGACTATGTCACCAGAAGGTTAACTATCTGTAATCTTATTGCTAGTCTGAAAGACATGCTGGTTAGCATGTGTATCCGAACAGGTGCCGGAGTGTGGCGACTAGGGGATTTTCACAGTAACTTCATTGCAGTGTTGATGTGAGCCTATTTGTGACTAATAAATAAACTTTAAACTTCAAATAAACTTTACGTAGCCTAGTGATGAAAGGGACTTGAGGGGCTGAATGGACTACTCTTGTTCATATGGGACATTAAATTGAGGCTGCATCTTCAGGTGCATATTAAATATCCCATGAAAAGGGGAGTTTCTCTTGTTGTCCTAGATATCACTGACTGAGTCAAGGGACTGAATGGCCTCTTCCTCTTCCTAATGTCCTCTTAAAAACCCAGATCATAGGACTGAATCACAAGAAACTTGTATGGAATTATAGTTAGCATCACAAATCCATTTTATTTCTCCCTGTCCTCACAAAAGCGGTGTTTTAGAAGTATTCCACCTTCTCATGGTGCTGGAGGTTTTTTTTAACTGAATTCACTGCAGATAAAACAGCAATGGCTGCCCAGGACCCAGAATCTGATCTTTCTACAGACAGGAGATTGAGGAGAGAGAATCTTGACAACATTACCTTTGTCTTGCTTTCAAAAATAGACACCCACACAGGTGGCGAATACCACGCAGACGGCACAGTGCAAGAGGAAGACCTATATGAACTTGTGACCTCAGTGTAAAATGAAAGCCTAATCTTGTGGGGTGCCCTGTGTGTGAGGGGTAAGCCTGTCCAGGGTGTGAGAAGGAACTTAAGAACTAGGAGCAGGTCATCTGGCCTCTCGAACCTGCCCTGCCATTCAATAAGCTCATAGCTGATCTTTTTGTGAACTCAGCTCCACTTACCTGCCCGCTCACTCACCATAATCCTTAATTCCTTTACTGTTGAAAAACTTATCTATCCTTGCCTTGAAAACATTCAATGACGTGGCCTCAACTGCTTCACTGGGCGGAATTCCACAGATTCACAACCCTTTGTGTGAAGAAGTTCCTTCTTAATTTAGTCCTAAATCTACTTCCCCTTATTTTGAGGCCTTCTAGTTTTATGCCCCCTAGTTTTAGTTTCACCCACCAGTAGAAACAACTTCCCTGCTTCTATCTTATCTATTCCCTTCATAATTTTATATGTTTCTATAATATTCCCTCATTCTTCTGAATTCTGAGGAGTATAACCCCATTCTACTCAGTCTCTCCTCATAAGCCATCCCTCTCCATTCCAGAATCAACCTAGTGAACCTCCTCTGCACCCCCTCCAGTGCCAGTATATCCTTTCTCAAGTAAAGAGACCAAAACTGTGCACAGTACTCCAGGTGTACAGTGTGTGTGTGAGGAACCAGGCCTGGCCTGAGTGTGTGAGGGATGAGGCCTGAGTGTGTGAGGGGCCTGGCCAGCCTGAGTGTGCAAGGGGCCTGGCTAAGCCTGAGTGTGCGGGCGGCCAGGCCTGAGTATGTGAGGGGCTAGTCCTCACCAGCACCCTATACAACTGCAACACAACCTCGCTGTTTTTAAAGGCAGGCCTGTTCTGTATGTGAAAGCCTGTGAGCAGGCCTTTCCTGGATATGAGTAAGGCCTGCCTGCCCTGGAGGTATGAGTGGCCTGTTCCTATCACAACGGGAGGCTTGGCCTTGATGTACCAGGATTCTGGCTGTAAGGGGAAGGCCAGACATGGATCTGAGGAAATACTGGGCCTATTGTGTGTCATGATGTGGGTATGCCGGCGTTGGACTGGCGTAAACACAGTAAAAAGTCTGACAACACCAGGTTTTAGTCCAACCTATTTATTTGATAATATACTCACAAGCTTTTGTGTGTGACAGTCCTGTCTTGAGTGTGAGATTGGGGGGAAGCGGGGAGGGGGGGTCTAGTGAGCAGCAGGCCTGGTCTGAGTTTATTTTTATTTGTTCATGGGATGTTGGTGTCGTTGGCTAGACCAGCTTTATTGCCCATGCCTAACTGCCCTTGAAAAGATGGTGGTGAGCTGCCTTCTTAACCACACTAAAGTTCCTATAGTGTAGGTACACCCATAGTGCTGTGAGGAAGAGACTTCTAGAATTTTGACCCAGCAACAGTGAAGGAGCAGCAATGTCGTTCCAGATTAGGATGGTGTGTGGCTTAGAGCAGAATCACAGTTGGTAATGTTCCCAGGCATTTGCTGCCATCCTTCTAGGTGGTAGCGGTTGCGGGTTTGGAATGTTCTGTTGAAGGACCGCTGGTGAGTTCCTGCAGTGCATATTGTATATGGTACACATGGTAGCCAATATGTGAGTGGTGAAGGGAGTGAATGTTTGTGAATGGGGTGCCAATCAATGGGGTCGCTTTGTTCTGATAGTGTCGAGTCTCTTGAGTGTTTTAGGAACTACAATCATCCAGGCAAGTGAAAAATATTCCATCCCACTCCTTACAGCCCTGTAGATAGATGGTGGATAGGCACTGGGGGTGAGGAAGTAAGTTACTCTTCAGAACTCTGTGTCTGACCTGCCCATATATCACTGTATTTATATGACTAGTCCAATTCAGTTTCTGGTCAATAATAACCCCCAGGATATTGATAATGAGGGGCAGGCCTGGCATGACAGTGTGAAGAGCCAGCCAGGCCTGAGTGTGAGAGAGGCCAGACCAGGCCAGAGTGAGAAAGGGGCCAGGCCAGGCCTCAGTATGTGAGGGGCCAGGCCAGGCCTAAGTGTGCGAGGGGCCTGGCCAGCCTGAGTACGCAAGGGGCCTGGCGTGGCCTAAATGTATGAGGAAAAAATCCAGGGCTGAGTGTGCGAGGGGCCAGGCCTGAGTGTGAGAGGGCCTGGCCAGGCCCGAGTGTGTGAGGGGCCAGGCCAGGCCCGAGTGTGTGAGGGGCCAGGCCAGGCCCGAGTGTGTCGGGAACTTGCCTGAGTATGCGAGGAGCCAGTCCAGGCCCGAGTGTGTCGGGGACTTTGCCTGAGTGTGCGAGAGGCCAGGCCTGAGTGTGTCAGGGACCTTGCCTGAATATGTGAGGGGCCAGGCCTGAGTGTGTCAGGGGCCTTGTCTGAGTGTGCAAGGAGCCAGGCCTGAGTGTGTCAGGGACCTTGTCTGAGTGTGCAAGGGGCCAGGCCTGAGTGTGTCAGGGACCTTGTCTGAGTGTGCGAGGGGCCAGGCCTGAGTGTGTCTGGGACCTTTGCCTGAGTATGTGAGGGACAAGGCCTGAGTGTGCAAGGGGTCTGGCCAGGCCTGAGTGTGTGAGGGGCAGACCCAGCCAGGACTGCAGGCCTGAACTGGGGGGCCAGGCCTGCGCTGGATTTGTGAAGGGCACACATCCTGGGTGTGAAGGGAAGGCCTGGCCTGGATGTAATTAATGTTTCAAGATACACATCAAAGGTCAGGCAGGAAAACCACACGAAATGACCACTTCCAACTGAGTGGTAATGAATGATGACGAGATCTCAGCATTACACCACGTGATTAAACCTCTCTCTCTCTCTTTTCCAGCTGACTTTGGGATTTCAGCACAAATCACTGCCACCTTTGCCCGAAGAATGTCCTTCATCGGAACACCGTACTGGTATGATTGTACTCCTGAGTTTTGAGAAGGCTGTTCGAGGGACAAAATTCCCGAAGGGGTGGGGAGGGGAGAAGGTGTTCTGAAGGGATCCTTTTTCTGTAGTTTTGCTTTGATTGGCAGCTGATAGATCAGCATCTGCATGGACCCCGGCTAATGCCCTTTGTAGGGGAGAAGGGGGCTCCAAGGCCTCCACCAGTGGCTCTTGAGGGGCATATGTGTAACATCAGCTCCTCCCCATATTCATAATTTCATGTGGTTTGGTCACTGTCTGCGGAGTTTGCACATTCTCTCCATATCTGCGTGGGTTTCTTCTGAGTGCTCCAGTTTCCTCCCACAGTCTGAAAAACATGCTGGTTAGGCGCATGGGCCAGGCTAAATTCTCCCTCAGTGTTCCCGAGCAGATCCTGGAGTTTGGCGACTAGGAGATTTTCACTGTAGCTTCGCTGCAGTGTTAATGTAAGAATCATTGAATCCCTACAGTGCAGAAGGAGGCCATTTGGCCCATTGAGCCTGCACCTACAATGATCCCACCCAGGCCCTGTAACCCCACATATTTACCCTGCTAATCCCCCTGACACCAATGGGCAAGCAACATTACTTACACATCTTAGGAGTGTGGGAGGAAACCGGAGCACCCAGAGGAAACCCACGCAGACAGAGGAGAATGTTCAAACTCCACACAGACAGTGACCCAATCCAGGAATTGAACCCAGGTCCCTGGCACTGTGAGGCAGCAGTGCTAACCGCTGTGCCACCTTAAGCCTACTTGTGACACTAATAAATAAACATTAAAACTTTATGATGGTTTGCTTGCATTTCACCATCTTCCCTGTCACCCCTCATATTCATTCCCAAATACTGCACCCAGACATTTTTACTCCGCATTACTCATATACATCATCATTATTATCTCACCACCACCCCTCCCTCCCTCCATTTTCCCATGACTTCATCCTTCTGTCCATTCTCTCTTCTCTTTCAACCCCCGCTCTTTCATCTCTCCATCTGGCCTGGGTTTAACTCCAGAGGATTGACATGTACAAGAAGTGATTTGACTGATAACTGCCTCTCATGCTCTGTCTGTTTTGGGATCCTCCCACAGGATGGCTCCTGAAGTTGCTGCTGTGGAGTTCAAAGGTGGTTACAATGAGCTGTGCGATATCTGGGCAGTTGGCATCACAGCCATTGAGTTGGCGGAGCTGCAGCCCCCAATGTTTGACGTTCATCCTTTGAGGTGGGTACCATTTGCCATTTTAATCAACTTTCACTGGAAGTGAAGGATCCAACTAAACATTTTGGATAGATGACTTGTTCCATTCACTGTATTTCAGGCAGATGGGTGGCATGGTGGCACAGTAGCTAGCACTGCTGCCTCATAGCGCTAGGGACCCGGGTTTGATTCCTGGCTGTGTGATTGCCTGTGTGGAGTTTGCACATTCTCCCCGTGTCTGCGTGTGTTTCCTCCAGGTGCTCTGGGTTACAGTCTGAAAGATATGCTGATTGGGTGCATTGACCCGAACAGGCACCAGAATGTGGTGACGAGGGGAATTTCACACTGACTTCATTGCAGTGTTACATTACAGCACAGAAACAGGCCCTTTGGCCCTTCTTGGCTGTGCTGAACCATTTTTCTGCCTAATCCCACAGACCTGCACCTGGACCATGTCCCTCCACACCCCTCTCATCCATGTACCTGTCCAAGTTTTCCTTAAATGTTAAAAGTGAGCCTGCATTTATCACTTCATCTGGCAGCTCATTCCACACTCCCACCACTTTCTGTGTGAAGAACCTCCCCCCGCAATATTTCCTTTAAAGTTTTCCCCCTTCACCCTTAACCCATGTCCTCTAGTTTTTTTCTCCCTTAGCCTCAGTGGACAAAGCTTGCTTGCATTCATTCTACTTGTGACACGAATCAATAAACTTCACTTTACTTTAAGTTCAAAAAATATCAAATCTGATGTGTAGGCTGCGGCCTGTTTCCCCAATAGATACAAGTCCACAATCGCATTGTACGCTGTAAATTCCTGGTTTATTGTAAGGTGGTTTCTTGTCTTTGTGGGTATGAGAATGGGGTGGAGCATCTTAAATGACTTGTGTCAGATTTCTATACCCACTGACTTAGGGGGAGTAGTGGGATAAGTGTGTGGGGATACGGGGAAAGGGCAGGGGGTGGGCCTGGGTAAGATGCTCTGTCAACGAGTTGGCACAGCTTCAATGGACCAAGTGGCCCCCTTCTGCACTGTAAGGCTTCTATGGTTTTATGGAAAGCTTTGCCAATCCAAAATCTTGAATCATCTTTATCTCTGTTGAGATCTCTCACAGTTCCAGGGTTAAGTCATATGCTGGTTAAAATGCTGTGTGTTGCATATTTAGTTGTCATTTCACTCAGTTGGTACAGACTGGTTCTTGCGAGAATACTTTAGAAGAATATAAGAAATGGGAGCAGGAGAAGGCCATATGCACCCTTGCCCTCCCCCACCCCTCAAGCCTATCTGTCCACCTCCTGCACATATTCTTTGATTTTGTGTCCTCTGCCATTCAATAGGGTTACAGTTGAAATTCTGCACCAACCCTTTCCACATGTTTAGAAAATGCTGGAAAAAAAACTCAGCATGTCAGTGGAGAGAGATAATTGATTAAACATTTCAAGTCTCTATGACTTCTTCAGAGCTAAAAAGAGGGAGAAGTGTGATGGATTACACACTGTACAGTGTATACTGGTGGAGCAGTAGCTGGGTGGAATAGAAGATCAGTGATCGGCGGGAGCTGGGAGAGATTGCAGCAACGATGTATAGGTCATGAGACAGAGGAAGCGTTAATGGCAGGAGAAGTGCCAGTAGTTGGTAACATATCAGAATGTGTTAATGGCAGAATAAAGGTCAGTGCTCAGTGAAAGCAAAACTAAAGATCAAGTGACAGAAGATCCAGTGGGGGAAGGGGAGACAGGGGTTTGTACTGGGGCAAAAATTGTGTTGAATATTTGTGTTTATCTTTTCATTCCTTGATTCCTTGCATGTCCAAGAAATCTAACAGTCTCCATCCTGAATATACACAATGACGGAGCAGTCAAAGATCTCTAGGGTAGAGGATTCCAAAAATTCACAGCCTTCTGAGTCAAGACCTTGCTCTTCATCCCAAATGTCCCCTTATCCTGCAAGACCTCTTGTTCTAGTCTCAATAGCAGCGGAGAACATCTCTGAGCACTACCTCTGTCAAGTCTTCCTAAGAATTTTATACAATTCAGTGAGCTCACTTCTCATTCGGCTAAAGTTTGCAGATGACACCAAGATTGGTGGCATAGTGGACAGTGAAGAAGGTTATCTCCGATTGCAACTGGATCTTGATCAGTTGGACCAGTGGGCTGACGAATGGCACATGGAGTTTAATTTAGATAAATGCAAGGTGATGCATTTTGGTAGACTGAGCCAAGGCAGGACTTAGTCAGTTAACAGTAGGGCGTTGGAGAGAGTTACAGAACAAAGAGATCTAGGGGTACATGTTCATAGTTCCTTGAAAGTGGAATCACAGGTGGACAGAGTGGTGAAGAAAGCTTGGTTTCACTGGTCAGAACATTGAATACAGGATTTGGGATGTCTTGTTGAAGTTGTACAAGACATTGGTAAGGCCACACCTGGAATACAGAGTACAGTTCTGGTCACCCAGAAAGGATACTATTAAACTAGATAGAGTGCAGAAGAGATTTGATAGGATACTACCGGGACTTGATGGTTTGAGTTTAAGGAGAGGCTGGATAGACTGGGACTTTTTTCTCTGGAGCATAGAAGGCTGAAGGGTGATCTTATAGAGGTCTATAAAATAGTGAGGGGTATAGATCAGCTAGATAGTCAATATCCTTTCTCAAAGATAGGGGAGTCTAAAACTAGAGAGCATAGGTTCAAGATGAGAGGGGAGAATTACAAGAGGGTCCAGAAGAGCAATCTTTTCACGCAGAAGGTGGTGAGTGTCTGGAAATAGCTGCCAGAGATAGTAATAGAGGTGGGTACAATTTTGTCTTTTAAAAAACGTTAAACAGTTACATTGGTAAGATAGATACGGAGGGATATGGGCCAAATGCGGGTAATTGGGACTAGCTTAGGTGTTTAAAGCAAACGGCAGCATGGACATGTTGGGCTGAAGGGCAAGTTTCCATGCTGTAACCTCTATGGCTCTATCACTCTAAGCCAGAGAATGTCAATCCATCATGTTCAGTCTCTGCTCGTAGCACAGCCCTCTCTCTGATCACAGGAACTGCCAACTGTGGGCTCTTGATCCTTGGTGGCTGTTTCAGAAACCTCTCTCTCCCCTGAACAGTGCTCTGCCCTTTAAACAGACTGGAATAAGCAACGTTCCTTGCAGCTGCAGTCTAGGCCAGCCCACGCTCTCTGGGATTCACCAGGCATTCTAACACCGTGGGTAGCCCAGGAAGTGGGTGGCAGTTTCACAATGAGATGTTTTTTTGAACTTGTTCTAACTGAAGCCAGAAAATTAACCCCTCGTTCCTGTTAAATGCAGAACTTGCAATCGTACAGTGGTTTTCATGGCCTCACGCTGTCCCAAGTGGCTTGCGGCCAACAAATTACCTTTCAAAATGTCGTCAGTGCTTTAAGGTTGGTGGTCCGTCAGTGCACGATCTCGCAAGGAGATAATGACTGGATATTGGGGTAGAAATTCATCTGAGACAATGGTGCAGAATGGAAGCAGCTAAATTTAATTCCATTAAGGGGTGGGATTTTCCAGCCCACCCCACCGTAGGTTTTCCTGTGGCAGAGGCAGCTCCCCATTTGCTACTGACAGGACCTTCCAGTCCTGCCAAAGTCAATAGCTACTTGTGAGGTGCAGCTGAACCCGTTGTGTGTGAGTGTATCTGTGTGTGCGTGTGTGTGAGTGTGTGTGTGGGTGGGGAGGGGGGTCAACCTCGGTGGGACTGGAAAGTCCCACTGACGAGAAGAACTGGAAAATCCCACCCTGAGTATCAATCACTGTACACAGCGGGCTGATACCACCTGAGCAAAATATCTCCTCCAATCTGCTTCAGTGGTGGTTGCTGTGGGATAAATTTTGGTCTTCCTCTTCAAAACTGCAACCTGGGACTTTTACAACTGTCCAAGCCAATAGGCAGGGGCCTCCAACTGTGCAGCACTCTCTCAGTGCTGCACTAGGTATGTCAGCCTGGATTTTGTGCTCAAGTCTTCAGTTGCACTTGTATCCACAAATTTTTCACTGAGACATAAGGGTGCTCAATGTTAAGAGCAAGTTGTTAAGGGTGCTACTTGTTAAGTTTTGGACATTGCACGAGGAAGTGTTCCTATACATGGATACCAGCGGCGATAAGCATTCTCGTTATCACCACAGTCAGTGTTAGTACTTTCTAACAATCTCATCGGACTTTGGGTTGGTTACAAAATGCATCAAGTCAACAATTCCTGATACTGAAGCCAGTTTGTGAATTTAAACCTCAAGTATGGTGTTAGAACTGAGAGATTATGGACGGGATTTTCTGTGCGATCTGCCATGTTGTTTCGTTGCAGCCAACCTGCCATTGGTTGGCAGTGGGACCTTCTGGTCCTGCTGTTGTCCACAGTGCTTCCTGTTGAATGCACTGGGAACCCGTTGCAGGGGGGTTCACCATTGAAGATCCTGCCAGCATGAATAGCCGAATCGCTCCGGTCTATATCTATCAGAACAGGTTGGAGCTCTTTTCTCCAGAATAGGAAAATCTCAAGGCGGGGGCGGGGTGACCTGGTTTGGAGATCTTTAAAACTATGAGACAAAGATCTTTTTACTTGTAGGGAAGTCTAAAACGAAATGGTCATAATAACTGCAATAAGAAATAAAGGAGATGCTACTTTAACTTGAGAGTGGTGAGAATGTGATACCTGGTGCCACATGGAGTGGTTGACATCAATGTTGACTCTTAAGCTGCGTAGGTGCACAGCCATCCAGCAATCCAAAATGTAGCACACAAGGAGCAAACAAGCCGCACAAAGGTAATACACACACACAAACATGCACACAAGTGTACACACACACGGCACACCAACACACACCACACAAGAGATTTGATCAGCATGCTGTTAGATGTGGACAAGTCATCTGCTTCTCTGTCTGTCTGTCTCTCCATCTTTTTGTATTTCTTTCTCTTTGCCTCTGTACATCTGTCTCTCCTCCTCTCTGTATACCCTTGCCTGTCTCTTTGCCTCTGTTCGTATTTGCTTGCTGCTGTCTCTTTCTCAGGGGCACTGGAGACTAATGTTCTCTGTTTTATCCAGGGTGCTCTTTCTAATGTCCAAAAGTGGTTACCAGCCACCCAAGTTAAAGGATAAAGGAAAATGGTAAGTTTAATTTTGGATCTTTTAAACCAGAATATTTTCACATTCAGCAACTGAAAAATTTATTTGTTAATTATTTTTTATCTTGTTTACGGTTCCCAGCTTTCTCTCTGTTACGATTTATGCTCGTCCTCAACACAGCTTATTTGAGCGCTAAACAAATTGGCAAGCACACATGCCATGTGTACAAAGTTCAGTCTTGTGCACAAAGTAAATCAGAGAGTGACCTCCAAGTGAATAATGAACCTCTTTTAGTTCAGCTAGATTTTAAGAAACTCTTCATAGAATCATGGAATCCCTACAGTGCAGGGGACCATTCAGTCCATCGAGTCTGCAGGTTCACAAGAATAATCCCAGGAATAAAGGGTTTGTCATATGAGGAGAGATTGAGGAGTTTGGGTCTATACTCAATGCAGTTTAGAAGAATGAGGGGGAATCTAATCAAAACTTACAGAATACTGAAAAGCCTGGATAGAGTGGACGTGGAGAGGATGTTTCCACTAGTGGGAGAGACTAGAATTTGAGGGCACAACCTCAGAGTGAAGGGATGCTCCTTTAAAACTGAGATGAGAAGGAACTTCTTCAGCCAGGGGGTGGTAAATCTGTGGAACTCATTGCCACAGAGGGCTGTAGTGGCAAGGACATTGAGTGTCTTTAAGGCAGAGATAGATAGGTGCTTGATCAATAAGGGGATCAAGGGTTACAGGGAGAAGGCAGGAGAATGGGGATGAGAATCATATCAGTTATAATTGAATGGCAGAGCAGTTTCAATGGGCTGAGTGGCCTAATTCTGCTCCAATATCTTACGATCTGGTAACAGGAGGAATCCAGTAGATTGAGATAGCATGTGATTGTACAACTAGAATTTCTGAATGAGTTAATAGAGTTTTTTTAAATTACAGGTTATGATAAAGTAGATTTCAATAAGATGTAATGGGACAGAACAAACTAAGCATTGTAAATGCAAGATAGTCACTAAAAAAAATCCAACAGAGAATTCAGGAGAAACTTCTTTACTCAGAGTGGTGGGAATGTGGCGTAAGGAATTGTTGAGGTGAATAATATAGATGCCTTCAAGGAGATGCTACGGTACACAAGGGAAAAAGGTATAGAGGATATGTTGACAGGGTTAGATGAAGGTGGACAGATGGAAACTCATGTGGAGCATCAACACTGGATCATCAGCCAGTTGGGCCAAATGGCCAGTTCGTGTGAACTCACAGTGGAGAAGCAAAGGAATTAACCTCCTGGCTTTGGGGTGTTAATGGAGTGGGGGAGGCATTGATCTTTAGTTATGGGAGTCAGAAGGCATGACCTTTTCCCTCTTCCCGCCCAGGAGCGCAGCATTTCACAACTTTGCCAAGCTGACATTAACAAAGAATCCGAAGAAGAGACCAGCTGCCAGCAAGATGCTAACGGTAAGTACAAGCACAGATCCTGCGTCTAGATCAAAAGTCTGGGTTGAGTTGGAACATTAACCTGTGGTCACATGCTGACAGATCTGCACATTCACAGTTGGTAACTGCTGGTGTCCTCTCACCTTGCAACCCAAAGATCATGATCTGATCCTTTTACCTTGAAGCTAAATGCCATCCTTGCTCTTTTGCTGTCATGATGCGACAATATGATGGTGACAGAACTATCCCAGGATCCACTGCAGCTCAGAAAACCCTCTATTAAAACTTTAGGCACAGTGTGATTATCAGAGAACTTTGGGTGCTTAACTATGTCTAACAGTCTACAGAGTCTGTTTAATAAGGTGGCATGGTGGTTAACACTGCTGTCTCACAGCGCCAGGGACCCGTGTTCGGTTCCCAGCTTGGGTCACTGTTTGCACATTCTCCCTGTGTCTATGTGTGTTCCCTCTGGGTGCTCCGGTTTCCTCCCACAGTCCAGAATGTTAGGATGTAACCGGTGATTACATTGGATCTGCTGTAATGTGACCGATGGTAACAAGTTGTAAGGGTTTGTAAGGGTCAGCTGACCCAGTAAAACATGTAACCATTGACAAAATAATGTGATGATCAGCTGACTTGTTGGGAATTGTTGTATTGCTTGGAATGGCCCAGGATAAGGCCTTAAGTTTGAAGTAATGAACTTTCTTTATTAAACCTTTTTTTTAGATTCATAGAGATTTACAGCATGGAAACTTTGGCCCAACTTGTCCATGCCACCCAGTTTTTATCGTCAAGCTAGTCCCAACTGCCCGTTGTTGGCCCATATCTCTCTATATCCATCTTACCCATGTAACTGTCTAAACGCTTTTTAAAAGACAAAATTGTACCCACCTCTACTGCTACCTCTGGCAGCTTGTTCCAGACACTCACCATCCTCTGTGTGAAAAAATTGCCCCTCTAGACACTTCTGTATCTCTCCCCTCTCATTTTAAGCCCATGACCTCTAGTTTTAGACTCCCCTACCTTTGGGAAAAGATATTGGCTATCTAGTTAATCTATGTCCCTCATTATTTTATAGACCTCTAAAAAATCACCCCTAAGCCTCCTACGCTCCAGAGAAAAAAGTCCCAGTCTATCCAGCCTCTCCTTATAACTCAAACCATCAAGTCCCGATAGCATCCTAATAAATCTTTCCTGCACTTTCTTTGATTTATAAGTTGGAGTAAGCTTTGTTATATTTTTATTGTCTACACTGGGAGAGTTCCTTCTAGATCAGCATGAGAAACGTGGTGGTTAGGTGCATTGGCCATACTAAATTCTCCCTCAGTGTGCCCGAGCAGGTGCTGGAGTGTAGCAACTCGGATATTTTCACAGTAACTTCATTGCAGCGTTAATGTAAGTCTACTTGTTACACTAATAAATAAACTTCAAAATTTTAAACTTAAAGACTCCCTCAAACTACAGCAAACAGAGCTCATGGCTGCAAGTACAGTAATGTCGCCAGATAAAAGCAGGGTGATTTTTCCAGCAGTGACTGAAGGACAGCTCAATCCTTATTACAGCATGATCTCCGGGCTCAACTGCTGAGGTGGTTTACACAATCAGCTCCAATCCAGCCAGGAACAGTGGCGCAGCATACTACAAACTACAGCCTTCCAGAGTCTGGAAAACTGATAACATATTAAGAAAATGTACTCAAATGATTACAGAGATGAGTACTTCAGTGATGCAAACAGACAAGAAAAGTAGGATTTCTCTCATTAGAACAAATGTCGAGGGAAGACTTAGAGGCATACAAAATTATGAAGGGTTTTGCTAAAAATAAGAAGAAACTGTTTTCACTTGCAGAAGGATCGGAAAATTAAGATCCATGGGATCCATGGTGATTTGGCTATTTGGATTCAGAATTGGCTTGCTCATAGAAGTCAGAGCTTAATGTGGAAGGGTGTTTTTCTGGCTGTAGATCCATGACTAGTGGTGTTCCACAGGGATCCAGACTGGCACCTCTGCTGTTTGTAATATATATATAAATGATTAGGATGAAAAAGTAGTTGGGTGGTTAGTAAGTTTGCAGACGTCACAAAGATAGGTGGAGTTGTGGCTAGTACAGAAGGTTGTCAAAGGATACAGTGCGATATAGATCATATGCAGATATGGGAAGACAAATGACAGATGGAGTTTAATCCAGGCAAGTGTGAGGTGGCTGCACTTTGGGAGGCAAAATGTTAAAGGTAAGTATATAGTTAATGTCAGGACCCTGAACAGCATTGATGTTCAGAGAGATCTTGGGGTTCAATCCATAGCTCCCTGAAAGTGGCCACACAAGTAGATAGGGTGGCAAAGAAGGTATGTGGCATGCTTGCCTTTGTGGTCGGGGTAAATACAAGAGTCAGGATGACATGTTGCAGCTTTATAAAACTTTGGTTAGGCCACATTAAGACTATTGCTTTCAATTCTGGTCACCACATTACAGGAAGGATGCAAAGGCTTTGGAGAGGGCACAAAAGAGCACAGGGCACATAGCCTGGATTAGAGGGTATGAGCTATAAAGAGAGGCTGGACAAACTAGGGTTGTTTTCTCTGGAGTGGCGGAGACTGAGGGGTGATCTGATAGAAGTCTATAAAATTATAGAGGGGGTTGACAGTCAGAATCTTTTTCCCAGAGTTGAATTGTCTAATACTAGGGGGCATGCACTTAAGGTGAGAGGGGGAAAGTTCAAAGGAAATGTGAGGGGCAAATTTTTTACACAAAGAGTGGTAGGTGTCTGGAACACACTGCCGGGGTGGTGGTGGAGGCAGATACGATAGGACTGTTTAAGGGGCTTTTAGATAAGCACATGACCATGCAAGAAATAGAGGGATACGGACCAAAGGCAGGCAGAAGGGGTTAGTTCAATTTGGTGTCATGTTCGGCACAACATCATGGGCTGAAGGGCCTTTCCTGTGTTTTACTGTTCCACGTTCTAAATCTGGGGACAGAGGTTTAAAATAATTGACAAAACAAGCAGAGGGGGAAATGAGGAGAATTTATTTTTGTACACAGTAAGTTGTTGTAATTGGGAATGCACTGATAGAAAGGACAGTGGAGGCAGATTCAATAGTATAATAAACTTTCAAAAGGGAATTTTAAGGTTTAAAAAAAAATCAGGGCTATGAGGAAAGAGCAATGCAGTGAGTTCAGTTCAAAGGGCTGGCACAGGCACAATGGGCTGAATGGGCTTTGTGCTAAATGATTGTACAAATGTTGACATTTTTAAGCTGAGTATCTTTCTTTCCTACCCACCATCTCTTCCTTTGTCTCTCGTGTCTCCTGCTCTCCCTTTCCCCTCTTTCAACATTTTCTTTTATCTACCTTTCTTTCCTTCACTATTTCCTTCCCTTTCTTCCGCCCTTTGATCCTGTTTCACTTGCTCGTGTTTAGCACCAGTTTGTGGCACAGTCTGGCCTTAGCCGGGTCCTGGTTCATGAACTAATTGATAAGCTCCGGAATCCAGAGAAACATTCCAGTATTCAAGAGTTGGATGAAGATGACCTAGAGGTACGTTACACTGTGAGTACCTGTGCTGCATCCCCTTACTGCTCCCATTCCTACTGGGGCTTGGTCTCCTCTTGTTACTGGGGTCACAAAAGATATGCAGGTATCTACTCACTACTGGCACTGGGGAAAGTGTAGGCTAGTTCCTGCGACTTGGGTTTAGGGGCTGTTCAGGTTTCACTCCTACTCAGATTGGGCAAAGTGCAGTTTTCTTTCTTTTTGGATTGAGGTAGTCCTACTGAGATTGTTTAAATGCAGACATCTCTCTCCTACTGTGATTAGAGGCAGTTGGGCCTCAGTCCACTGGGATTGGAGGAAATGCAGATCTCAGTCCTGATGGGAATGGAGGAAATGCAGGCATCTCACTCCTCCTGGAACTGGGGGAGGTTCAGGCCCCCTTCCTCCTGGGATTGAGACAAGTGCAGCCCTCCCTCTTACTGGAGGCCTGAAAGTTCAGACCTCCTTTCTACTGGAATTGGGGGAAGTTTAGGCCTCCCTTCCACTGGAATTGGGGGAAGTTTAGGCCTCCCTTCCACTGGAATTGGGGGAAGTTTAGGCCTCCCTTCCACTGGAATTGGGGGAAGTTTAGGCCTCCCTTCCACTGGAATTGGGGGAAGTGCAGCTCTGTGTCCTAATGGAATGGGGAAAGTTCAGGTCTCCCTCCTACTGGAACTGGGAGAAGTTTAGGGATATAGGGATAGGGCCTGGGTGGGATTGTGGTTGGTGCAGACTCGATGGGCCGAAGGGCCTGTTTCTGCACTGCAGGGTTCTATGTTCTACTGGAATTGGGGGAAGTGCAGCTCTATGTCCAACTGGATTTGGGAAAGTTCAGGCCTCCCTCCTACTGGGATTGGGGCAAGTGCAGCCCTTCATTCTAATGGGATGGGGGAAGTTTAGGCTTCCCTCCTATTGGGATTGGTGGAAGTGCAGCCCTCCATCCTACTGGGATTGGAGTAAGTTTAGGACCTCCCTCCTGCTGGATTGCAGGAAGCACAGCCTTCCCTCCTATTGGGATTGTGGGAAGTGCTGCTCTCCCTCCTGCTGGGATTGGGGAAGTGCAAATCTTAGTCCTGACTGGAATAGGGAAAATGCAGGAATCTCCCTCCTCCTGGAATTGGGGGAAGTTCAGGCCTCTTTCATCCTTGGATTGAGACAAATGCAGCCCTCCCTCCTACTGGAATTGGGGGAGTTCAACCTCCCCAATGCAGTACACAGACAACAGAAATCTATTCATGTCCTTTTCCCCACCCTGCACAGTCCCCACTGCCAGTTTACTGTATAAGCGCCTTTTATTGTGAACGTATCTACAGTCTTCCAGCTGTACAATCCAAAGCTGCTGTTCTCATTTTCTGACAGTTCCCCCAGCGGAGCCTCTACTCAAGTCCAGTTCATGTTTTCAGCTCTGGGACCTGCATTGTTAGTAACAGAGCAGCAAATACAGTTCCTTGCGTACTGCAAGAATTGAAGAGTATCGGTCCTGGGAGATGTTGGTGGCACAGTGGTTAGTTCTGCTGCTTCACAGAACTCCACTTACCTGATGAAAGAACAGACTCCGAAAGCTAGTGGATTTTGCTACCAAATAAACCTGTTGGCCTGGTGTTGTGAGACTTCTTACTGTGCTTCACAGTGCCAGGGACCCTGGTTCAATTCCAGCCGTGTCAGTGTAGAGTTTGCACATTGTCCCCGTGTCTGCGTGGGTTTCCTCTGGGTGCTCCAGTTTCCACCAACAGTCCAAAGATATGCAAGTTAGATGGATTGGCCATGCCATGTGGGCAGCATGGTGATATAGATAGCACTGCTGCCTCACAACGCCAGGGACCTGGGTTCAATTCTGGCCTCAGGTCACTGTCTGCGTGGAGTTTGCATATTCTCCTCCCATATTCTGAAAGACGTGCTGGTTGGGTTCATTGACCCGAACAGGTGCCAGAGAGTGGCGACTAGGGGAATTTCACGGGTGCGTAATAGATAAACTTTAACTTTAAACTGCCCCTTAATGTCAGGGTGAGTGGCAGGGTAAACATGTGGGGTTACGGGGATAGAACCTGGGTGGGATTGTGGTCAGTGAACGTTCAATGGGCCAAATGGCCTCCTTCTGCACTGTAGGGATTCCACATTCAGTGAATTGAGCAGCGTAGAGGGAACTTTACTCTCTATCTGACCAGCATGAGGACGTGACTCAGCGGTGAGATACTGAATCACCTTTTGACCCTTTTTCTTCTCTACAGCCTCCTCCCGCAGTCCCACGTAGGATTCACTCGACCAACCGGCACACACAAGCAGAGAGAACGAATTCGGAAATAAAGCGTAAGTTTGCAGATTCACCATAATGTCAGCGCTGACAAGCAGTTTAATTTGAGGGAAAAAATATCCCTCAATGGATTGTACAGGTGTGCAATAGCTTTTGTTCTTGAACTTCGAAGCCTGGAATTTCCTCTTTCCACCTAAGGAATATTGAGGCGAGAATTCTGCCTTTCATCCTGATCTGCAAGGATGAATCAGAACTGAGAGGTTATTCCTATCAGGAAGAGTGAACTGGCTGAGGTTCTCCTTTCTAGAAAAGACTTAGGTGGGTACCCTGATGCAGAGTTCTTAAATAATGAAGGGATTTGACAAGATATTCATAGGGAACATGCTTCTACAACGGGTGGCATGGTGGCATAGTGGTTAGCACTGCTGCTTCACAGCGCCAGGGGTTAGGGATCGATTCCCAGCTTGGGTCACTGTCTGTGCGGAGTATGCATGTTCTCCCCGTGTCTGTGTGGGTTTCCTCTAGTTTCCTCCAACAGTCTGCAAGACGTGCGGGTTAGGTGCATTGGCCAAGCTAAATTCTCCCTCAGTGTACCCGAACAGATGCCAGAGTCTGGCGACTAGGGGATTTTCATAGTAACTTCATTGCAGCGTTAACATAAGCCTACTTGTGACACCCCAAATAAACAAACAAACTTATGAGGGAATCCAAAATTAGGCATTATAAATATGATAGTCACGAATAAATCCGATAGGAAGTTCAGGAAATTTCTCTACTCAGAGCAACGAGAATGTGAAAAATCACAACCAAAGGTACTAAATAGCTGGGAAAAAAAAAGCACTGATGTATTTAAGGAGAAGATAAATAAATCCATTGGCAGAAAGGATTAGGAGATGAAGAAGGTGTGGGAGGAGGTTAGTGTGGAACATAAGCTGAGGCATGGACCAGTTGGACTGAATGGCCTGTTCCTGTGCTCTATGTTCTTTGTAATTCTGTTTCCTATTGGATTTTTCATTGTGAGAGCTCCATGTCTGATGGCGAGGCCTCAAGGACATTCCTGGCCTTTACGCAGGTCTGAAAAACACAAGACCCCAAGGGAAGAAGTGGAACTCAATAAGGGGCACTCTGCTCCAGAAAGTGCTCTTCCACTGCTGTCCCAGGAATCTCCATCCATCTCTTGGCTATCCCTAGGGGGCAGTGAACCAAGGCTGGCAAATGGAATAGCTTCCTCAACCTGTTTACCTGCCATGATTTTTACATGGTGGTGGGATAAAAGTGGCCATTTTCAGGGGTGTGAGGTCAGGGGAAATCAATGTTTAAAGTTTAGTGTCACAAGTAGGCTTACATTAACACTGCAATGAAGTTACAGTGAAAATCCCCTAGTCACCACGCCTGTTCGGGTACACTGAGGGAGAATTTTGCATGGCCAATGCACCTAACCAGCACATCTTTCTGACTGTGGGAGGAAACCGGAGTACCCAGAGAAAACCCACGCAGACACGGAGGAGACTTCACACAGATAATGACCCAAGCCAGGAATCATACCCGGGTCCCCTGGCACTGTGAGGCAGCAGTGCTACCCACTTTGCCACCATGTTGTGTCAGGGTGGAGAGGCTGTGCCGAGCTCCAGAGACCTTGCCACAGCACCTCCCCCCCCAACCCCACCGCCACCCCACCACCACCACTACCACACCACCAACACTTTCCTCCCCAATTGTGGCAGGTTAGCAAGAAAAAAATCCAGGTCTAAAATGTGGTTGTGAAAGTTAAGATTGTAGATTGTTTCATCTGATATGAAACACTTGAGATGTTTTATCTTCTGATCAAGTAAATGAGATGAAACCCTTTACGTCCGCAGAACGGTCAAGAACTAGAGAGTTTAAAATCATTGGCATAGAAACTTGAAGCTTTTTTTAATTCAGTAAATTATGATCTGAAATGGTCTGCCTGAGTCGGCAACCGGGAGAGGTTAAATTCAATGAATGAATAAATCAGGGATAGAATGCTAACCTCTTTAATAATAATGGTGAAACTACTGTCTTGTTGTAAAAGCCTATCTGGTTCACTTAATGTCCTTCAGGGAAGGAAATCAGCTGTCCTTACCCGGTCTGGCCTACATGTGACTCTGAACACACTGCAATGTGGTTGACTTGCTGGAGGAGCTAGCAAGCTCAATTCAAGGTCAGCTAGAGGAGTGCAACAAATGCTGCCCACATCTCAAAAACAAATAGAAAAAAATTATTTCACATGTTGAAAGGGAACTTATAACCAGGCAATTGGGTAGGGGAGTTAGTTTCTCCCCCCACCCCACCCCGACCACCACCACCACCACTACCAAGTATGCACTGGAGGCAGGTTGAAGTTTTTGCATTTGTTGTCTTCTGATGTCCCAAACTTGGACCAAGTTTCTGTGGCAGTAGCTAATATAGAGCTTGGCAGACTTGGTGAAGAATATTAGCTCAAAGAAATGTGAATCGCCTTAAAGCTTTGATGGCTTCTGACAACCTGACAATGTTTTTGCAGTTCACAAGATTCGGTTTGAACAAGCCATACAGAGGGAAGAGTCCTGGCAGAATAAGGTGAGGCTTCACCGACTTAACTCGGTCAATACAACTTAGGGGTGATCTCATAGAGGTCTATAAAGTAATGAGGGGCATAGATAAGGGTGTAGTCAACATCTTTGCCCAATGGAAGGGGAGTTTAAAACTGGAGGGCATAGCTTTAAGGTGAGAGGGGAGAGTTACAAAAGGGTCCAGAGGAGCAATTTTTTCACACAGAGGGTGGTGAGTATCTGGAACAAGCTGCCAGGAGTAGTAGTAGAGGTGGGTACAATTTTGTCTTTTAAAAAGCATTTAGACAGTTACATGAGTAAGATTGGTCTCGAAGGATATGGGTCAAATGCGGGCAACTGGGATTAGCTTAATGGTAAAAACTGGACAGCATGGACAAGTTGGGCCAAAAGGCTTGTTTCCTTGCTGTAAACATCTATGCCTATAACACGGAGTCAGTCAGCGGAAGTCCTATGAAGTTCTGAATGGTACAGATAGCAATAGGCACAGCCACTATGAATTGCGCAGTAAGGAAGAACAAACCTGTGCCTTGCACAACCTCAGGTCCTCCCAAAGTGCCTCACAGCCAATGAGGCATTCCTGAATGGTTTCGATGAGGAAAACACAATAGTCAATATAGATGGTCCCACAAACAGCAAGTATGTTCATGACTATTGATTGACTGGGGGAAAAATATTGCCCTAGAGCAATGGGGAAATCTCCCCTGATCTACTTCAAAATTGTGCTGTGTGATTGTTCACCCCCGCTTGGGAGGACATTCTTCAGAAAGACAGTATCTCTGATATTGTGGCACACCTTCAGTACTGAATGTCAGCTAGAATTTTGTGTTCAGGGTTCTGGGACAGGATTTGATTCAACAATCTTCTGACACGGAGGCAAAAGTATTATCCCATGAGCCATGACAGGCTTATATTCAAGTGTAAACTGTTTGGATAGGGGTTATGTCTCCTGTACAGATCTAGACCAGGGTGGAGGAAGGGGGCAGAATGTCCTCCTGACAGGGGTAGTCACTGGGGTTGAGCAGTGTCACTTTAGATCTATTCCAAAGGCGATCTTGTGCCTTGCTAACCTGAACTGTCTCACCATCTCTGACCCCACACTATCCAGACTGGCTCTGTCTGACTTCTCACAATCCAGTCTGACCCTGTATGACCTCACATAGTCCTGTCTGACCCTGCGTGACCCTACAGTCCTGTATAACCCTGTGTGACCGCACACAGTCCACTCTGATCCTACATGACCCCACACAGACCTGTCAGACCCTTTGTGACCCCACACATTTCACTCTGACCCTTTGTGACCCCACACATTTCACTCTGACCCTGCGTGGCCCCACACAGTCCACTCTGACCCTGTATGACCCCACACAGCTGTCTGTCCCTGCATGACCCCACACAGTCCTGTCTGACCCTGCGTGACCCCACACAGTCCTGTCTGACCCTGCGTGACCTCACACAGTCCACTCTGACCCTGTATGACCCCACACAGTGCACTCTGACCCTGCATGACCCCACACAGTCCTGTCTGACCCTGCATGACCCCACACAGTCCTGTCTGACTCTGCCTGACCCCACAAGGTCCTGTCTGACTCTGCCTGACCCCACATGGTACTGTCTGACCCTGCCTGACTCCATAGTCCACTCTGATACCATACAGTCCACTCTGACCCTGCGTGACCCCACACAGTCATATCTGACTCTGCCTGACCCCACAGTCCACTCTGATCCTGTATGACCCCACACAGTCCACTCTGATCCTGTGTGACCCCACACAGTCTACTCTGATCCTGCGTGACCCCACACAGTCCGCTCTGACCCTATGTGACCCCACACAGTCCACTCTGACCCTGTGTGACCTTACACAGTCCACTCTGACAGTGCGTGACACCACACAGTCCACTTTGACCCTGCCTGACCCCACAGTTCGCTCTGACCCTACCCTGATGCGACACAATCCAGCCTAACACTGCCTAGCCTTGCAGTCCAGCCTTATCTCACAGCCCAGTGTGACTGTAGCCAATTCAGTCTCACTCTCTTTGATCCTACACAGTCTGCAATGACCTCATCTCTTGAACTTCCTTACTGTTGTGTTTAACTTGCAAGCAATTGGCAGCCTTAAGTCATCACTGTGATCCAATCATGAATAGTGGTTCAAGTCTCCTTCCGTTAGTATCTGAGGAAGACTCTGCGGGTCACAGACAGAGTATTGAAATATCAATTCATGATTTTATTTATTTTTAATTTATTCCCTTCATCCAGGTTCAGTCTGCAGAGCAGAATTCAGGTTCCTCATCGAACATGTCCTTTTCTGGAAGGACGGACGGGTAAGATGGTCACCTTCAGGGGCTGTGTGGCATTCAAAGAAATGACAATGTGTGCAAGCATGCATATGTTAATGTGTGCCTGTGTGAAGACATGCATGTAAATCTGTAAGTGCATAAGCATGTGTAGGTGCTTATGCATGTTTGCCAATATGTTTACATATGTTTGCATGTTTACTTGTGTGTGCATGATTGTGTGCATGTTTACATGTGTATTTATTGATACGTACGTGCTCAGCTGTGTGTTTACATATGCGGTTACATGTGCAGACATGTGGGCAATGGCATAGTGGTATTATCACAGGACTAGTAGTCTAGAAAGCCAGAGTAATGCACTGGTAGACTGGGGACTTGGGTTTGAATCCTATCATAGCAGATAGTGAATTTGAACTCAATAAACATCTGGAATTAAGAATCCACTGATGACCACAAAACCATTGTTGATTCTCGGAAAAAAACCCATCTGGTTCACTAACGTCCTTAAGGGCAGGAAATCTGCCATCCTTACCCTGACCAGCCTACATGTGACTCCGGAGCCACATCAATGTGGTTAACTCTTAAATGTCCTCTGCAATGGCCTAACGAACCTAGGGAATGGGCAATAAATGCTGGCCGAGCCAGCGATGCCCACATCCGATGAATAAAAAGCATCTGTACATGTTTAAATGTAAACTGATGTGTGCATATTACATGTGTGTGTTCTTTGCATGCGTGTGTGTTTATATGTCTATGCTGCTGATATTGGGGAGGGCACTGAGGCTCACAGGCTGGGGAGGGTGAATCATATGTAACAGGAATAAGCAAATAAAGGCTGAAACTCACTCTGTCTGTCTGCAGGGGGAAGACATCGGATTCAGATGATGATTACGATGACGTTGCTGTGTAGGTGATGGTTCTTGTGTAGAGTCTGATGTTCGTGGCGGAGAAGGGAGCTGGTCACTAACTGATCATCTTCCCCATTTAAATGAGGCAAACCAAATGATCTCCCTGGGTATATCTGTCTCAGCTAGGAATGTCTCGGGTGTATCAGTGTCAACCGAGGCTATCCAACAGGAGATATCACCAACAGCCCCTAACCAGGCTCTGTCTCTCTCTATTCTGAACAATGGACATTCCCCAGGTTGAGGATCTGTATCTCTCTCTCTCTGCCTGCCGCTCTGTTTCTGGTAGGAAAAGAGTAAGAAGTCTCACAACACCAGTTAAAGTCCAACAGGTTTATTTGGTAGCACTACTCCCTCATCAGGTGAGTGGGGAGTTCTGTTGACAAACAGGGCATATAAAGACACAAACTCAATTTACAAAATAATGATTGGAATGTGAGTCTTTACAGGTAATCAAGTCTTAAAGGTACAGACAATGTGAGTGGAGAGAGGGTTAAGCACATGTTAAAGAGATGTGTATTGTCTCCAGCGGGGACAGTTAGTGAGATTTGTAGAGTCTGATGAGGGTATAAGCTGAGACAGATGGAGGAATAATTGTGCATTGCTGGCCGATTTGCCTGTGCCTTCCTAACCCCCACTGAGCCATTTTCAAACGAATGGAATGGACGTGCAATGGCTACCCACCCAAAGTCTGAAAGTTTCATTAGCCACACTCTCCTATCTGTGCTTCTAAAACTTTATTCTAACTCTTTTCATTAAGTTGATCTTTCTCTATACTCTAGCTATGACTGTAACATGACATTCTGCACTCTGCTTTCTCAGTGATCGGTATGCTTTGTCTATATAGCATGCAAGAAACAATACTTTTCACTGTATGCTAAGACATGTGACAATAATAAATAAAACCAAATCAAATCAAAATACACATGTACACTGAGGACCCTCTATTCCTGCACCTCCTTTAGAGTTGTGTCCCCTATTTCATACTGTGTCTCCATCTCTGTATTAAACTTCATCTGCCATATGTCACCCATTCCACCAACTTGTCCATGTCTTTTGAAGTTCAACACTATTCCTACAGAATTCACAATGCTTCTGAGTTTTGTATCATTTGCAAACTTTGAAACTGTGCCCTGAACACCAATGTTTTTGTCATTTTATACAAGGAAAGTAAGGGTCTCAACACTGACCCTTGGGGAACTCCATTATAAATCTTCCTCCAACCCAAAAAAAATCCATTAACTCTCTGTTTCCTGCAACTCAACCAATTTCACATCCATGCTGTTACCGTCCATTTTATCCCATGAGGTATAACTTTGCTCATGGGTCTGGTGTGTGGTACTGTATCGAATGTCTCTTGGAAGTCCATGTAAACCACATCAACAGCATTGCCCTCATCAACCCTCTTCAATACCTCCAGCAAGATTAAACATGCTTTTCCCTAAAGAAATGCACACTGGCTTTCCCTTAATTAATCCACATTTGTCCATGTGACTATTAACTTCATCTCAAAATAGTGTTTCTAGAAGCTTCCCAATGACCAAAGTTAAATTGACTGGCTTGCAGTTGCTGGGCTTATCCTTATACCCTTTTTTGAACTGATTCCCAAGTTAGTTTAAAATCTCCCTAATAACAGCAGCAAGGAACTCAGTCCCAGCTCTGTCCGTACAGGTTCAATCTCCCCCCAGAGCCAGTCCCAATGTCCCAAGAGTCAAAAGCCCTCCATCCTGTATCATCTCTCCATCCACACATTCATCTGTCTTATCTTCCTATTTCAGTTTAAAAGTTATGTTTTATTATTGCCACAAGTAGGCTTACATTAACACGGCAATGAAGTTGCTGCAAAAATCCGCTAGTCGCCACACTCCGGCATCTGTTCGGGTACACTGCGGGAGAATTTAGCATGGCCAATCCACCTAACCAGCATGTCCTCCGGACTGTGGTAGGAAACTGGAATATCCAGGGGAAACCCACACACACAGGGAGAACGTGCAGACTCCAGACAGACAGTCACTCTAGTTGGGAATCAAACCCGGTTCACTGGCACTGTGAGGCAACAGTGCTAACCATTGTACCACCTTTTTTAAGCTCCTGCACGTCTTTCGGATTGTGGGAGGAAACTGGAGCACCCGGACAAAACTCACATAGACACGGGAGAACTTGTAACACAGTCACCCAGGGCCAGAACTGAACCTGGGTCTCTGGCACTGTGAGGCAGCAGTACTAACCACTGTGCCACCACAGGAAAGTACAATTTAAAATTGTTAAAAACCAGTACCATTGGTGCCAGTATTACAGGAGCACCAAGTTCAGATATACAAGACCATTTTGGCCAGTGCCAGTCATTTCCGAGTTCTTCTGTTTTTTTTCCCATTTTTTTTTAATTGGATGGCAAGCACGGCCTCTGGCAGTCCAGCAAAAACTGATTTCACAAGACTGTGTCCGGCAGAAGCTCCATTTAACCCCACCACCCTAACCTAACCCCTCCTCCTCCCCCCTCTGCCCAGGGTTCAGGAGTAATCTGGAACAGTCTTGCATCAAAACAGGCTGAAGTTCCTCAGGCTGCTCCTGTGGATGTGTCTGATGCCCAGGCCATTGTGAGACCCCAACACTAGGCCAAAGCTGCAGTGCCCGATGTGTGCGTTCGAATTTAATCTTACTCTCTGATCTGTTGCAGACTGACGGAGACCCTGCGTGATGACATTCCCCCACCATTACCTCCCAAGGTGAGTTGCACTTTCTACCCTCAGAATCCCCTGGGGAGCATGATAGAAGGAGCAAGAGAGAGGCTGGAAAAGAAATCCGGATCTGAACTTTTTAGATGAAAATTATTGAAAACTCCAATGTATGGTGTCAGAAAATAAATTGCCTTTGAGGTTTAGCTGTTAGAAGATTCTGGACTGTGGCGATTCCATAAATATTCTAGACTCCCCATTTATTCACCATTGAAACAGCCAATATCGAACCACGTTCAGGTTATCAGGATGAAGATGGGAGATTAGGCCTCATAGGCTGCCATGCCAAAAGATATAGTGCTGTTTCCATTGAGGCCTGAGCCAGAGAATATCCCAAACACACAAACAGTCAGAATGTTAAACAGAGAGGACATAATAACAGGAGGAGGGTATTCAGCCCATTGCTCCTGTTGTGCCATTCATGTCTGATCTGTACCTCAACTCCATCCACCCCCACTTTGTTCCGTAACCCTTAACCCAACAACGTCTACTAAGCTCGGTTTTGAAATTGTTAGTTGGCTCCTCAGCCTCAACAATGTTTTTGGGGAGAAGGTTTCCACAGTTCTTTGAATGAAGAAAGTAAGTACTTTCTTTCACCGTCCCTAAAATGGCCTTTGTTCTGAACTCCTCGTGCAATATTCATAGTTCAATGTAACTGTTAGGAATGATTGCCACTGGGTTTTCATTCCATTTCTTTGGTTGGTATTCCGATTGTAAGGTGTCACCTTGCACATATCAGGAACATTTTGGGGCTCTGGCTCTTTTCTGGACCCATGGAGAAGTTTACAGAACTGGACTTTCTTCCCCCAGCTCAACAGTGAGAGTCCAGTGTGCAACCATCCATTCAAGACACTGAGAAACAGAAACAGCCTCTCACCAAGATAATCAGAGCACAGCTTCAAGAATTCACAAAGCCATACTCTCTAAGGGGAGATCATGGTTACAGCACAGCTCCACACTGCTGCTGAGCACATGACCCAGTACAATGTCCCCCTAGAGATAGGAACCCAAAGAGAGCGAAAGAGAAAATGCTGGAAAATCTCAGCAGGTCTCAGATGTATATCAGTAAGGAGAGAAAAGAGCTGACGTTTCGCTGGCGGTCAGCTTTGACAAAGGGTCATCTGGACTCAAAAGATCAGCTCTTTTCTCTCCTTACAGACGCTGCCAGACTTGCTGAGGTTTTCCAGCATTTTCTCTTGGTTTCAGATTCCAGCATCTGCAGTAATTTACCCATAGTGGTAGGGCCTGGGTGGGATTGTTGTCAGTGCAGATTCGATGAGCCAATTCTATGATATTATAGAAAAGGCTCTCATTTATAGAGCACTTTTCATAACCCCAGGATTTCAAAAAAAAAGCTTTACAGCCGATAAAATACTTTTAAAACGTTGTCGCTGTTTTAATGTTGGCAACTAGTCGGCGCAAACAGCATTGGGATAAGTGGCCAGACTATCTGTGATTTGGTTCAGGGGATAGGTATTGAACAGGACACCAGGGAGAGTGCCCCAGCTCCTCTCCAAAACGGGCTCATTTGCACCCAAGTCAGAGAGTTTAACATCTCATCTGAAAAATAGCATCTCTGTCAGTGCTACACCCTTGAGTGTTACACTGAGAATGTCAGCTTAGATTATGTGCTCAAGTCTCTGGAGGGAGACTTAAACTTTCTGACTCTACAGTGAGAATACAATACAAGTGGGAGGCAGTGGCGTAGTGGTATTGTCGTTGGATGATTAATCCAGAGATCCAGGGTAAAGCTCCAGGGAACTGGGTTCAAATCCCACCGTAGCAGATGGCGAAAGTTGAATTCAATGAAAAAATTAATCTGGAATCAAAAGTCTGATGATGACTATGAAGTAAAAAGTCTGACAACACCAGGTTTTAGTCCAACCAATTTATTTGATAGTAAACTCACAAGCTTTCGGGTTAGCCCCTTCGTCAGGTGACTGATTAGTAATCAGTAATCTCTAAACTGTCTGTGCTTTATATGCTCTGTCTGAGGCCAGAACTCTCCATTCACCTGACAAAGGGGCTAACCCGAAAGCTTGTGAGTTTACTATTAAATAAATCGGTTGGACTAAAACCTGGTGTTGTCAGACTTTTTACTGTGTTTACTCCAGTTCAACGCCGGCATATCCACATCATGATGACTATGAAACCATTATCGACTGTCGTAAAAACTCATCTGGTTCACTAATATCCTTTAGGGAAGGAAATCTGCCATCCTTACCTGATCTAGCCTACATGTAAGTCCAGATCCAAAGCAATTAAATTTGATTGCCCTCAGGGATGGGCAATAAATCCTTCACCAGCCAGCAATGCCCACACCCCTTGAATGAATTAAAAGACATCGCCTACCCATGGGCCGACTTGCAAAAGTGAATTCCAGTAGTTTCAAAGGGACTTATTTAGCTGGTTAGATAGTCCATGTCCGAACTGCCCTATGACCCTTACCCAGCTGACTCTCCTCCTGATGGGACAGCAAGGTTTTTATCCAGATCTGACCCCACCTAGCGAGTTGAAATATTTCCTTCTTTCTGCTGCCCACAGCCAAAGTTCCGCAGCAGTTCTGAGGACAGCATTCCCGATGAGGAGAAGATGAAGACGGTGGACCAGCGGCCGCGCTGCCAGTACCTGCCGAGCACGCTGGTCCGATGCTCCAGCGGTCCATCAGCAGCTAAAGCTCCCAAACAACCTGCACCCGGGATTTCCAGGAGCCCAGTGCATTCCGCTGTCAACGTCAGTGGCTCAGGTATGCCAAGAATTCACATCAATAAGCCATATTAATTTAACACAGGGAAACAACCCAAGGCTCACCACAGAAGTGTCAATTCAGGAAGGATTGATATCGAGCCGCACGAAGAGACATTGCAAATAAGAAGGGAAAAAGAGCGGAAATTCTCAGTAGGTCAGGCAGCAACTGTGGAGAGAGGAGCCGAGTTAACACTTCAGATTGACGATCTTTCATCCATTCGGGAAGAAGTTAGAGATGGGAAAGGCTTTTAGCAATAACAGTGTCAGGAATTGAGAGGTGGGGGAGCGGGATGGGAAGAACAAGAAGGATGGTCTGTGATAGAATGGAAAACGGGAGAGATTAAAAAAACAAACAGATGATGATGCAAGGAAAGAGGGGATGGTAATTTAGTTGAATCTTACAGAGCAGAAGGAGGTCATTTGGCCCATTGAGTCTGCACCAACCACAATCCCACCCAAGCCTTATTCCCGTAACCCCACACATTTATCCTGCTAATCCTCCTGACACTAAGGGGCAATTTAGCATGGCCAATCAACCTAACCCGGACATCTTTGGACTGTGGGAGGAAACCGGAGCACCCGGAGGAAACCCACGCAGACATGGGGAGAATGTGCAAACTCCACACAGACAGTCATCGAGGCTGGGAATTGAACCCGGTTTCCTAGCACTGTGACGCAGCAGTGCGAACAACATAACCCATGTAATGGGACAAGAAACAAAAGATGCAGCCAGAGAAAACGTGAGTGGGGAAAGCAGGAACACCATCGGCAAGTTGTTGAATTTAATGGCAAGTCTGGAAGGTTGGTAAAGTCCATAGAGTTTCATTGGAACAGTGTAGGAAGCCAAGAACAGGGGGATCTGAGTAGAAGTGCGAGAATTAAATTGGCACCAAAAGGATGGTAGGTCAAATGTTTAAATACTTGGTCAAAGAGGTCAGTTTTAAGGAAGTCTTAAAGGAAGATAACAAAGTGTAGAAGAAAAAAGGATGAGGGAATTCCAGAACTGGGGGCTGCTAATAATCAACTCACAGAATCATCATGGAATCCCTACAGTGCAGAAGGAGGCCATTCGGCCCATCAAGTTTGCACAGATAATGTTCCCATCCAGGCCCCATGCCTGTAAGCCCATATATTTACTCTGCTAATCCCCTGACACGAATGGACAATTTATCATGGCCATCTATGGATGTGCAAGTTAGGTGGTCATGAAAGTCATGAGAATTAGGGATGAGCAGGAGGCCAGAATGGGAGGAGTGAAGGTTATGGGTCTGGAGATTAAAGCAATAGGCACGGATGAGACCACGGAGGGATTTGGAAATCGAATCGTTGCTTAACCGAGGACCAATGTACTTTAGCAATTGCAAGGGACGATGGATGTGGTGTGAGTTAGCAGACAGGCAGCAAAGTTTGGACAAGCTGTCATCAATGGGGAATAGAAGATGGATGGCTGGCCAGGGCAGGCAGCAAGAGCAGGGGTGACGTTTTTTAGCCGCAGGTGAATTAAAGCAGAGGTGGAGTCAGGCATTGTTCCTGAGGTGAAAGTTTAGTTTTTGAGAGCTTCTCACTTCCTCGGAATTCCCCAAAGTGCGTCACAGACAATGATTGTTCTGGAAGTGTTCGCAATTATGTAGGCCAGTTATAGCACGCAGAGCAAGATCTCAGAAATAGCAGTGAGATAAACGATCTGCTGGCTGAGGGATAACTATTGACCAGGGCATGGGAGGAGAATTCCACCACTGTACTTCTTTGATTAGTGCCATGGGATCTTACACCCACCTGAGAGAGAGCAGATGGGGGGCACTGGTTTAACATCTCACCTGAAAGATGGCACCTCCAGCAGTGCAGCACACACTCAGTGCTGCACCAGAGTGTAAGCATAGATCTTGTGCTCAAACCTCCACAACAAGGCTTGTAGTCCATGATTTTATGATTTGGTGATAGAGTGCAAATGTCTGTAACCCATTGGGGGATTACATGGGCATCCCTTCTCTGCTCAGTGCCACCCCAGCTGAAGCAAACCACGTCTCCGTGTTGGCCCATCGGTGGCGGATTTACTCAACCTAACCCTCAGAGACCTCCTGGGTTTCTGGATCTGGGAGGCACCGGTCTTATTTGTTTGATTTCTGTTCTGCCAGATCCCACCCATTGGGGAAGCCATCTTGCTAAGGACACAGGAGGAACGCCACCCGTGCTGCCACGCAGGAAGGAGAAGAAAGAGAGACCGGTAGGTTCCATCAGTATTAAGATTAAAACCCATTCAAGGCAGAGCTGTACTGACTAGCTGTGCGATTGTTCTGCGCTCCATGACTCTACCTAAAACCATTCATTCTCATGGGAAATAAGCAGGAGGGTTTCTCCAATTCTCTTCCCTTCAGGCCCCTATTCATAGCTCAGCCAAGTAGCCATCCTTCGGGTGTGAGCCTGGGCTATCAGCAGGCTATTTAATCATGGGGGCAACCGCAGTTGGGTTCAATCTCAGTCTGACCCAATATCTAATTCTGGAGAACAATCGAAATTCCCCTTTTTCCCTCCCGCTATTCTCTCCCTTTCACCCCTCACCACCTTACTTCACAGCCCAAGCACTGCTGGTTAAAAATACTGTCTTGAATTTTCTTTATTTAGCTTTTAATTCCAGGAGGGCCTTTGTGAGTGTAGTAGTTTGGGTACCTGCTCCTTTATGAACTTAAGATCAATAGTCGCTTGGTGGTACAGAACTTGAATACTGCTGAGAAGAGACACGTGTTGTTGAAGCTTTTCATCTTGCACTGATCAGGACAAATGCAGGAATACCAAATTTACAACAATCGCAATACTAGAGAGGAAAAGGATCCTGATTAGTCGCCAACTCAACTCTTGTTGGTTGAGGCATTGCCATTGAAGAAGCAACAGGCTCCCCAAACTCCGAAAGAGGCTCATGGCTTGAATATATTCCTTTTATGTACAGAGAACGGGACCCCGCCTCTCGCTATGAGCTGAACTGATTATCTTAAATTAGTTCTTAATGCAGCTATTAACACAGTCAGGACAGGTCGCCATGTGCTGCCCAATCATGGAATCACATCTAACATTAGATACTTTCTTCAGGTGCAGTTCCCCCAGCTGTCTCCTGGTGGTGCTGCTGAGCCATTAATGGTCACATGTGTCCTCAGTGGCACCAACTGGAATTTGATGGTACTGCAGGTCAGGGTTTTATCAGCAAATTACAAACCTCAAAATAGCTGGACAATGAGATCTCTGTGAGAGTCTGCATGTTTAAACAAGGAATTTAATAATAAGATAATGAAGGTACATATGATGCACAGTTGGTCCACTCATAGAGAGAAGCCTTGACCTTAATGCCAAACTCAGGGTGGCTTCACAGAATTGCGGAATTTTTGATTTGATTTATTATTGTCACACGCATTGGGACACAGTAAAAAGTATTGTTTCTTGCGCCCTGTACAGACAAAGCATACTATTCATACAGTACATAGGGGAGAATGAAAGGCGAGATACTCCTGTGTAGTGTAGAAAAAGATTATCTTAATAAATGGTAGGTCCTTTCAAAGACTGATGGCAGCAGGGAAGAAGCTGTTCTTGAATCACTTAGTGCATGACCTAGGACTTCTGTATCTTTTTTCTGATGGAAGAAGGTAGCAGAGAGAATGTCCGAGCTGCGTGGGGTCCTTAATTATGATGGTTGTTTTTCTGAGGAAGTGGAGACAGAGTCAAAGGATGGGAGGCTGGTTTGAGTGATGGGACCAGATTATGTTCACAACCCTTGTAGTTTCTTGCAGTCTTGGGCAGAGGAGCCATACCAAGTTGTGATACATCTGGAAAGGATGCTTTCTATGGTGCACCTATAAAAGTTGGTGAGAATTGTTGCAGACGTGCCGAATTTCCTTAGCCTCTTGAGAAAGTAGAGGCGTTGGTGGGCTTTTTTAACTATAGCATCAGCATGGCAGGACCAGGACAGGTTGGTCATCTGGACACCTAGGAACTTGAAGATCTTGACCATTTCCATTGCATCCCATTGAAGTAAACAGGGGCATGTCCTCCACTGCACTTCCTGAAGTTGATAACTACCTCCTTCATATTGTTGACACTGAGGGAGAGATTATTGTCGTCGCACCAGTTCACCAGATTTTCTGGCAGTGATTCTCCCGTCCCGTTGTGCTAATTTTTTGATTACATTGCAACCGAGCCAAGACTTCTCAAGTAAGTTGTAAAGTGTTTGGGATATCCTGATGTCATGAAAGGCACTGAAGAAATTCTTCATTCTATCCGACAGTGAGGTTTGAATTTAGAACTAACTGATTTCTATGGCTTTGGGCTAAGCTGGGGCTGCCATCCATTCCCTGGTTTGGTCAGGATCGTGTGCTCACGAGCTAAGCTTCAGATCTCTTTCCGCTGCAGATCCCTGTGATGGAGAGAGTGTGGTCGGGCATTGAGTGAGATTCTCACTTGGTTGTGCAGGCTCTGCCATCTCCTCTCAGTGTTCTCATTTGCAGAGAGAGGAATATAGAGTTTGAAGGGGAGGTCAAGGATGGGTTGTGGGGTGGGAAGCAGGATGACAGGTGTCACTGTCTGGACAACATCAATGAATTCATTTCTCTCTCAGGCACCACCTGATGCTGATGCGCCCTCTGTTCAAAGAGTGCAGGTGAGTGATGTCCAGAAACATTGTACCTGGGAACTGATAGATAGGAGATTATTGAGGAGTGTGGAGAGCAGGAGAGGGGGAATCTCATCCTCTGAACAAGGGGATGGGAAGGACAGGGAAAAAGGTGGGTCTCGTTCTTATGTAGAGGAGAATGGGGAAGAACTGAGGGGGGGGGTTACATTCCTGTGTTTGAGGGAGGGAGAGGAGAGGATCTCAACTCTGTATATAGGGGGAGAGAGAAGGGAGGATCTCAATGCTGTGCACAGAGGGAGGCAGAGGCGAGGACCTCACTCTATGTATAGGGGGAGGGAGAGGGAGGGACAGGGTCCGATTTCCATCTGGGAAGATGGTGAGGGTAGGGTCTCGATCCTGTGCAGGACAAATAGGAGAGGGCGAGTTTCGTCTCTGAGGTTTGAAGGGGTAAAGGTTTGGCCTGTGTAAGGAGGGGTCAGTGATCTGTACCTAAGATACCCCTGTGAATGATAGAATAGTTTGTGTGGAGAGGAGTGAGGATGTGGTATTGAACCTGTGGATTGAATTCACCCTGCAAGGGACGGATTGCGGAAGGTGTCTGTGAGTTTGGTAAAACTCCTCCATAGGGCTGCAATGGTGAGATATGTGTGTTTGACTCTGCCCATGTTGGGGTGTGAAGGGGTGTTTGTGTTTTGGGACTGATGCATCAGGCTGAGTGAAATCAGTGTGACTTCAACCAAAACACTGGGGCAACACGGTGGTACAGTGGTTAGCACTGCTGCCTCACAGCGCCAGGGACCCAGGTTCAATTCTGGCCTTGGATGACTGTCTGTGTGGAGTTTGCATATTCTCCCCATGTCTGCATGGGTTTCCTCCGGGTGCTCCAGTTTCCTCCCACAGTCCAAAGATGTGCAGGTTAGGTGAACTAGCCATGCAAAATTGGGTCTGTACTCATTGGAGTTTAGAAGGCTGAGGGGGGATCTTATAGAGACGTATAAGATAATGAAGGGGATGGATAGGGTTGAGGTAGAGAGATTCTTCCCACTTAGAAAGGATAGCAGGACTACAGGACACAGCCTCAAGATAAGGGGGGGGGTGGGTGCATTTTAGATCAGAGTTGAGGAGGAACTTCTTCACTCAAAGGGTGGTGAATCTCTGGAATTCTCTGCCCGTTGAAGTGGTGGAGGCTACCTCACTAAATATATTTAAGTCACAGGTAGATAGGTTTCTGATAGACAGGGGAATTAAGGGTTATGGGGAGAAAGCGGGAAAGTGGAACTGATCCACTTCAGATCAGCCATTATCTTATTGAATGGCGGGGCAGGCTCGAAGGGCTAGATGGCCTACTCCTGCTCCTATTTCTTATGTTCTTATGTTCTAAAATTGTCCCTTAGTGTGCAGATTAGGAGATTGCTGAGATAAAATGCATGGGTTTACGGGAATAGGATCTGGTGCACACTTGATTGGCCAAATAGCTTCCTTTTGCAGTATAGGGATTCTATATACTGTCAGAATTCAATCAGCAATGTGACATATAGGAATACAGAACAAAGAACAGTATAGCACAGGAACAGGCCCTTCGGCCCTCCAAGCCTGCGCTGATCATGATGCCTGCCTCAACTAAAACCATATGCACTTAGAGTCCATGTCCTTCCATTCCCACCCTATTCGTGTATTTGTCTAGTTGCCTCTTCAGTGCTGCTATCGTACCTGCTCCGACCACCTCCCCAGTCAGTGCATTCCAGACATTCACCACCCTCTGTGTAAAAAAAAACTTGCCTCGCACATCTCCTCTAAACTTTTTCCCAATCATCTTAAATCTATGTCCCCCAGTACTTGACTCTTCTACATGAATGACTGACATGGGCTTTGATCTGCCCGATCACGGGTTCAATGTCCAATTGGCGGGAGTGGGGGGGGTACGCTGTTTGATTCTGGGGTCCTGCTACACTTATCCTGCATACTGGACTGGGCAGGTAATAGTAGTTCTCTGTGGTCTGCATGTGATGTGAATGGTGATCAAATGCAAGCAGAATATCTCATCCAACTCCCCAACCTCAGCAAAAAAAAATGCCACCCATCTGGTTGGCTCCTGTTGACGCTTATTAACCCAGAAATTGTTTGTTTCAGGTTGAGGTCCCATTAGTGAAAGTCTTTAATGGCTGTCCTCTGAAGATTAACTGTGTAATGTCATGGACACACCCCAACACCAAAGGTAACCGCCCATCACTGCTCTATAAGCCGAGGTATTACAGCAGGGGTCTCCAAACTTTTCAGTACGAGGGCCGCATCATATATTTTACACACATTTGCAAGCTAAATGGTTCTAAAGTTAGGGGGTTACTTTTATAATAAAGTTATTTTTCTAAAAAAGGCGCCAAATGATTTCATTGCAATTGGTGACTGCGTTACAGCAGCACACAGCAATTGGTTGCAGCAGATGTCAGTCACAATGGGTGCTGCACTGAGCACATCGCTCCACAATTGGTCAGAATTACCACCACCATTGTCATTGTTCTCACTCATTTCAGGCAGATGGTGCTTACAGATTGGATAAAGCAGCTGTCACTCAGTCAATGCAGAGCGGCAATTGGATAATAATTGTCTCAATTGCTGATTCGTTTAATGAACTGTCAGTCACAGGATGGCAGCTCTGCTTGGACAATCGGCCGGTAAAGAGGGCGGTGAATCCCATGGGTCCATCAGATACCGGGTGGAGCAGCAGCAACCATCCGACCGATGGCTTCTGTCTCCCCCATCCGCGTCCTGAGTCAGCGGCGGGGTTCTGGACATGGGAATGTTTTTGGCAGCAGGAATCCCGTCCCGCCCCATTGGCTGCGAGCCAGATGTGGCCCGCAGGCCGTAGTTTGGAGACCCCTGTATTATAGCAATGTTTAGAGAGACATGAGTTACAGACAGCATTAATGGGAATGACAATGAGTTGTGCTGAATTCGCCAAAGTTGTTGAGTTCAGTGACGGTTGCAGATCTCTGATCATTATTTGTTTTACAGCCAAACACCTGATATTGGGGTCAGATGAAGGAATTTATACCCTGAATCTAAATGACCTACAGGAAGCCATATTAGAGCAGGTAAGTTCAGATCTTGTACTCACCACCCTCACGTGTATGAATATGTGCTACAATGTGCGCACACACACACACACACACACACACACACTATTGTGATCAATACACTGTTATTCACTCACATGGATGTGCATGATGTGAATATTAACGATGCATAATAAATGTTTGTGAGTTACTCATGTACATTTTACCTGTAAATATTCAGACTGTGTGCATGTTACCAGGATGTGGAGTTGTTGACGTTGGACTGGGGTGGGAACAGTAAATAGTCTCACAACGCTAGGTTAAAGTCCAATAGGTTTATTTGGTAGCACGAGCTTTTGGAGCACTGCCCCTTCATCAGGCATTCACCTGATGAAGAGGCGGCGCTCCGAAAGCTCGTGCTACCAAATAAACCTGTTGGACTTTAACCTAGCATTGTGAGACTACTTACCATGTTAACCGTGCATAAGTCAAACCCTGCGTGGTTAATTTTCCATGGGTGAGATGGACCATTTAACAGATCATTAAAGGATCCATTAACTTCAGGCAGGAATTATTGTTCCCTGGGCAGATGGGACTGGAAAATCCTACCCTGTGTGTATGGCCTGTATAAGTGTGCCTCCCTTTGTTTATATTCCCCATGCATGTCAATGTTCACATGAATTTGCACATTTTACTGATGTGTATGTTACCCATTTTGCCTGTTATCTTTGTGCATTAGCTGTATCCATGTGTTATTTGTGTGTATGTGTCAGCTGTGTGTATTATCTGTGTTTGTTTTACTTGTGTCCTTGCATTACCTGTTACTTTTGTGTGTTAATTGTGTGCATTAGCTGTGTCCTTGTCTGCATGTGCCGTGTATGTGTGTTACCTGTGTCTGAGTTACGTGTATGCATCTGCTAACTGTACCACTTGTTCCCTGTTACTTTATTTTTTATAAACTTGTGGGACATGGGCGTAGCTAGCTGGGCCAGCATTTATTGCCCATCCCTGGTTGCCCGAGGGCAATTGAGAGTCAACCACATAGCTGTGGCTCTGGAGTCACATGTAGGCCAAATTGGGTAAGGACGGCAGATTTCCTTCCCTAAAGGACATCAGTGAACCAGATGGGTTTACCCGACAATTGACATTGGTTTCATGGTCATCAGTAGATTCTTAATTCCAGATTTTTTTAAAATTGAATTCAAATTCCATCTCCTGCTGTGGTGGGATGTGTGTTATTTGTGTGCATTAGTTGCGTCCGTGTGTTAGCTATGAGCGTGTGTTACCTGTATAAAACTATACTCGAATTGCACTCTCGCTATCACTTGAACCTTTATTTCTTGTCTCTCAGTTGTATCCAGGCCGCTGCACTTGGGTTTATGTCATCAGCAACGTATTAATCAGCATCTCCGGTAAGAATCATCTTGCACCATGCCTCACTCTAACTCAAACTAACATGACTAAAACTAACCAGCTTAAATTTTGGAAAGGGTTTAAGTTTATTTATTCGTGTCACAGGTAGGCTTGCATTAATACTGCAATGAAGTTACTGTGAAAATCCCATAGTCACCACACTCCGGCACCTGTTCTGGTAGACTGAGGGAGAATTTAGCACCTAACCAGCAAGTCTTTCAGACTGTGGGAGGAAAACCAGAGCACTCTGAAGAAACCCACACAGACTCGGGGAGAACATGCCGACACCGCACAGACAGTAACCCAAGCCGGGAATCAAATTTGGGTCCTTGACGCTGTGAAGCCGCAGTGCTAACCACTGTACCATCCATGTGGCGCCTGGGAGTATAAACTATAATGTGGGTTGTGTTCACTCTCAGGAACTCATCCATCACTAACAAACTAACCAGAATGATTCAAATTCAGAAGCAGCACCTGTTCGCAATGAAGAACATTTAGTTCAATGCTCCTGTACTGAACTTTGGTTTAATAAAGGTTTATTACTGGTAAAAATAAATGCTGCAACAGTGCAAGTTATGAATTTGCAGACAGGAGGCTTGGTCACTGGCAGCCTATTTCGGATATTTAATCGAAGTGAGCCTGGCAATCCTGGATATCCCATGCCAGGAGGGGATCCTTTTTGACAGGTGTCTGAAAAATCGCAGAAGCAATGCATGAAGCAAACTCTTGCTCTTTGAGTTCTGAGAGGGTTTAAGATCTCTCTCTCCAGCACTGAAGCTGAAATCTCAACGTTGGGGGCTTGGGGGATTACAAACTTAATAGAAATTTCAGATCACTGATAGGCTGAGGAGGGTGATCCAGTTTGTCCTCTAAAAGCAACTACTGTAGTCAGCCAGGTGAAGGCTTTCATAAAGGGTACAGAGCAAACCCAGTGCCTATTAGAATCATTGAATCATTCATCATAGAAAGAGGCTACTCAATCCATCCTGCCTGTACCGGCCCTTTGCAAGAGCTGTCCAATCAGTTCTTATTCTCCCCTTTCCCTGGACGGCACAGTGGTTAGTACTGCTGCCTCACAGCACTAGACACCTGGGTTTGATTCCCGATTCGCTGTCAGTGTGGAGTCTGCACCTTCTCCCCGTGTCTATGTGGGTTTCCTCCCACAGTCAGAAAGATGTCTGGTTAGGTGCACTGCCCAGGCTAAATTCTCCCTCCCACTGTCTGAAAGGCATGCTGGTTAGGTGCATTGTTCAGGCTAAATTCTCCCACAGTGTACCAGAACAGGCACCGCACTGTGGCGACTAGGGGGTTTTCACAGTAACTTCATTGCAGTGTTAATGTAAGCCTACCTGTGACACTAATTAATAAGCCTTAAACTTTAAAAAAGTACTGCACCCATTGTCTCTTCAACTATTTACCCAATTTTCTGTTGGAAGTTACTTCCGAATCTGCTTCCATTAACCTTTCAGGCAATGCATTCCAAAACAAAACACCTGCTGTGTTTAAAAGAAAACAACTTCTTATCTCCCCTCTGGTTCTTTTGCCAGTTATACCCTCTGCTGATCTTCTGCCACAGGAAAGAGTTTCTCATTATTTACTTCAGGAAAGTTCTCCATGATTTTGTACACTTGTATTACATCTCCCACCCCCCGCTTAAACTTTTCTGCTTTGAGAACCATCCTAACTTGCCAAGACTACTTCAGCAATGGCAACCAAACCTACAATCTCCACCGTCCTGAAGGATAAAGGCAGCAGGCCAATGGGAACAGCAGGAGATGAAGTAGCAAGGATGCAGAGCTTCATTCAGGTTTTGAGGTGTCCAGATCAACTACAACCTGTCCTGGCAGCCCCCCCCCACCATGCTGAAACTATAGTTAAGAAAGCCTTTGTTTGGGGTGGGGGTGTGGGAGGTGGGGGGGGGGGGGGGGCGGGGGGGGGGGGGGTAGTAGCTGGCACAGATCAGAACCTTTCTTTGAGATGCCAGTACTGGGTAAGGTTAACATGACTCATTTGTTCTTTCAGGGAAGACAATGCAACTACACTCGCACAGCCTGCTGGGACTGTATGAACAGGCCAAGAAGGAACAGAGATCAATGGTTCACATTCCAACGCACAGACTTTTACCCAGGTGAGGCTCATGCTTGTTGCAGATTTCTCAATCTCTATCTGAACCATATCCTAGTATCTACTGTTGGCTTAGGCAATCTGAACTGAACTCAGACATTAGCTTAATGCCGACTTGTAAAATGATGTGGAGATGCTGGTATTGGAGTGGGGTGGGCACAATAGGAAGTCTCACAACACCAGGTTAAAGTCCAGCAGGTTATTTGGAATCATGAGCTTTCGGAGCACTGCTCCTTCAGGTGAGTGCCATGATGTGGAGATGCCAGCATTGGACTGAGGCGAGCACAGTAAGAAAGTCTCACAACACCAGGTTAAAGTCCAACAGGTTTATTTGGAATCATGAACTTTCGGAATGAGATCCACCTGATGAAGGAGCAGCACTCTGAAAGCTCATGATTCCAAATAAACCTGTTGGACTTTTACCTGGTGTGTCAGACTTCTTACTGTGACTTGTAAAATGAAGCAGGCAAGGGGTAACCATGGGATCAGCACATGGAGCCAAACTTCCATTCATTTTGTCCTGGCTGTTAGCAGACTGGGTGCTCCTTGCCTGTGCACACCAGCAACATAGCCTCCAGGTTAACAATCAGGGAGATTTCATGTCCACTACCATTGCCAAGTTCCCTCAGCCATCACCATTTTGCAGGTCACCATTGACCAGACACTGAACGGTACAAGTTACACAAATGCCATGGATGCTAGAACAGGTCAGACAGAAGTTGGGAAGTCTGCAGCAAGTGACTTCCCTGCTAACTCCCAAAGCCTAGCCACCATCTCCAAGGCACAAGTTAGAAGAGTGATGGAATACTGTCCCCTTGCCTGCATGAGTGCCACTCCAACAACACTCAAGAAGCTCAATATCATCCACGACAAAGCAGCCCGCTTCACCCATCACTTTAAACATTCACGCTCTCAACCATCAAAGCAACGTGGCAGCGGTGTGCAACATATACAAAACGCATCGCAGCAACTTGCCCAAGGCTTCAATTTCCCAAGTGTCACTGTTGTAGGGTTGCCATTTCCAGTTGGAGATATTCCTGGATGGTTTTGGCACATGACTTTCCACCTCCAACTGCCCATGTTAAAATGGCTTATTTCCCTCATCTCCAATTTTTCTACAATTAACAAATAAAAGTGTCCAAAAATGCAAAAGAAAACACACAATTTTCTTGTTTTTTCTCCTGGGTTGCTTGCAGCAATGTTCTTGCAGTTTCCAGGGCATTCTTCTGAAAAGAGGGAACACAATAGGAGGATGTGGATACTGAATTTGACAGTGGACATCACTTTTCAAAGGCCATTAAAAGTTCATTGACGTACATCTGACATTGTGTGTCACTCCCCAAATCTCACACCTCAAACTGTCCCTGCACTTGACATAAATATCTCGCTCACCTTGTGCACAGAAAGGACAGCAATCAGGTCAAGTTAAATTATTTTTTGTGAATAGGGTCAGTGGGCATGGTTACACCTATACACATACACACACACACACTTTACAGTGAGACATGAAATTTTAAATTAAATTTAAAACTCTTCAGTTCAAACACATCTACTTAGATTCACAGAATCTCTACCCTGCAGAAGGAGGCCATTCGGCCCATTGAGCCTGCACTGATAACAATTCTGCCCAGGCCCTATCCCCATAGCATCACATTTTTACCTTGCTAATCCCCTGGCACTATGGGACAATTTAGCATGGCCAATTCACCTAACCTGCACATCTTTGGAGTTGAAGATGTTGGGCATAGTGGTACAAGCCCCTCTGAACCTCTACTCAGTTAGTGGGTGTGTTTCCTGGCACGGAACGGATCGAGAGGTCTCCAGGCTTGATTGCTAGTCTGAGGCTGAGCTTATTGATCTCGCCAGAACACTTACTCATACAGCTGCCCTCAGCCTATTAGACAGGATCAAAGGTAGCCACTCCTCTCGCTCTCCGGACCCTCAGACAGAAAGGGTGACGTCAGTAAGAAAAGAATCAAACACGATTCTGCTGTCTCCTCGTGCCTGAATAGTCTCCCACGCATTCAACACATTCAACTGGATTGTTTTTTCATTGTTTCATTCAGCTCCATTGACAGAGAGGAGATGGCCAGGGAAAGGACAGGGGTATGGGGAAGGGTCCTGGGTGAGACTAGGGTAGACCAGGGATTAATAATAGTGTTCTACTTAGACACGTGTGTGTTTGTTTTTTGCAGGAAGAATGTAATAACCAGTAAGATTCCAGACACCAAAGGCTGTAGGAAATGTTCTGTTGGTGAGTACATTAGATAGAATGCACCTGTAACTCATTGCTCACACAACTACCTACCCCTCAGTAAACATTTAAATCACCAACCACCAGTCCATTTGCAACACCCAAATCCCCAACATTTTCTCAACTCGCCAACCCCTCTGTCAGTACCCCACAGCTTCACTAACATACCCACATATCTCACTATACACACTGATAAATCCCCTCACTGTAACACTGATGTACGCCATACCCCTCACTGTAACACTCTGATATAACCCACACCTCACTGTAACACTGTGATATACTCCACACCCTTCACTGTAACACTGTGATACACCCCCGCACCCCTCGCTGTAACACTCTGACATACCCCACACCCTTCACTGTAACACTCTGATATACTCCGCACCCCTTCACTGTAACACTTTGATATACCCCACACCACTCACCGTAACACTTTGATATATCCCACACCCCTCACTGTAACACTTTGATATAACCCACACTTCTCACTGTAACACTGATATACTCCACACCTCACTGTAAAGCTCTGATATAACCCACATCACTAACTGATATACACCACACCCCTCACTGTAACACTGATATACCCCACACCTCACCATAATACTCTAATATACTCCACACTCCTCACTGTAAAACTTTGATATAACCCACATCACTAACTGTAATGGTCTCTGATATACCTCACACCCCTCACTGTACCACACTGATGTACCCCACAACTCTCACTACAACACTGATATATTCTACACTCTCCCCCACTATAACACTCTCACCCGTTACATTGCCATATCCTACAATCCTCACTTTAACACTGCTATATCCTTCATTCCCCATGCCCCCTCTATAACACTGATTTACCCTATGCCCCTCACTGTAACACTTATATTCTGCACACCCTGCACACTTATATTCTAGTATTGAACCCTGTTCCTCTTTCCACAGTAAGGAACTCCCCAACAGGATGCTGTTACCTTTGTGGAGCATTGGAGTCCAGTATTGTTCTATTGCAATGGTATGAGCCAATGCACAAATTTATGCTCATTAAGGTAAGTGTTCCTACAGTCCTCCCCATCACTAATTACTGTCAGTCAGTGTTTGACGATGAATGCACTGAAGACAATGCAGTCATCAGTTGACTCCCTGCAGCACAGACCCAGCGGTCTTTGACAATCAAGGTTTGCAGTCTATCCTCTGGTGAGAGAATCCAGAACAAGAGGTCACAACCTTAAAATTAAAATAGGGCTGTTTCAGATTGAAATCAAGGGGCACTTTTTCACAGAAAGGGTTGTGGAAATCTGGGACTCAAGGCTATGAAGTTAATTGGAGCTTTCAGCATTGATTGATCTTTGCCAGGAAGTTAAGTTACCCAAATAAATTTACTAAACTAAAAAAAACAAAGAAATGTCAATTAAAAAAAGGGCAAATATCCTGTGCAACAGTAAAATGATATCAAGGGATACTGAGCAATGGAGGTGAGGCACAAATCAGCTACAATCTAACTGAATAGTGGAACTGACTTGAAGGGCTGAATGGCCTATACCTAAAGTTCAGTGGACCAGATCTCTGGCCTTTCATCTCCAAGTGCTGTTACAGAGAAAAGTCAGGGAATTCTCCCTGGTGTCCCAGTCAATATTTACCCCTCAACCAACAACATATAAACAGATGGACTGAGACACTGAGTTTGAGTCTTTCCTTCAGCATGCCTTTGACGTTGTGTTTTTTTTTGTTCCAGCACTTTGATTTCCCACTGCCCAATCCCCTCCGAATTTTCGAAACGTTAATGGTCCCAGGTCAGGAGTATCCAATGGTTTGCGTTGGAGTCAGCAGAGAATGTTCCTCCGACAAGGCTGTACAGTTCCAGACGATAAACCTCAATTCTTCCTCGTCCTGGTTCACAGATCTGGGAACAGGTGAGTTACTGTTACAAGTGCTCAGAAAGAAAGTCAAGTTTCAGCTCTGCAGGTCCAGGACCTGAGCCCATGGAGTGTCAAAAGGTATTGCACCAGCTAAGTATGGTGGACAATAAATGCTGGTCGAGCCTACAACACCCACATCTCATGAATGGAAAAAAAGGGTGGGATTTTCAGCCACGCTCGTCTCAAGACTGGAAAACCCCACCCGAGGTCAGTGAATTTTTGCATGGTTCTGTCCCGCCCACTACGATTCCTGTGGCAAGTGAGAAGGGAAAATTTCGTCAAAAGGGTTTTTTTAAAAATTAACTTCTCTACTCAGAACAGTGCTGAGATGAGGGTAGGGATTGCAAATAATTTTGCTTCTGGGCTGCTCTTTATTGTAAACCGGCAGAAGTAACGCCAAACGTTCTTGTTGCAGCTGCTCTGCAGGACAAGTTCATCCACGTGAGTCAACTGGACAACGACATGGTGCTTGTGTGTATCGGCCGTAAGTATAACGCCACATGCTCACTCGACTTCGGTTGCGGGTTGCCCGTGGGAACCTGAATAGTTGAGTCTTACATCAGGAGCAGGAGGTCAGCACAACTGGATAAATATACAGCCAGTGCCAAAGGAGCAGGAATCCCAGAACACTGAGGTGTAAATACTGATATTGTGATTGTCTGTTTAGTATACAGACCATCTGACTTTGAACTCTACTGAGGACAGTTTCTGTAACAGGCAATTAATCTGTTAGGTTTACACTCAGAGAGCAAGCTCATTAAGAAAATCTAGCCGTTGAGGCTCATGGATATTTGGTAATTTTGGCAATTGGGTTCAAACTAATGACCCTCCATCTGCAACTCTGCACAGATCCCTCTGAGAGAGATTCCCCAAAGGTCCCACTGAGAGAGAATTGCCGCAGATCTCTGCCAGGCAGACTCCCCAGTTTTCCGAGGGAGACTTCCCACTGGCTCCTCTAAGGGAGACTTCCCACAGGCTCCTCCGAGTAATACATTCTACAGCCTGCAGTGAGGACAGCAAGAATTTGACAAACTAACCCCTCTGTTAGGAGTTAAATTACTGAAGTTATTAAATCATTGTGACAAGCAGGAAATCAGGTGGGTGACAGCGTGCTGGGAAAAGGATGGCTGGACCTTTATCAATACCAGTTACATCTGGAACTTTCTGCCGTAACTAACAGCAGTGGGTGAATGTAGTTGAGAATTCTGATTAATTCTAAATACCCAACATGAGGATAATTAGCAGCTAATGTTTTAATATGTGGTTTGCGAATTATACAGAATATTTAAGCAGCATCTTAATAACATCTCTAAGAAATGAATTTGTAACATGCCAGAAAAATGAAAGATGCATTCATGAAAGATATCAGCACAAGTCAGGCAACAAAGTAAATTATCCAGGCCGGGTGATAATACCAAAAGATAAAGGTGTCTTTTGGTATTAGAGCTGGTTTAAGCTGATCAGAAAAATGCTGAATCACAAGGAACCATTTTTGGGAGAGACCTTCTGTAAAACAGACAGACAAATGACAGATCAATTTCTGAAGGTGTCAAAATATGATTAATTGAATTACATGCCATTGTTGGATTGACAGAACAGTGAATGACTGGAATTGCTTTTAATTAAGTGCCGTAAGGGACTGCTGGGCTGTCTAATCTGATAACGAAAACTGTAACCAATTCTGTTCTTTGGCATGAAATCTGAGATCCTTCATGAAAGACTGCCAACTCATTAACTGTGTAGGTGGAACCACTGATCTCCCATTTTGGCCAAAATGAGATTTGTCTTGTCTTAATTGTAGATTTGTCTGAATATTGTTAATTTGTAATGTCTTGGGGATCTAACGTTTCACTGTTTCACTAAAACTAGTTTAAGAATTTCATTGAACTTATTAAACTTTTTTTGCCTTTGTGAAATGAAATGTTTAATAAAAAGATTTAGTCTTTAAATTAATCAAGCCACCTAAGAGAGTTTCCCACAACAGTGAAAATGCTCACCAAGTTTTGGTGGACATAGTAAAAGTGGACAACAGTAGAATAAGATCACATTTTCCTTGATTATCGCCTTAGAAACTGTGGATCTGAGTAACAGCTGCATTTTACTGGCACCCAAGGGCTGACAACAGACATTTTAAATTCCTCTCCCCTTCTCAAAGAGAGGAAATTACCGTGGGATCTTTAAATTTTACCTTCAGAGGCCTCTTCCCTATACATTTGGCCATACTCTACACTCCCAGAAACTGTAGGTCCTGAGATGGACCTGGAGCCTTATGAATAAGGCTGAGCCTAGGACAGGTGTGATCAATTGAGTGGGTAAGATGTTCCTCCTCGCATCTAAGCCACTCACAATCAGCAGCTGGGCCCTCACTAAGGAAGATCTGTATCTTTGCTGCTTGTTCAAGAGGTCTATTTTCTTTCAACAGAAAATATAAAAATTGTAAATATTCACGGATGCCTCAAGACGAATAAAGAGTTGGTTCCAGAGGTGACTTTTGATGTTCCAGTGGAATCAGTTGGTGAGGATCTATACTTTATTTGAGACTCAACTATTTATACTTTCAAGCATGTGCTTTTTTAGCTAATTTTGGCATTTTAGGACTGAAATGGGCTATTTAACCCAAACAGTCTACGCTGGTGTTGATGTTCCACTTGAGCATCCTCCCATCTTTTCCTCATCTAAATCTATCATCCCTTCCCTTGTAAACACTTGTCTAGTTCCCCTTAAATACATCTATACTATTCACTTCAACAAACTCACTTTCTCACCATTCTTTTGGTATAGAAGTTTTGTCTGAATTCCCTATGGGATTTCTTGTCTTGTATTAATACTCTCCAGTTATGCTCGGTAACGGAGCATTTTCTTGGATACCAAGGGCAGGGGTTAGATACAGAGTAAAGCTTTCTCTGCTGTGCCACTGAACACTCCTAAGGCAGGTACAGCGCTGCTACAGAGTAAATTTCCCTTTACACCAGTGGTTGATAAGCTGCAGCCCAGGGGCAAAATGTGGCCCATCTGGGTTCTGAGTGCGGCCCCCACCAGACATTTTGTTGACCGTTGTCCAGGCGCAGGGTTGCCACATTCCGCTGATTTCCGTCCGCATATTTCTTTTCCTACCGGTGTGACTGAAGTGATTCACACATAAAACAAATGCAAGTGAAGTGAGGTGCGTGCTGCTTGTTCAGAATATTGACTGTGAGAGCCGTATGCTCCCTCTATGTCCAAAGTGTAAGTTTTTAATTCATTTATGGGACATGGGCATCGCTGGCTGGGCCAGCATTTATTGCCCGTCCCTAGTTGCCCGAGGACAGTTGAGAGTCAACCACATCACTGCGGCTCTGGACTCACATGTTGGCCAGCCCGGCTAAGGACGGCAGATTTCTTCCCCAAAGAACATTAGGGAACCAGATGGGTTTTTCCGACAATCAATAATGGTTTCACGGTCATCAATAGATTCTTAATTCCAGATAATTTTTTATTGAATTCAAATTCTACCATCTGCCGTGGCGGGATTCAAACCCGGGTCCACAAAACATTAGCTAAGTTTCTGGACTAATAGTGTAACGATAATACCACTCAGCCACTGCCTCCCCTTGTACTTTTACCACTTGAAGCTGAAGACAATTCTATTAATATGTAAATGATGAAGCATTTTCTATAGCTTGTTATGAAATATTCAGCGTGTATTAAATGTATTTAACCTTATTCATGGTGTCATGGTTAGTGAACAAGCCCAATTTCAGTCTTCTAAACCACTGATATGAAGGAGGGCCACTCAAGTAGCCCACTCACTAGCCTAGGTTGTCCATCAGTGCTCTACCTTATCTCATCAACCATTCCGAAAGCAGGGACAGTACAGGGTTAGATACTGAGTAAAGCTCCCTCTGCACCGTCAGTTAATGATCCATCTAACTTAATTGCACACAACCTGCTTGTTCAATGTGCAGTGCCTTCATTTTTTTGCACAGAATAAATACACCTTGCGGCTAGTAGAGATTCTGTAACACCATCTTTGGTGAGAAGATCTAATCACACTGCCACATGTTTAAGTAGATAATTCACATTGTACATTTATAATGGACAATATAATAATACAAGATCAGAATGGATGAGTTTAAATTTATTGCGTTTATGTATATCCTGCATTTCCCCTAATTGTCACATTTACTTCCTTGTCACAATCTGTTTATAATGCCTGCATTGTTCTAACTTGGGCACTGAGGTGAATACCACAAATGTAGTTGAGGGGAAGCTGGATAAATACATGAACAAGAAAGAACATATAGTTATTGAGAAGAAGCTTGTTTGGAGCATAAACATCAGCATGCCAGATGTGCAAAATAGCCCATGTCTATACTGTGAATTTTATGCAACTTGCTTTGAGTAATGCCACAGATATTCTGCTAGTCTTTATACTAAGGGGGTAGTTTAGCTGAGTTGGCTTGACAACTGGTTTGCGATGCACAGTGATGCGTGGATTCAATTCCCTTGCCAGCTGAGGTTATCCATGAAGGCCCCACCTTCCTCAACCTTGCCCCTCACCTGAGGTGTGGTGTTCCTCAGGTTAAATTACCACCTCAAAGGGCCAGGGCAGCCTATGGTCATCTGGGACTATGGTGACTTAATATACTAAGATGTGCTTTCTCTTCCCTTGTCCAGTCTGCTTCCCTGACAGCATCCTGGGATTTTGGAAACATGGGATGCAGCGGAAGAGTTTCAGGACTTGTGAGGTGAGCTTTTCAGGACTTGTTTCAATTAGCATGTCAATCACTAAGAAACAAGGGAGACGTGCAGATACCAGAAGCTAACTCTCAGTTGTCGGAGTCTGAGGTAGACGGAAAGCCCTGAGAAATGATCTTAGGATCACAGAACACAGAAGGAGGCCATCATACCTGCGCCTGTTCATTCAGTAGAATCACAGAATCCCTACAATGCAGAAGGAGGCCATTCGGCACATCAAGTCTACACCAACCACAATCCCACCCAGACCCTATCCCCTTAACCCCATGTATTTACCCTGCTATTCCCCCTGACCCTATGGGATAATTCAGCATGGCCAGTCATCATAACCTGCACATCTTTGGAGTGTGGGAGGAAACCAGAGCACCCGGAGGAAATCCATGCAGACACGAGGAGACATGCAGACTCCACACAGACCTGAGGCCGGAATTGAACCTGGGTCCCTGTGAGGCAGCAGCACTAACCACCGTGCCACCCATCTTTCTTCGGAAGAGACACCCAATTCACTATGAAAGAGTTTGCTGATCTTGTAATCAACACGATGTAAGGCGATGGAGTTGGCCATCCCACCCCTCAGGCCTGCTTCACCTTTCAACGGGACCATTGCTAAATCTTTATCAACTCCACTTGTCCAGACTATCCATCTACTTCCACTGTCCCACCATACTGTCCTTTATTATTAATCATGAGCTCAGAAATAATCAGAAAATGACAGTGATGTTGCCATTTATTTGCAGATTTTTGAGGAAAAAACAGAACAGAGTCGACTTTATCGCTTTTTGGGAGCTGACAGGTAGGAACCTGGCAATGTTCTATGCTGAGTCTCATTGCTTTGCAAAGTGACCTTTGAGAGACCTTGGGCTATTTGGTGTTTATGGGGCTTGCTGTTTCTGTAATTCCAGGTAAAACTGCCCAAGAGCCGGCTCAATAAATCTCACGATAACCAAAGCCATTAGACTTTCTATATGCCGCTGTACTCTGGTGGCAGTTGGCCAAAGGTTGAGGATGTTTAATCCACATCACTAATCGCTAAAATTATGCAACTCAGAAACAGTCCTAGCTTGGTTTTGGCGATTTTATATTGTGGAAGCGAATGGGGAGTGTTTTGATCCATTAGGATTCTGTAGGATGGGAAGTTTCAGGAAGATTTTTGACCTATTTGGATTAAGTACAGTTGGAATCACTGGGATAAGATTTGGTCCATTGGTATTCTGTACAATGGGATAAATTGGAAATAGTTTTGTCCATTGAGAAACTGCATAATGGGACCAGTGGAGAAGGGTTGGATCCACTGGGATCTATACATTGGGAGTAATTAGAAAGGGTTTGGTCCATTGGGATCCTGTACAATTAGATTTGGTCCAGTGGGATGAATGAAGGAGGGTTGGATCCATTGGGAGATGAATGGGAAAAGGTTTGATCGAGTTCTATGCAATGAGATGAATTGGAAAGTGTTTGATCCATTGGAATTCTGTACAATGGGGCTGAATGAAGAAGGATTTTGTACAACGAGAGTAATTGGAAAGTGGTTGGTCCATTGGGATTCTGTACAGTGAAATAAATGGGAAAGGATTTGGTGCACTGGGATTCTGTACAACGGTATTAAAGGAAAAATTTGGTCCATAGGAATTCTGTATAATGGGATGAATGGGGAAGAAAGAGTTTGATCTGTTGGGATACTGTACAATGTGATGAATGAGAAAGGGTTTGAATGATTGGAATTCTGTACAATAGGATGAATGGGAAAGGGTTTTATCCATTGGGATACTATACAGTGTGATGAATGGAAACGGATTGATCCATTGGGATTTTGTACATGAGCACTATAATGCTTACATAAATACTGTGATGCTTGCACATGAGTACTGTAATGATTACTTGCAGCGCATATCAGAGAATGCCTGCCCAGTCCCAAAATGCAAAACCATCAAGAAATAGTCTGGGGAGTGAATTTTGGTGAATTGGGAAGCTTAACAGACTCAAAAATATTCCAATCAGCAGCTATCATTGCAGTCAGTTTCAAACACTGGGGTATCCTGAGAGCAAGTGGTGTATTGTTATTGATGGGATATTTTGCCTTTCTTTAAAGCTGCAGACTGGTGGTCTTTGAAACCAAGCCGACTGATGATCCCACTGCCCACAGCAATCTTTACACCATGAAAGTGCCAGAGAACCCGTTATGCAAGATGGAGGCCAGGCAGTCAGATGCAGTCACAGCCCGGCAATGATGCCAATCCCACAGGGAAAAGGGGCAAAGAAGCATTTTTGGCAGCAGGGCGAGGCTTACAAGGGGGATATTTAAAGCGGCTGAACCCCCGCCCCACACACACCAAATCGGGTGTGGACCAAAGTTCGTCCTTGACTGCTGAATCTGCTTTACAGTTTCGGAATGTGTGTCCTTGTATTATAGCAACACCTAATAATCCAATAGCATGTAAAGTTTAAATGATGAAAATTATAAAGTAGAACTGAGAAATGAATTTTGTCGTTGATGATGTTCTATAAATAAAGAAAAATATCTTCCTTTGTGCACTGATTTTAATTTGTCTTTTTAGATATGGGATGTCTATTAAACAAATGCCCTAACTCAGTAGTGTATACCACCCAATGGCATGATCAATAAACATGTCTTGTTAATCCTGATACTCCACATTATGTACACATGCAGAGCTGTCTGAATGGACAAGCCATTACTGTCTTAATCTGGGAGCTCGTATTAAGAGGTCCACATTGTGGGCCTTGTTAAAGCTATTACAATCCTGAATTAACCTTCTCCGATTTGGGATTCCTACACTGCCAAGACAGTTTGACTGCTTCCACTAAAGTGCTCTTTGAGTAATTCCAACAAGCTGCATTTAGAAAGTGATGCCTTCAGGTAAATCTGATCGAAGTCTTTAAGATATTAATGGGAAAAGAGAGGGTAGCTAAAGGTAGACACTGTGTTGAAGATTCTAAACCTAGGAGGCATAGTCTAAAAATTAGGGCCAGATAATTCAGGAGAGATGTTAGGGAGCACTTCTACATGCAAAGGGTGGGAGATGTTTGGAACTCTTCTTAAGTTTATTAGTGTCACAAGTAGGCTTACATTAACACTGCAATGAAGTTACTGTGAAAATCCCCTAGTCGCCAGACTCTGGCACTTGTTCCAGTACACTGAGGGAGAATTTAGCATAGCCAATGCACCGAACCAGCATGTCTTTCGGACTGTGGGAGGAAACCAGAGTATCTGGAGGAAACTCATGCAGACTCCACACAGTCACCCAAGCCAGGAATCAAACCAGGTCCCTGGCACTGTGAGGCAAGTGATAACCACTGCGCCACCCACACAAAGCATGAATCTCTTCCACAAAGAGTAGTTGATGCTAGCTCAGTTGCTAATTTTAAATCTGAGATAGAAACGTTTTTGCTTAACAAACATTTATTAAAGGATACGAACCAAAGACAGGTAGATGAAGTTAGGCCACAGATCAGCCATGATCTAGTTGAATGGTAGAACAGACTCAAGAGACTTAATGTTCCTATGCTTCCTTGTCCCCATGTACTTAGAGGTTTATAAAATCATGAGAAGCATAGATAAGGTATTTTCCCCAGAGTAGAGGGTGTCCAAAACTAGAGGGCATACATTTAAGGTGAGGGGAAAGATTTAAAAAGGACCTGAAGGGCAACTTTTTCACACAGAGGGTGGTGGGTGTATGGAATGAGTTGCCAAAGCAGGTGGTAGAGGCAGGTGCAATTACAACATTCAAAAGACATCTGGACAGCTACATGGATGGGAAATGTTTAGTGGGATATGGACCAAACACAGGCCAATGGGACTAGTTCAGTTTGGGAAATTGGAGTTTGTACATTCTCGTGTTTGCATGGGTTTCCTCCAAGTGCTCCGGTTTCCTCCCACAGTCCAAAGATGTGCTGGTTAGGTTGATTGGCTATGCTAAAATTGCCCCTTAGTGTCCTGATATGCCTGGGTTAGAGGGATTAATGGGTAAATATGTAGGGATATGGGGATAGGGCCTGGGTGAATTGTAGTCAGTGTAGACTCAACGAGCCAGATGGCCTCTTTCTGCACGGTAGGGTTTCTATGATTTCTATGAAACCTGGTCGGCATGGACATGTTAGGCCAAAGGACCTGTTTCCATACTGCTAATTAAACTCTACGATTCTACAAGATACTACAGTCCCTCATCCCCAGGTAAACCTTATTCCCTCCTCTTGTCTCTGTCCCCATTGATCGCTTCCTCCCCCTTGTTGCTCCATGAAAAATGTAACCAGTTGACCTATCAGAGCAGAGAGGTAGCTGCACGTGCCCACGGCCTCCAATGGGAAGGAGCGGGGGCGGGGCCTGGAATGCTACAATACACACGTGATGGAGGCTGGGTTGGGAAAAGTGGAGTGACAGGTTTGGAGTCAGCGTACCGAATGGAGAGGGAGGACTGGCATGGAGTGAGGCAGAACAAACTAGGCAAAGAGGTCTTTAAAATCCACCGAGAGGGAGAGACAGCAATAGACTGAACAAAACAAGAAAAGCAGCAGCAGGGGGTAAACGAGATTGGAAGAGACAAGGGAAAAAAACAGCAGCAGATAGAGAAATAGCAATAGAGGGAGAGAAAACAGAGAAACAGCAATACAGAAAGACCAACACGGGCAGAGTAAAGCAGCGACGGAGAGAGGGTTAGGGGAAAGAACAGGGCAGATGGCAACAGAGAGAAACAGCTAGGGAGGGGTCCAATCTTGTAACAAGCAGTGCTGGACACACATTTAAAAAAATAAAGAGAAATCATTCTTTCAGCTGAAGATCAGAACAGGCAAACTGATCCCCCTGTAGTTAGGCTGGTGATTGGGATGGAGAAGTACGAGAAGCTGGGTAAAATCGGGGAGGGCTCCTATGGGGTAGTGTTCAGGTGCAGGAACAAGGATACAGGTCAGATTGTGGCCATCAAGAAGTTTGTGGAGTCGGAGGACGATCCCTTGATAAAGAAGATCGCATTGAGAGAGATCCGTATGTTGAAGGTAAGGCACTTACAAGGTAATTGGGAAATTCTTTCTGTTCCAACTCTTCACCTAGCCTCATTCACTCAGCACATTTGTGCTCACTGACCTACACGGACTGGTTCCCCCAGGGTTAACAACACGCCAGTTTTAAAACTCTCATGCTCCTGTTCAAATAGTTGTATCGTTTCACCCTTCCTACCTGAGTACTTTCGACTCCCCCGAGAATTGTATGTATAATTTCGAACTCTTTCCTACATACATCACTTCAGAAAGTACTTCATTTGTTGTATAGTGCTTTAAATTCAGAAATCTGATGGTCTGAAAACCTCTCCACCATTGCCTTCAGCAACCTAGACCCTGATTTACCCTGACAGGGATGCGCTAAGAGCGGCACACTTTTAGCACTGCTACCTCACAGCAAGAAGTCTCTCAGCACCAGGTTAAAGTCCAACAGGTTTATTTGGTAGCACAAGCCACTAGCTTTTTGAGCACTGCTCTTTCATCAGGTGAATTCCTGGCTTGCGTCACTGTCTGTGCGGAATCTGTACGTTCCTCTAGTGTCTGTGTGGGTTTCCTCCTGGTTCTCTGGTTCCCTCCCACAGTCATGGGGGAAGTGCTGGTTCGGTGCATTGGCCACGCTAAATTCTCCCTCAATGTACCCAAACAGGTGCCGGAGTGTGGCGACTAGGGGATTTTCACAGTAACTTCATTACACTGTTATTGTAAGCCTACTTGTGACATTTTTTTTAATCTCTAGAACTCTGAACCCATCTAGATCTCTTTCTGCCTTTAACACATTCCTTAAAATCTACCTCTTTGGCCAAGATTTTGGTCACCTGTCCCAATATGTTTCCATTATCTTGGAGTTGGATTTTGTCTGATCACATTCCTGCAAATCATCTTGGGACTTTATGTTCAGATGTTTTTGAAGAAGCAAAGATTTGCATTTACAACATGCTTTACAATATTAATGAAGCATTTCTGCAGGGTAGTCACTGTGGTCAATAGGAAATGCGGCAATCCATTTGTACACGCCAAAATCACACTAACAGCAATGAAATAAATGGCCAGATAATGTGTTTTGTTTGTGATTTTTTTTTTGGCTGAGAGATTTCAGTCAGGACTTGATAGAGACTTACACTGCATGTTTTTGAGTAGTGTCGTGCTATATTTAATGTGTAGTCAGGACAGCACAGTGGCCCAGTGGTTAGCTCTGCTGCTTCACAGCACCAGGGACCTGGGTTCAATTCCCAGCTTGGGTCACTGTCTGTGTGGAGTTCGCACATTCTCCCTGTGTCTGTGTGGATTTCCTCTGGGTGCTCCGGTTTCTTCCCATAACCTGAAAGACGTGCTGGTTAGGTGCATTGACCCATTCAGGTGCCGGACTATGGTGACGAGGGAAATTTAACAGTAACTTCATTGCAGCATCAATGTAAGCCTTACTTGTGACTAATAAATTAACTTTAACTTTAAATTCAGTGTCTTGTGGGTGCATTATAAATGCAAGTTGTCCCATTATTCTTATGTTTGATAGATCTGCACTAAAGAATTCAAAATGACTTTGCTAAGAGAGATAGATTGTGTTATTGGAATTGAAAGAATGTGTGTGCATCAATCACAGTTCTGAGGGAGAACATAAGAACATAAGAAATAGGAGCAGGAGTAGGCCATCTAGCCCTTCGAGCCTGCCCCGCCATTCAATAAGATCATGGCTGATCTCTCATGGCTCAGTTCCACTTTCCCGCCCTCTCTCCATAACCCTTAATCCCCTCTCTTATCAAAAACCCATCAACCCGCGTCTTAAAAATATTTAGCGAGCAGCCTCCACCACTTCAACGGGCAGAGAATTCCAGAGATTCACCACCCTTTGAGTGAAGAAGTTCCTCCTCAACTCCGTTCTAAACCGCCCCCCCTTTATCTTGAGGCTGTGCCCCCTAGTCCTACTGTCTTTTTTGAGCGGGAAGAGTCTCTCCACCTCTATCCTATCCATCCCATTCATCATCTTATACGTCTCAATGAGATCTCCCCTCATTCTTCTTAACTCTAATGAGTACAAGCCTAGTTTATTCAGCCTCTCCTCATAGCTCAACCCCCTCAACTGGATGTGCCTTGGGACTGTCAGCTGCAATCAGGTGAAATGCTACTTCGATTCATCATCCTGTTCAAGCTCTCTCGCTTGTCTAACTGCTGCTCAACACTTCCCCATGTAAAGTGATTTGTTTCCTCTGTAGTAACAGAATCCTACTTTGTGCACCCTATTAACTTGAGGTTTCGGCCCTGGCTTGGTGCGCAGCATGTTCGCCTCGAGTAGAGATGTTGTGGGTTCTCTTCCCCTACTCCAGAGACTTGAGCACACAATGCAGGCTGACACTGTGCAGTGCTGAGGGAATGATGTAATGTTGAGTGTCCTGTCTTCCTGATATCTGAGAATCCATCTACTCCAGCCAATCCTAAAGTAAAATCCGCAGCATCATTTTGAAGACGACTAGAGGAGTTCTCCCTGGTGTCCTAGGCAATATTTATCATGTAATGAATGTCACGAAAAAGACTTTCTGGCTGTTCGTTCATTTTTGTTTGTGGGTTCTTGTGTAAAAATTGACTGCTGAGGTTCATAGGATCACTGCAGTGCCGAAGGAGGCCATTAAGCCCATCGAGCCTGCACCGACAACAATCCCACCCAGGCCCTATCCCCATAACTCCACGTATTTACCCACTAATCTACCTAATGTACACACCTTTAGGACACGAAGGGGCAATGTTGCGCAGCCAATCCACCTATCCTGCACATCTTTGGACTGTGGGAAGAAACCGGAGCACCTGGAGGAAACCCCAGCAAACATGGAGAATGTGTAAACTCCACACAGACAGTCACCCAAGGCCAGAATCGAACCCGGGACCCTGGCACTGAGGCAGCAATGCTAACCACTTTTTACAATCATGCTTCCATTTTAAAAGTAGTCAGTTGGCCATAAGACGACCTGGGACACCCTGAGAGTGTGAAAGCGATCAAGTACAAATGCAATTTTTTTTTTCAATCAAGTCCCATAATGATTTAACGTGGTGTGAAGTTAGAGTGAATTGCTGTCCTTGTTAACATGTCCTGATCCAGCAGAGATGCAAGCTAAGGCACAATCAAGTTTTCAATTTGAGCCACCAGGGTGTAAAACTGACCCACAACTATAAACATGAGGATTCAGCATTCCTTGGGTAATCTTTGAATCTCCACTGAGCCACCAAGTACTCTATTGTACCAGCCCTAAACTGCCCTGGATCAGAAACTAATTGACTAATGCCAAATGACTTCCATTAGGTCAGAAGTCACCTGATTACTTTCCCATTGGACCAGCTGGGGCACAAAAGCTGTTTCCGCCAAAGACTGAGTTGCATCCTTCCCAATGGACTGCCCGAATGTTTTCCCAAACAAGGCAGTTTGAATCTTTGCTGTATATGCTTGTTCCAAAACATAACTCTCCAGTCATAGAATCTGAATACTACAATACTGAACGAGGCCATTTGGCCCATCAAATCTGCACCAAACATAATCCTACCTAGGTCCTATCCCCATAACACCATGCGTTTACCCTAGCTTGTCCCCCTGACACTAAGGGGCACTTTAGCATGGCCAAACCACCTAACCCACACATCTTTGGACTGTGGGAGGAAACCGGAGCACCCGGAGGGAAATGCACGCCAATACGGGGAAAATGTGCAAACTCCACACAGACAGCGACCCCAAGTTGGGATCTAACCTGGGTCCCTGGCGATGTGAGGCAGCAGTGCTAACCATTGTGCCACCGGACCTCATGTTCAAGTGCTTCATATCTCTCTGAATGTGTTTAAATAAACTTGGTTTCAAGGGTCTAACCATTCCCTCCCATCTCAGAATTATCCCTGCAGCCTCCATGTCCCCATTGCTCCTCCTCTTCCCTTCCTCCTACTTTCCCAGCCTCTTCCATGTAAGATGACCGCAAATTACAAAAAAATTAAATGAAAAAATAATCCCCAGGAAGGCAGATTAATCACCGCAGTGTTTAACTTTCGCTGAGACTAATGATTTCTTCTCATGAGAACAGATTGTTCACTGAACAAACTTCTTCACTGCGCTAATTCCAGGTTGTACCAGTTCCCTCCCTGAAGAATGGACACAACCTGACTCTATTGCTGTGTTTTATCCCAGCACTCAATATATTCTCTGACATTTGAGATCTGAGTGACAAATCAAAGAAGGGCTCTTTCCCTTTGATATTGGGTTGTCAGAGACAATGGACTTAAAGTTTATAGATTCGTGTCACAAGCAGGCTTACATTAACGCTGCAATGAAGTTACTGTGAAAATCCCTTAGTCACCACACTCATAAAACCCTACAGTGCAGAAAGACACCATCTGGCCCAGCGAGTCTGAACCGACCACAATCCTATCCCCTCATCCCCACATATTAACCCGCTAATCCCTCTAACCTACGCATTTCAGGACACTAAGGAGCAATTTTAGCATGGCCAATTAACTCAGGAGCCTATTTGGGGACACTGAGGGAGAATTTAGCACAGCCAATTCATCTAACCAGCATGTCTTTTGGACTGTGGGAGGAAACCCACACAGACATGGGGAGAACGTGCAGACTTCACACCGCCAGTGACTCAAGACGGGAATCGAACCCAGGTCCCTGGTACTGAGGCAGCAGTGCTAACCACTGTGCTGCCCCAATTACACCATTGGTAGATTATGTGATTAACTCTCCTATTTATGTGCGAGTACAATTGCTGCAGAAGGAAATACTTCCCCCTTTTGTTAACTTAGTTTGTTCATAGAGTAGTTACAGCACAAAAGGAGGCCATTTGGTTTGTCTTGTCGAGGCTGGCTCTCTTCAAGCACAAATTACATAGTCCCACTCTCTGCCTTTTTCCTGTAGCCCTGCAATTCTTTTCAATAATCATTCCATACTCCTTTGAAAGCTATGATCAAATTGGCCTCCACCGTACTCCCAGGCAGTGCATTCCACTTGCTGTATTCTAAAAAAATTCCCTCATGCCACATCGCTGCTTATGTCAATCATCTTAAATTACTTCCAATTATAACCTTGTAAGGGTGACACACACGCAGCTTTAGCTTTTTGATAGCAAATTGGGGGAGGGGGTTGTGAGGCATCTGTTTCCCACTGATAGGAGCTTCATTAACCAGAGAACACAGATTTAAAGTACTGGCTAAAGAACCATAGGGGAGATGATTTTATTCAGTGACTATCTGGAATGTGCAATCTGAAAGGTTAGTCGAAGCAGATTCAGTAGTGACTTTCAAAAAGGATTTGGATAAATGTTTGAAGGGAAAACATTTCGTGACTACAGGCAAGATCTGACACTGACAGGATGGGCCAAATGGCCTCTTCCTGTGCTGTATGATCTCTCTCCTAATGCAGTTGCCCTCTTCGTATTAACAAGTGAGTGAGTGACCATCTGCGTTCTTACACTGGGTGATTTAACGAAGTTCCTAATCAGCTCAGATCTGAGGATGGGGTTCTGAGTAACAACGGAAATTTGATTAAGGACGACGTTGGAATTTTCCTCTGTTATTGGTCTTTGCAATCAAAAATTTTCATTGACCCATTTTTAAACTAGGACCACGAACAATGTCAGAGTTGAACTGGGCAGAATACTTTCACCATCTTGATTTTGATCCAATTGTTTTTACAGTACCACAATGTTATTAATCTTATGTTCATGAACAAAGCAAAATGTAGCCTTTGTTCACCAATAAGGAGGATGGGAAGGGTTTCTTTCAATGTTTGCTTTTATAAAGGCCACATTTGTGGCTATAAGCACAGTTCAGAGGCTGGGAATCCTGTGGTGAGAACTCACCATCTGACTCCCCGAACCTGTCTCCAACTACAAAACACAAGTCAGGAGTGTAATTGAATACTCCCCACTTGCTGGGGTGAGTGCAGCTCCAACAACACTTAAGAGGCTCAACACCATCCAGGATAAAGCAGCCCCACTTGATTTGCACTCCATCCACCACCTCCAACATCCACCCCTTCCACCTGGTGCATAGCTGCAGCAAGATGCATTGCAGCAATTCAGCAAATCTCCTCCTTCGACAGTATCTTCCAAGCCTGTGATCTCTGCTGACTAGAAGGACAAGGGCAGGAGAAGCATGAGAACACCACCACTGGTACTTTATCCTCCATGCCCCACACCATCCTGACTTTGAAATATTGCTGTTCCTTCATTGTCACTGGATCAAAATCCTGGAACTCCTTCCCTAACAGCGCTGTGGGTGTATCCACACCACGTAGACTGCACTGTTTCAAGAACAATAAGAAGTCTTTCAACACTAGGTTAAAGTCCAATATTTCGATAGCGCAAGCCACAAACTTTCAGAACGCTGCTCCTTCATCAGGTGTGAGTTGGACTTCAACCAGGTTGGACTTAACTTGGTGTTGTGAGACTTCTTAACGTGCTTACCCCAGTCCAACACCAGCATCTCCACATCACTGTTCCAAGAAAGCAGCTTCCCAGCACTTTTTCAAGGGCAATTAGACATGGGCAATAAGACTACTGGCCAAATCAGTGATATCCAGTCCCATGAGAGAATTTTTAAAAAATTAACAACCATTCATTGTTGCTCTGGGCAGAAGTATGCTGTGGCAGTGGGGAGCTGCCTTTTTGAACTGCTTGAGTCTTGGTAGTGACGGCATTCCAATGATGTATAGGGTGCCAGGAAAATGTCCCAGTAACAAAGCATTGGTGATGTCTGCCATGTTTGGATGACAAGTTGATGGTGTCCCCATGACATGTCAAGATTCCTTTTCCTTCAACTCCACTAATGTGTAAGTTCACATCAAAACTGAAATTCAGATTGACAATTTCTCATGTATGACTGGAACATGACCTGTTGGTGATCAAACTTTACAGTCAATGAAGTGTAGATTTGTAATTTAATCTGTGGTTACTTTTGTTCAAATCCTTTCTGCCTGTCTCTTTGACAATAATTGGGTATTGAAATTACTGAGAGGAGATTGTTCTGACTGTAAACAAACACTTGCATCAGATGACCTTCACAGAACTTAACCTGATGGTTACAGTGTGGTGAACGTTATCACCAAGTGTATCTGTTCTTTGATTTTGATTTGATTTATTATTGTCGCATATATTAACATACAGTGAAAAGTATTGTTTCTTGTGCGTTACACAGACAAAGCATACTGTTCATAGAGAAGGAAAGAAGACAGCGTAGAATGTAGTGTTACAATCATAGCTAGGGTGTAGAGAAAGATCAACATAATGCAAGGTAAGTCCATTCAAAAGTATGATAGCAGCAGGGAAGAAGCTGTTCTTGAGCGGGTTGGGACATGACCTTAGACTTCTGTATCTTTTTCCTGATGGAAGAAAGTGGAAGAGAGAATGTCCGGGGTGTGTGGGGTTCTTAATTATACTGGCTGCTTTGCTGAGGCAGCAGGAAATGTAGACAGTCAATGGATGGGAGGCTAGTTTGCGTGATGGATTTTGCTACATTCACGACCTTTTATAGTTCCTTGCGGTCTTGGGCAGAGCAGGAGCCATACCAAGCTGTGATACAACTAGAAAGGATGCTTTTTATGTTGCATCTGTAAAAGTTGGTGAGAGTTGTAGCGGACATGACAAAGTTCCTTAGACTTCTGTGAAAGTAGAGGCATAGGGGGGCTTTCTTAGCTATAGTGTCAGCATGGGGGGGGATCAGGACAGGTTGTTGGTAATCTGGACACCTAAGAACTTGAAGCTCTCGACCCTTTCTACTTCGGCCTACTCCTGCTCCTATTTCTTATGTTCATATGTACTTCGTCCCCATTGATGTAGATAGGGGCATGTTCTCCTTTACGCTTCCTGAAGTTGATGACAATCTCCTTTGTTTTCTTAACATTGAGAGAGATTATTGTTGTCGCATCATATCTATTCAGTGCTACGTCCAATACCTTGCACACTGCCCAGCAGTTCAAGAAAGCAGCCCTCCACCACCTTTTCAAGGACAGTTAGTAATGGGCAATAAATGCTGTCCCTGTCAACGATGCCCACATCCCTTGAATAAAAAAAGTTTCTCTGTTCTGCTTATGAGGTTACAAATTGACAGGTCTGTTGAGATTAATTTGTGATTATGGGTAAACTTCTCGTAGGCTGGCAATTTTTTCGAGGGGTGGAAGATGTGAATTATGAGGGGAGGCGATAGCTAAGTGGTACTATTGCTGGACTATTAATCCAGAAACTCAGTTGGGTGGCACGATGGCACAGTGCTTAGCACTGTCTCATAGCGCCAGGGACCCAGGTTTGATTCCTGGCTTGGGTCACTGTCTGTGCAGAGTGTGCGTGTTCTCCCTGTGTCTGCATGGGTTTCCTCCAGGTGCTCTGGTTTCCTCTCTCAGTCCGAAAGATGTGCTGGTTACCCAAACAGTGTGTGGAGACTAGGGGATTTTCACTAACTTGCAGTATTAATGTTAAAGCCTACTTATGACACTAATGAATAAACTTAAACTTCAATGTCTGATGGTGAAATCTGAATTCAATAGAAACATACCCAGAATTAAGAATCTACTGATAACCGAAAAACCATTGTTGATTGTCAGAAAAATCCATCTGGTCTCCTTCCCTAAAGGACTAATTTCTTTTAGGAAAGGAAATCTGCTGTCCTTATCTGCATGCCAATGTGGTTGGCTCTCAACTGCCCTCCAAGGGTAACTAGGAATGAGCAATAAATGTGGCCCACCCAGTGACACCTATGTCCCATAAATGAGTTTTAAAAAATGACACGCTCTGTGAATGATCATTCCTGCTGTCAATCATGGATCAAAAGTCAGATGTTTTAAACACACAACTCAACTTTTTGATTTGATAAAACAAAAAAACTGCGTGGGGCAACATGATGGCACAGTGGTTAGCGCTGCTGCCTCACAGGTTCAGGGACTTGGGTGTGATTTCCGGCTTGGGTCACTTTCTGTGTGGAGTCTGCACATTCTCCCCATGTCTCATGGGTTTCCTCCGGGTGCTCCAGTTTCCTCCCGCAGTTCGAAAGACGTGTAGGATAGGTTGATTGGCCATGCTAATTTGTCCCTTAGGGTCCTGGATGCGTAGGAGGCCACTCGGCCCTTTGGGTCTGTACTAGCAACAATCCCACCCAGGCCCCATCCCCGTAACCCCAAATATTTACCCCGTAGGTTAGAGGGATTAGCGGGGTAAATATTTGGGGTTACGAGGATGGAGCCTGGGTGTGGTTTGTTCTTGGTGCATACCCGATGGGCCAAGTGGCCACCTCCTGCACTGTAGGGAATTCTATGAAATTTCCGCATCAGATACAACCATCTAATTAGATGAATTGTCACCAGGACAAAAATAGATTGAACAATGATTGCCAGGAGCTGCATTTAGCATCTTGTACTGTTGTATGATAGCAAAGGTCTCCTTTGTACTGATGCACAATGTTTGACGCATTTAAGTCATCCACAAGTTGTCTTCAGTGCTACAACCCTCCAGTGTCAGACCTGGACCACTAGTACCTCACCTGAGTATTACACAGCTTAAAAGCCTTCCTCTGTACATATTCCTAATCTGGACTAAACCCATCTGTTAGTGTGCTGCAGGATATTTACAATTTGAATGGATACAGGATGGAAATGTCATAATATTATTCCAGCAGTAATCCCATCAGGGACAACACGGTGGTTAGCACTGCTGCCTCTCAGTGCCAGGTTCAATTCTGGCCTTGGGTAACTGTGGAATTCGCATCTTCTCCCTGTGTCAGCGTGGGTTTCTCCCAGCTGCTCCGGTTTCGTTCCTCAGTCCAAAGATGTGCGGGTTAGGTGGACTGGCCATGCTAAATTGCCCCTTGGTGTCCCAGGTTGGATGGGTTAGCCATGGGAAATGTATGGTGTTCTGGGGTCAGCATGGGGGAGAGGGCCTGGGCAAGATGCTCTGATAGTCAGTGCAGACTCAATGGGCCGAATACCCTTTTCTGCACTCTAGGGATTCTGAGTAATGCCAAAAATGGATGAAATCACAGAATGTACATTATTAAAAGTAAAGTTTATTTATTAGTGTCACAAGTAGGCTTACATTAACACTGAAGTTACTGTGAAAATCCCCTGGTCGCAACATTCTGGCACCTGTTCGGGTTCACTGAGGGAGAATTTAGCATGGTCAATGCACCCAACTAGCATGTCTTTGGACTTTAGGAAGAAACTGGACTACTCAGGAAACCCATGCAGAGATGGGGAGAACACGCAGACTCTACACAGACGGTGACCCACGTTGGGAATCAAGCCCAGGTCCCTGGTGCTGTGAGGCAGCAGTGCTAACCACTGCGCCACTGCCCCGCATTTGTATGAGCATCAATGTTAAGGTTTAATTCATTAGGTTCTTCAAGTTGGGAAAGAACAGGCAGTTGTTTGGTCCATTGGGCACCATACCATGGTCTTGTTTTGGTCTAATTATTTTGAAGATTATCAATTGACCTGGGGGATGTTCAGTGTCAAGGTGGCAAAGCACAGTCTGTACTTCGCTCCATGATGTCTGAATGTATTCTTTGCAGCTTTATGAAAGTTTTGATTTTGCTGTTTTCCTTTCTCCCTTCCAGCTCTGCTAGCCTATGTGTAGCCCAGACATTGCATACTGTCTGGGATTTTCTACATCTTGGCATTACAAGGAAATGCCTTCGTTGGCACATACAAATTATCTCAAGCTACTGCTAATAAAAGATTCACACCAGAGATCCTCCCCAACCCCATTCTTTGTAGTCCTCCAGTCCACTGACTGTGGCTATTTCTTGTGTAAATCTCAGCAGGGCCCATCGTGTGGTGCAGTGGGTAATGTTCCCACATCTGCATCAGGAACTCTGGGTTCAAGCCCCACCTCAGGACTTGATGGCCACAGAAGGTGTGAACCTGTCATTGTGGGACAGGTTGATTATCAACCTGTAAATCTTTCCATTAAGCCTCACAACAGGCAGTAAGAGTAAGGGGGTTTCCTAGTCAGCTGTACTGCAGAAAACAATCACAAACCACTGCAGAACTTTAACCAGTGTATTCATAGGCCAATCCAATGGAAGTCCATGGCCGCCAATGGAATGTGAGGGAGGAGGAGCTTGAGACTTAAGAAAGATTGGATTGTGAAAGAAGAGAGAGGTTTGCATTTTAAGTGCCTGTCACAATTTCAGGATATCCCAAAGCCAAGAATTCCAATTGCAGTAGTTTGCGAAACCTGAGCATTTTGTTATTACTGTCCTCTGTGCTGAGAGGGTGTGAAGTTAGTTCAATAATAGGTGTCTGCAGCTGATTCTTATTAAATTCATACACAACAAAAATGTAGGCAACAGATTTGCACACTGCTAACATATAGCAATCACTTGACTAGATCATTGTTGGCTGAGAATCACAGAATCCCTACAGTGCAATAGGAAGCCCTTCAGCTCATCAAGTCTGCACTGACTACAATCCCACTCAGGCCCTATTCCTGCAACCCCACACACTTACCGTGCTAATCCCCTTGATGCTACGGGGCAATATAGCATGGCCAATCAACCTAACTCGCACTTCTTTGGAGTGTGGGAGGAAACCAGAGCACCCAGAGGAAACCCACGCAGACGAGGCGGGGGGGGTAATCTGCAAACTCCACACAGACAGTGACCCAATGCTGGAATGGAACCTGGGTCCTGGCGCTGTGAGGCAGCAGTGTTAACCACTGTGTCACCCCTAAGAAATAAATATCGGTCACCACACTGAGCAGAATTAGTTTGCTCTTCTTCAAAATGATGCCAAGATTTTTTTACATCGATCTGATAGGACTGATGGGCCTTGGCTTAAAATAGGTGCCCCTGCCAGTGCAGCAGTCCCTCAGAGCAGTTCAAATTACATTCTCCGGTCTCTGAAGTGGGACTTGAACCTTTAGACTTGGGTTGCAGGGAATCACTGGATTGCAACCAGAATCCTTCTCCCTCCACTGGAAGGATCTGGTTTCAAGTCTAGATTCCCAAAGTCCCAGCAGAGATCAGTGAGCTAAGGCTCATTGGAAATAGCTGAGAGCCACACTGGGCAATCAGCTAACTGGTAGAGGAGCTGCTTGTTTAATTTATAATCAATTGCCAGACACAATTCTAATAAAAGTCTTTCCATTAGTTGAAGTGCTTTCTATTTTAAGCCCTCTCTTACTGGTGGCCATGCCAGACCTGGAACATGTGCTCATTTCTGGCTGAGAAACAAGGTCAATTCCTACCTCGGAAACAGTAACCATCACACGGACACGGTCAGCTTTTTGTTTCCATCCCAATCAGAGCCTTGACTGATTGCTGGACTAAAGCAGTGACATAAATAAAGCTTGGGTGCTGTCACTACTGTATAATTGATTGGCAACACAGACTCTGCCAGAGTTTATAAAGATTAAAAAATGGATCAGGCAGTAAATCTACACTGTTAAGATCAATGGGCCCATTGCACCTAAAGTCGAATTTCTGCATTGTGGTTCTCGTGGTCCAAGTGTACCAACAATATTAATAAGTCAGTGCTGTTACCCACTTTGCAATTTCTACTATCAGTGCTTTGTGGTTGCAAAGATAGAAATATTGCCTTGCATTTATATAAGCAAATTCCACATCCTCAGTCTGACCAAAGCTTTTTATTTCATAATCCTAGAATCCCCAAAGTGCAGAAGGAGGCTATTCAGCCCATCATGGCTGCACTGACCACAGTCCCAACCAGGCCCAATCCCATAAGCCTTCGTATGTACCCTGCTAATCCTCCTGACATTTGGGGCAATTTAGCATGGCCAATCCACCTAACTCACACAGCTTTGGAATGTAGGAGAAACTCACACAGAAACGGGGAGAACGTGCAGACTCTGCACAGTGTCCCGAGGCCGGAATTGAACCCAGGTCCCTGGCGCTGTGAGGCAGCAGTGCTAACCATTGGGCCACCGGGCCACCCCAGTGGAACAGTGGTAGGAAACGTGGCAACCAAAAATCAACATAATGACCAGATAATTTGAAAAATCAGATTATGCCCTGGGGTCTTCTATGTCCACTTGAGGGCCTAGTGGGGAGGCAGTGGCACAATGCAATTATCACTGGACTAGTGATCCAGAGACTAGGGGTGATGCTCTGGGGAGCAGGTTCAAATCCCACCATGGCAGATTATGAAATCTGAATTCAATTAAAAGTCTAATGATGATCACAAACCCATGAACATTGGATAAAACAAATTACTGTGAATACTGGAATCTGAAATCGAGAGAGAAAGTGCTGAAAAATCTCAGCAAGTCTGGCAGCGTTTGTAAGGAGAGAAAAGATCTGATGTTTCGAGTCCAGATGACCCTTTGTCAAAGCTTTGTTTATAGCACAGGAGGAGGTTGAATGGCCCATCACGTATGCATTGAGTCTCCAAATCAGCAATGCATCTACTGTCATTCTCCAACCTTCTCCCTGGTTCCAATCCAGTGCGTACCTGTAATTAAACAAGCTTCGGGCATAATGCACTGAAGTGAATATTTTATACAGTGCTGCACCTGTGGAATGCGATAAAGCACCTGGTGTGGGTTAAAGATTGTCCGGGAAGGAATTCAATAAAGAAAACGATTATTTGAACCTGAAATTAAGAGTAAAATATGGGCTTTGGGTCATCCTTAGGTCACAAAGGGCGCTTTATAAAAACAAGTTCTTTCGCTCTGACTTTCCAACCACAAACCAGTTTCTACTAAGTGTCAGCAATGAATCATTTAACATCTTTGATATAATCAAGAGTCAGTCAGTCATGGCTCAGTGGACATCAGTTTTGCCATTAGATCAGAGTTTCTGGGTTCAAGTCCCATTCCACAGGCTTCAGCCTAAAATTCAGGCTGAAATACCCCGCCCAGAACCAAGGGAGTGCTGCAGTGTCAGTGGTGCTGAATTTTAGGTCAGATCTTGAAACTTTAAATTTCATCTTTACAGGGTGTGGGCATCACTGGCTGGTTTATTGCCCATCACTAACTACCCTCAATTTTGGAGGGCATTTGAGGGTCAACCACATTGCTGTGGATCTGGAATCACAGGTAGGCCAGGTCAGGTAAGGATGGCAGATTTCCTTCCCTAAAAGACATTAGCGAACTACACGGGCTTTTATGATCATCAACAATAGTTTCATGGTCCCAAAGGAGAAAATGCTGGAAAATCTTGACTCATGACATGATGGGAGCCGTACCCTTCCCTTTTCTTTTTGTTTCTTTATTCTTTCATGGGATGTGGGCATTGCTGGCAAGGTCAGCATTTGTTGTCCATCCCTAATTGCCTTTGAACTGAGTGGGCTGCCACAACATTTAAACGGCAGTTGTGTGTCAACCACTGTCTAGAGTTACACGTAGGCCAGATAGGATAAGGATGGCAGATTCCCTTCCTAAAGGATATTAGTGAACCACACGGATTTTTCCGACAATCACCAATTTTCAATTATCGACTTGAATTTATATTCCTCCAGTTGCTGTGGTGGGATTTGAACCCTTGTTCCCAGAAAATTAGCCTGAGCCTCTGGATTGCAAGTGTAGTGGCATTAGCACTATGCCACCATCTCCTCCCTTCCACACTCTTTTCAGAACTTAATTCCTTATTGTCCCCCCAGAAGAAGTTTCTCAGTACAGCCTCTAGAGTCTGTTCTTATTAACATTCCTTACTCCTGGACGCTTTGGGTTAGCTGATAGGTTTGGTGGCTCTTCGATCTTTAATCAGTTGTCAAAGATCTGATGGCATTATTTTGGGAAAGTATGTTCCTCCTCTGATTCTGGTTGAGGGATAAATATTGGCCCACTGGCACTGAATATTTGGTCATTTAGCTCATTGTAGTGGGTGTATTTTTCTGTATAATGTTTGAGGGATGGAATATGGCCAGGATACACTCCAGCTCTTCATAACAGAAGACCAGGAACAAGATGACATGCAGGTGGGATGTTGGTGCTTTGTAACTGTAGCCTTGCAAGAATGATTGAGAGGTGGAATGGCAGGGAAGAGAATGAGAATGGAAGTCAGGGAGCATAGGATGTGGCATTGTGTGTTACACTAGCAACTAAACAGGTGACGAGGATGTCCCATTTGTGGACAGGGCATAGCACTCCCTTATTTGAGATTTAATCTGAGTGCCAGAACAGCCACATATGCTTGGCACACAGCTTGCCTAGGGCAGACTTTGCTGTGAGCATTTGTATTACGAGGGTCAGCATGCAGCAATGGAGAACCTGCAAACATAGTTGAAGAATAAATTCCGGACACTTATAGTCAAATTCTTCATATTAACTCCCTCTACACTGTCTCCATCAAACAATTCTAGGGAAGGTACAGCACGAGGTTAGATACAGAGTAAAGATCCCTCCAGACTGTTCCAGCAAACAGTCATGATGTGGAGATGCTGGTGTCAGACTGGGGTAAACACAGTAAGAAGTCTCACAACACCAGGTTAAAGTCCAACAAGTTTATTTGGTAGCAAACGCCACTAGCTTTCGGAGCACTGCTCCTTCGTCAGGTAAGCAGGCATTCTTTTCACAAACAGGGCATATAAAGACAAACTCAAGTTACAGAATACTGATTGGAATGTGAATCTTTACAGCTAATTAAGTCTTAAAGATGCAGACAATATGAGTGGAGAGAGCATTAAGCAGAGGATAAAGAAACGTGTCCTGTCTCCAGACAGGACAGTTAGTGAGATTTTGCAAGTCCAGGCAAGTCATGGGGATTAAAAATAGTGTGACGTGAACCCAAAATCCTGGTTGAGGCCATCCTCGTGTGTGGAACTTGGCTGTCAGTCTCTGCCCACTCCGCGCTGTCATGAAGGCCGCCTTGGAGAACGCTTACCCGAAGATCAGAGGCCAAATGCCTGTGACCGCTGAAGAGAACAGTCTTGCCTGGTGATTGTCGAGCGATGTTCATTCATCTGTTGTCATAGCATCTGCATGGTCTCCCCAATGTACCATGCCTTGGGACATCCTTTTCTGCAGCGTATCAGATAGACGATGTTGGCCGAGTTGCAGAAGTATGTACCATGTACCATGTACCTGGTGGATGATGTTCTCGCTGAGGCTTTCACGACACACGACAGCACCAAGTCGCTGAACACAGACTGACAGCCAAGTTCCGCACACATGAGGACAGCCTCAACCAGGATCTTGGGTTCGTATCACACTATCTGTAACTCCCTTGACTTGCAAAATCTCACTAACTGTCCTGTCTGGATATTTTAACCTGTGCTTAATGCTCTCTCCACTCACATTGTCTGTACCTTTTTAAGACTTGATTAGCTGTAAAGATTCGAATTCCAATCGGTATTCTGTAAATTGAGTTTGTGTCTTTATATACCCTGTTTGTGAACAGAACTCCCACTTACCTGACGAAGGAACAGCGCTCTGAAAGCTAGTGGTGTTTACTACCAAACAAACCTCTTGGACTTTAACCTGGTCTTGTGAGACTTCTTACCCAGCAAACAGTCCCAAAGAAGGTACAGCACAGGGTTCGATACAGAGTAAAGCTCCCTCTACACTATCTCCATCAAACAGTCCCAGTCCCATGTGTTAGATACAGAGCAAACATCCCACGACAATGTCCTTTCAAATATGTGGCAATTATGTCATTTGTTAATTTGGAGTAAGGCTCCCTCTGCGCTATCCCATCAATCGCTTCCAGGACTGATGCACCATGGGTTAGGCTTAGAATAAAGTCCAGCGTATTCACCTCCATTTCAGAATGTCACCCACTACAAAATTATTGAAGTTGTGTTTGCTGTGGTGAAAACTTGATGTTGCATAGTGACTCGGTGTCCAGTTTAGTGAATGACCGCCCCAGTCAGTAAATCTGAGGTTAAAGCCATCGCTCCAGATAAAGGATTAGCACCTGGAAGGAACAATGGACTAAATGTGCTGCAAGCTCTGATTTTTAAAGGAGGAGTTGGTGTGTACTCTTGGAAAGTATTTTTCTTATTTGACCAATAGCCACCAGCCTAGAGGAAGAGTGCTGGGCATCAAACTTTACACTCATAGATGTGATCTTCTGTGACATGAATCTGCAAATACAAACTATCTGTCAGCTTTTCCCTAGCTACACCTCCATGTGAAGTGTCAGCACAATAGAGTTCTCTTTTGTTCTAAGGCTGCTGTAAAGTGAAGTGACTAATAGTAGTTGGGTCAACCCTCCCTATTCTCAGTCATTGTTTCTTGTGTCAATGCATTGCTCTTTGATACTAAGCAAGGCTGTGCATACCTCTGAGTGTGCATGTAAAATTGTATCCATAGGGATAGACAGCCCTGATATATCTGTACATTGTATAGTTGGCCTTTGCTTATTACCCAGGCATTGGCAAACAGTTCTGACATGACCAGGTGCCAGGTTTTCAATTTGTTGCTTTGATCTTTCTTGTCAGTATTAGCTTGCCATTTGAGGGTGGCATATCCGTGTCATAGCAACATTGGAGGCATTGGCAGAACCACTCCATGTGCAATTCAGATTCTGCACTTTCTCATTCCATTTGCAACCCCTGTGTTTGTGTGCGTGTTTGTAGACACTCGCACTGTGAAGTTCCTATGTCCCAGTGAGCAGAGCAAAAGATACAAGGGAGGAATCACAGAATCTGAGGTGGAGAAGGAGGCTATTCAGCCAATCACGTGTTCACTGGCTCTCTGAAAGAGCATTTTACCTAGTCCCATTCCCCTGCCTTACCCTCGTCAACTTGCACATTCTCTCTTTTAAACAGCAGTCCAATTCTCTTTTGACTACCTCGATTGAACGTGCCTCTGCCACCCCCTCAGGAAGTTTGTCCCAACCTTGGGGTGAAAAAGATTTCTTCACGCTGCTTTTGCTCCTTTTTCCCACCGTTTTTAATCTATGCCCTTCTAGTTCTTGCTCTCGAGTGGGAACAGCTCACTATTTACCCTGTCCATATCCCTCAGAATCTTGAGCATCTCTATTAGGTCTCCCCTCAGCCTTCTGAAGATTCCAAGTTTAGTTTATTGAATCCTGGAAATTGTTAGAGAAAACCAAAGCCTTCCACTTGATCGGTATCCTTGTTACTAAACTCTAATATCCAAACCCCCCTCCCCACCGTTTCCTGGCTAACATCAGTACAGGATTTCCACAAAGACTGTAATGGCTCCCTATCCTCTATGGCAACTTGGGATGGCCATAAATGCCAGCCTTGCCAGTAATGCCCAAATCCTGAGAACCAATAAGAAAAGAAAAAAGACTGAGTTAGATAAGAATTTCATGAATATGATTGAAAAATTCAATGAAGCGAGTAGATGAGCTGTGTAGATTGCATGGAAAAGCGTCTGGCGACAAACTCTGGACCTTTGAGTACCCCTGTTTGATGGTCAATGTCTACTAAAAGTAGAATCCCAAACAGTTTGAGGATCTAACAACAGAGGCCCACCAAAAACTGGTCAGTACCATAGTCAGTCAGAGGAGGCATGAATCTGAACATCTAAATCAGTGTTCTGTTATCCACCACTCCAGCCACTGGACATCAGGACACAATGTTAAGCCACAATCAGACATGAAGAGGTCATTCCATGTTGCTATATAGCTTGGATAAAAATGCAACCAGTTCATTTTAAACTGGACACTCAGTGAAGAATCAAAGAAATAAGAATGCACAACAGGTCATGAGAAGATGGGGGAATGAAGAAGGCCTTCAGATCTGTTCTTTTATTTAGATCGTGTTTGATTTGTATCCGAACTTCATTTTTCCACTTTTGGTTGACCCATGGGAAGCTTGCCCAACAATCTTTCAACCTCCGTCTTGGAAGCTCCAAACTGACCAGAAGAATCCACAGCCTATAGGGGATTTCACAGAATTACAGAAACCCTGCAGTGCAGAAAGAGGCCATTTAGCCCATAAAGCCTGTAGCGACAACAATCCCACACAGGCCCTATCCCCATAACCCCACATATTTACCCTGCTAATCCCTCTAACCTACGCATCCCAGGACACTAAGAGCAATTTCAGCATGGCCAATCAACCTAACCTACGCATCTTTGGGCTGTGGGAGGAAACTGGAGCACCCAGAGGAAACCTACACAGGTGCGGAGAGAATATGCAAACTCCACACAGTGACACAAGCCACTGGTCCCTGGAGCTGTGAGGCAGCAATGCTAGCCATTGTGCCACCATGCCGCCCCTCTACTACGTTTTGGGAATGGGGGAAAAACTGATTTCCACTTCTGAATGGCCTAGCTCTAAATTTAACATTCTGCCTCCTTATGCTGGATTTCCACCATAGGAAGTAGTTTCCCCACAATCTACTCTGTCTAATCCTTTCAACATTTTAAGCATCTCAATCAGATCATCTCCATTTATTTTTACACAAGGAATGCAAGCCAACTTTGTGCAGCATGGGAACAGAAGTAGGCCATTTAATCCATTCAGTGAAACTATTGCAGATCTGTGACTCAACTCCTTGTGTACAAAAACCTATTAATCTCAGATTTAAAATTAACAAATCATCCATTAGCCATTGTGTAATGTGTTTCCTAATTTCCCTCCTGAAAAGTTTGGCTCTGTGTTTTATTTTTGATTTGTTTTTTTTTTGTCACTTGTATTGGGATACAGTGAAAAGTATTGTTTCTTGTGTGCTATACAAGCAAAGCATACCGTTCATAAAGTACATAGGGGAGAAGGGAAGGAGAGAGTGCAGAGTATAGTGTTACAGGGTGCAGAGAAAGATCAACTTAATATAAGGTAGATCCATTCAAAAGTCTGCTGGCAGTAGGGAAGAAGCTGTTTTTGAGTAAGTGGGGTGCGCAATCTCAGAATTTTATGTCTTTTTCTCGATGGAGGAAGACGAAAGAGAGAATGTCTGGGGTGCATGGGGTCCTTGATTATGCTGGTTGCTTTTCCGAGGCAGAGGGAAGTGTAGACAGACAGTGGATGGGAGGCTAGTTTGCATGATGGACTGGGCTACACCTACAGTCCTCTTTGTTTCTTGCAGTCTTGGTCAGAACAGGAGCCATACCAAGCTGCGATATACATCCACAAGGATGCTTTCTCTGGTGCATCTAGAAACCTAGGCTATGCCCTCTAGTCTTAGACTTCTTTGGAATGGAAAAAGGGTTCTCTGTCTATCCCATTTGTTTCCCTCACTGTCTCAAAAATTTGGCTCAAGTCACTCTCTAACGTTCCCTAATCTAAGGAATACAGCCCCACTTTGTGTACCCTTTCCTTGTAATTTAGTCCTTGGAGTGCAATTATCACTCTAGTAGGCCTATGCTACACAGCCTCCCAAGTCACTATGTCCTTCCTAAGGTATAATGCTCAAGTTGTGGACTAACCAGGGTTTTGTTTGGCTGGAGCATGACCTCTATTATGTTCTGATCCTCTAGACATAAATGCCTCTGCTCTAATATAAACCTCTCAGCTTTGATGTCATTGGTGAGTTTGTGCTGCACCACATCCAAAGCCGATAAATCGTTTCCCGAGACCAGAACTGAGTGCAGTATTCCAGATGGTGTCTGATCATCTGGAGCATCAAGTTCATTCCCTTTTGTATTCCAATGCTCTGGAGATAAAGGGCAACATTCATCAGCATTTCTGATTGCCTTTAACGATTTATGTGTTTGGTTCTCACAACTCTTTGCTCCTCAATAGTGTCCAGTTTCTCAATGCTTAAAAAATACTCTAGTTTCATGATTGGCATAAGGGTATCCAGCTTCAGTTAACTCCTCAGATATAGTCTTCACCAGAACTGAAGAACGGAAATTGGGAAAGATAGATAGGCATTTTAAAGTTAGCACTGCTACCTCTCACTCCAGGGACCCTGGTTCAATTCCAGCCTTGGTGACTGTCTATGTGGAATTTCGCATTCTCCCCATGTCTGCGTGGATTTCCTCCGTTTACTCTGGTTTCTTCCACAGTCCAAAGACATGCAGGTTTGGTGGACTGGCCATGTTAAATTGTCCTTTGTGCTCCAAGATGTGCAGGTTAGATGGATTAGCCATAGGAAATAGGTGGGGTTAATGGCGGTAGGGTGGGGAGAGGTCCTGAGTAAGATACTCTTGTCAGAGTATTGGTGCAGATTCTGAGCCAAATGGCCGTTTCTATCCTGTAGGGATTTTATGAAAGTGGAAGAAATGGGGTGAAGTGGAGGAGAGTATTCAGGTGCACCCATCAATCACAAAAGACCAATAATTGAACTAGACTTCTGGTATTTGCACCTCAGTCCAGTCAAGAGTGACTATTAACATATGGCTCTAAATTCTTCCCTTATCTTACAGAAAATAGGACAATATGAAGGGGGTTAAAAGCAAAAATATTGAAGATGCTGAATATCTGAAAAATAAACCAAAAAATGCTGGAAATACTCAGCAGGTCTAACAACATCTGACGAAAGGTCACAATTTAAAGCAACCCTGTTTCTCTCTCTGCAAATGCTGAGTATTTCCAACATTTGTTGGGATTATTAGAAAGTTTGTAAACCAACCTGCAGTCTAGCTGGGAAGAATACCATAGAACAAACGTGTCTTTTGATGCACCCCCTTTCAGTCTCGAAACCACAGGGATTACATAGAAAGTAGGAACAGGAGAAGGCAATTTAACCCTTTCTACCCCATTCAGATTCTTTCTAAATTCATATTAGTATTGTACTCCCAAAAGGGGTTTCTTCTAGTCAGTCATGCTGGAGAGTAGGGAGTCATGGTAACCAATTCATGTCAGCACCTTTTTGGATTTTGGACTCAAACTAGCATCATGGGGTGGCGATGGCCTAGTGGTATTATCACTAGACTATAAATCCCAGAAACTCAGCTGGGGACCTCAGTTCAAATCCCTCCATGGCAGATGGTGGAATTTGAATTTTAAACTATCTGGATTTAAAAATCTACTGATGACCATGAAACCATTGTCAATTGTCAGAAAAAATCCATCTGACTCACTCATTCCTCTTAGGGAAGGAAATCTGCCGTACTTGCCCAGTCTGGCTTGTGTGACTCTAGAGCCACACCCATGCAGTTGACTCTCAAATGCCCTTGGCCAACTAGGGATGGGCAATAAATGCTGGCCAGCCAGTGACGCCCGTGTCCCACGAATGAATAAAACACAATAAGAGCAAAATACTGCAGAAATGTAATCTGAAATAAAAAAAGAAAATGCTAAAAAAAACTTAGCAGGTCTGGCAGCATATGTGGAGAAAGAAACAGAATTTGAGTCTGTATGACTCGAGCTAATGGAAAGACAATCAGTGTGAGGAGGTCAGTATAAACAATCACCCTTGAGTCATACAGACATGGAAAATTAACTCTGTTTCTCTCTCCTCAGATGCTGCCAGGCCAGCTGAATTTTTCCAGCATTTTCTGTTTTTATTACAGCTTCATAACAAAACCTTCCTAAAACAGCGAGATGGTGTGGGAGTCAGAACTTCTCAATGGGTGGGCTGAAGGCAAGGGTGGTGAGGGGGTGCTGGAAAAAAACTCAGCAGGTCTGGCAGCATCTGTTTGCAAGGGAAAAGAGTTAACGTTTCAAGTTCATATGACTTGAGATCAAATGGGCTATTTGCTGCTCTCATTGATTGTATGAGTGTCATGTCTTAAAAAATATAAAACGTGTCAAGAAGTGAGAAAAGGTTGCTTTCCAATTAAAGCTCATTCCTATTGTGTAATAGCTATTTCTACTGGAAACTTATCCCACCTGTACATTCACTCTTGCATCAAGCTCACCACTTTTTGATCGAGCGCAAGATGAATACGTTTTACACTATTATGACTTGGACTGAAGAAACGTCATTTATTTTTACTTATTGAGTAGCGTCACAAGTAGGTTTACGTTAACATGCAATGAAGTTACTGTGAAAATCCCCTAGCCATCCAACACTGGCAACTGTTTGGGTACCCTGAGGGAAGATTTAGCATGGCCAATGCACCTAACCAACACGTCTTTCCGACTGTGGGAGGAAACTGGAGCACCCAGAGAAAACCCATGCAAATACTGGGAGAATGTACAGACCCCACACAGACGGGAATTGAACCTGGGTTCTTGGTATTGTGAGGCAACAGTGCTAACCACTGTGCCACTGATGTCAGATATGTAGACATTTAGTGGGACAGTATTAGAGATGGGTGACATAGTGTATTTTGGGGAAATATACACTTAATAGATGCTGACGGATATTGACTAACAGCGATTCAAATACAAAATTTTGTAAAATGGCAGTGTACTGGCTAAAACTATAAAGACTCGATAGCATTTGAGGTTTTGTAGAGAGCAAATTAAATGGTTGAAATAAATTCATCAGACAATGGTTAAAGGTTATTGTTAAACTACTGAGTGCAGTTTTAGACATCTCATCACCACCACCTAATGGGCAATTAGGGATGGACAATAAATGCTGGTTATGCCCACATCCCACAAATGAATAGAGAAAAGACTTTTACAAAAGGACATAAAACCTAGAAGAAGAATTAAGTATGAATGCATATGGAAAACCATAATTTCAAGGTGATAATTGAGATAATAGGACTGTAATTGCTACAACAGAGGGGGCAATGTGATATAAGTATTTTTAAAGTTACAAAGTTTTGATGCTGACCAGGGAAAGACTTCTTCCTTGGAGTAAATAGTGGTCATTGTTCTTTGAATTATCACTTAAGCAAACATGAATAGAAAGTTTAGAATAAATGTCTTCACATGTAAAGTTGCTCCATGACACAGTTGAGTCAAAGGATGTTGCACCTTTTAGGGGAGAGATATTTTGAACAGAGGAGGGTGCAGTGATCAGGGGTGGTAACACTGCCATAAAGGGCCGAAAGGTCCTCAGATTGTAAAAGGTTGCTTTGCTATTTAAGGCACGAATGATCTGTCACCAATTACAAAGGCTCTGCAACTCAATGAACAGAGTTGGTACAGGTATCCTAGTTGGACTTAAAGGGCAAAAGCTCAACTAAATCCCCCAGGGAGGCTACTATATGCCAAGGAGACTGTAATAGTTATTGAGAACATCAGTGAATACATGGCAGGTCCCAGTGGACTAGAATTAACCCAGCGCAGTTCATATTTTCAAAAAGGAAAACAATTTGAATTGTTACAGATCAATCGGCGTTCTGCAAAAACTGGGCAACTGAATCAATCAATTGAACTAATTGAGATAGATGACTTACGATCCTATTGCATTGTCATCCCCAGGTTGATTCCTGTGCGCAGATGCATTTTTCTCAGTAGCAGAGAGACAGAATTGATCTGAAGAGGCTGGAGTGATAACCAATTTTATGGGTTGCCACCAAGCTCCAACTGTGAGCAAAGCCCAGGTACAAGGAGGCTGGGGCCTTGCTGGTGGCAGCAATGGGAAGTGTGGAACAATAGGAGTTTACAGACTCCATACAGTAACTGGACCACACAGTCTAGTGAGGTTCCAGGCTACTTACTAAGCCTGTACTAGATTAACTGATATCTGCTCGGCACTGTGCAGATGCACAAGCCGCCCCCCCCCCCCCCCCCCCCAACTCTGAGGCTGGGGAGGAGTGAGTAGAGAAGCCAACCAGCATTCCTAACATGTCATTCAGGCTCAATGTGTGCCAGTTTGGGTCTTGGGTGAGGACAGGATGTGTCTCCTCCATGACCAGCCTATTGACTTAATTGTTTACGATCCCACGTTAAAAATGGCTGCTCGGAGAATCTGGCACCAAGAGCCAAAGTCTCCAGGAGAGGGGGAGGGGAACTCGGGCAGGGAGGCAATGGGAGGTAAATTGCACTTTGTAAAATTGACTACATGGTCGAATTGCCATCCCATTAATTGTTTTTGACACAGCAGCTGTGAGCCGAGAGGATCATCGTAATCTGTCACAGCTCCCTGCATAACCACAAAAACCACAGGTACAGCAGTAATGCATCTTGTTTAGTGAGGCGACATTTAAGTGGGATGCCGTTAGCCACTGGTATCACTTACAGACAGATGGTGTTAGACAGAGGCTACAACCTCCGAGTAGGGCAGGGGTGAATGTGAGTATCTGGAAGAGCAGACGTGAGCCAAGATTAGTAAAGGAGACATAGAACGTAATTGATACTGAGTAGTTGTGTGAGAGAGGTCAGGTTACAGGATTAAGTAATCAGTGGCTGAGTGAATCCTTTTTGAATGCTGATGCTACTGTATCCAAGAGGCCCAGCTGATGCAGGAAGGTCATTAAATGCAGCAGCCTTGGTGGCGGGACACCTATTTGAGAGGGTGTCCTTTCATGTGGCAGTATGTTGGGACTAGGTCAGGGCTGGAAGGTTTTCTCTGGAAGAGTACAGAGTATAGTTTTTGGGCACAGCACAGTAACACAGTGGTTAGCATGGCTGCCGCACAGCACCGGGAACCCAGGTTCAGTTCCTGGCTTGGGTCACTGTTTGTGTGGAATTTGCACATTCTCCCCATGGGTTTCCTCCGGGTGCTCCGGTTTTCTCCCACAGTCTGAAAGACATGCTGATTAGGTGCATTGGCCATGCTAAATTCTCCCTCGGTGTACCCAAACAGGCGCCGGAGTCTGGCGACTAGGGGATTTTCACAGTAACTGCATTGCAGTGTTAAAGTCAGCCTACCTGTGACACTAATACATTAACTTCAACTCACTGTACTCTGGTTTGTATTTCATCTTGAGTAAGAAGGTATAGCTTGAAGTCCTACTCCATAGTTTGGAGTCCAGAGGCTCTAATACACTAATGAGGGAATGTTGCATTGCTCGTAGTGTCATCTTTAGGATGAGATTTAAACTGAGTCCCTATCTTCCCTCTTGGGTGAATGTAAACTATCCCATGCTCCTATTCAAAGAACAGGGGTGTTCTATCAGTTATCCTGGTCATTACTTGGCATGCTGTTTGTGGGATCTTGCTGTGTGCAAGTTGGCTGCTGTGTCCAACATTACAACAGTGACTGCACTTCAAAGATACTTCATTGTTTGTAAGATGCTTTAGATGTCCTATCCTCACTGGATCCATAAAATTGAAGGATGGTGAGTAATAACTTCAAAGAGCAAGTGGGTGAATGTCCAATTTGGAAATGTAGAAAGCAAGGAGCGGTTTTCGGTTCTAAACCTCATCCTGTGCTGCTGTGGGCTTAGTAACATTGAGGGGTGGAGCCTTTTTCGGGTGGCAGGTAGAATAACTTTGGTAGTCATATAGCTGAGGATCTAAAGGTTAAGGGCCAGTTCCTGTGCTGTACAGTTCTATGTTTTTATAACAGCAAATTATGAAATTGAATTCAGTAAACTTGGTCATTTCTAGACAATGAAGGCTCCAGGCTTCTGCTTTAAACCTAACTGGTTCACTAATAACCTACAAAGAAGGGAGCCCATGTCCTTACCCAGTCTGGACTTTCATGTCATGTGAGGGGTTGTCAAATTCTCTAGGGTTGGCCTGGAGTCAGTTAACAGTTAATCTGCTGAATACTGCCACAAGCAATTTGGTAGAAACATCTTGGGGACAATAAAAATATTTTGCCTGTTTTTTTTGAACATTTTCATTTGTTAGTTATGTTTAAAAATTGGAAATGAGAGTATGTCCAGTTGGCAAGCTGTCATCCCACACCACATAGTTGACATGATATCGTATGAGAAATAATGGCCTGCCAGTGTCAGTCATAATTCCACGTCAAGTCAAATAGTGCTGTTAGTTATTGGAGGGGATTTAACTTTTGTTAAACAGGTTGGGGTTTGACAGGAAATTCCATGTCTCCATATAAAATATACCAAACTGGAAGCTCAACCATGAGTGTTAAAGCAACATGAATCAGAACTTCACCTCTGAAGTTGAAATTGCGTAAAAGTTAAAGTACAGAGGTATTATTAATCACAAGTAGACTTACATTCACACTGCAATGAAGTTACTGTGAAAATCCCCTAGTCGTCACAATCAGCAGTGTTCGGGTACACTGAGGGAGAATTTAGAATGACCAATTCACCTAACCTGCTCACCTTTTTTACTATGGGAGGAAACCTGAGCACTTGAAGGAAACCCACGTAGACACGAAGAAAACGTGTCAACTCCACAGAGTGACCCAAGCCGGGAATCAAATCTGGATTTCTGGCAATGAGGCAGTAGTGCTAACCACTGTGCCACTATGTTCCTCTCTACTACATTTTGAGTGGGAAAAGTACTTGCTGATGTTAATTACTGATGGCGTAATTGAACCTGCAGTAGGTCAGCGTGTGCAGAAGCTGGCTGTATACTTCTATCACAGTTCTTGCAGCAAGACTTAGGGCAGCACGGTAGCATAGTGGTTAGCACTGTTGCTTCGGAGCTCCAGGGACCTGGGTTCGATTCCTGGCTTGGGTCACTGCCTATGTGGAGTTTGCACATTCTCCTCGTGTCTGCGTGGGTTTCCTCTGGGTGCTCTGGTTTCTTCCCACAGTCCAAAGGTATGCAGGTTAGGTTGATTGGCCATGCTTAAATTGCCCCTCAGTGTCCTGAGATGCACAGGTTAGAGGGAATATGTAGGGGTTTGGGAGTAGGGCCTGGGTGGGATTGTGGTCGGTGCAGACTCAATGGCCCCTTTTTGCACTGTAGGAATTCTATTCTATGGAGACTTTTGCTTGTCCTTAATTCCTTTAGTGACGAACACACTGGCTCCATATTGTGAATGCTGAATCAATTGATTTCAACACTTGAGATTGATCAATATTTATTGTGTAAGGGTATTCAGAAGGTATGAAACAAAGGCAAGTAGTTGAAGTGGAGGTGTGGTTCAGCCATCTCCTGATTGACTGGTGAAATGGCCTCCTCCTGTTGCGATGTCCCTGACACAAACTGAATTCCATGAAACCTTTCCAAGTGTAAAAGTTTCAACATTTTCTTTCTTATCTGACCCAGGTGGCATTTTGGTTTAATTTATGTAATCTGGTTTTTAACTAAGAGTTTAACGCATATCTGAGATTAGGTGAATTATTTGGGACCAGACTAAGTGGCCAACCACCTTGTGTTTCACACATGCCATGCCAGTTTGAGACAATGGGATTTACAGAAGCATTCATACCCATGTAATTTTTGAATAGCTGCTGCTTCTTGAACAGCTGGGGTCTTAGCTGGTCAGATATTGCCAGGGAGTGGCATGGTGGCACAGTGGGTAGCATTGCTACCTCTCAGCACCAGAGACCTGGGCTCAATCCTGGCCTTGAGTGACAGTACAAACTCTAGTCACCCAAATGTACAAACATTCTCTTTGTGTTTCCTCCGAGTACTTTGGTTTCTTCCCACAGTCCAAAGTTGTGCAAGTTGGGTTGATTGGCCATGCTAAATTGCTGCTTGTGTCAGGGAGATTAGCAGGTGAAATACATGAGATTACAGGGCTAGAGACTGGGTGAGATTATTGTCAGTGCAGGCTCAATGGACCGAATGGCCTTCTGCACTGTAGGGAACTATGATTCTACTCCAAGGTGGCACTTCTACTTGGCAGCAAAATGAACCAATCCTTACTATGTGGGCTCCTTCTCTAACTGGATGAAAACGGGCTGCTCAAGTTTAAATGTTAGAGAATGAGAAAGACTTGCATTTATATGACCTCACCAAAGTGATTTACATCCAATTAAGTACTTTCACTGTAGTTACTGTTGTAATATAGGATATATGGCAATCAATTTACACACGGGAAGAGCCCATCAACAGCAATGAAATGACCTGATAACGTTTTAGCAATATTGTTGAGGGATGATTGGCCAGGGCACCAGAGAGATTTCCCCTGCCATGCAATTTAATTCCATGGGATCCTTTATATCCACAAGATCTAGGAGCAGAATTAGGTCACTCTGCCATTCAATCATGGCTGATTTTTTTTTTCTCATCCCCATTCTCCTGCCTTTTCCCTGTAACCCCTGATCCCTTTATTAATCAGGAAAACAAGCGGGCAGATTGTTTAATATCTCATTTGAAAGGCAATGCTTCCAACGGTGCAGCGCTCCCTCAAAACTGCACCAGAGTTTCAGCCTGAATTGAGAGCCCTATTCCCTGGAATGGGGCTTGAACCCATGACCTTCTGGCTCAGTGTAAAAGATCACCTGATGAAGGGGCAAACCCCAAAAGCTTGCGAGTTTACTATCAAATAAATCGGTTAGACTTTAAACCTGGTGTTGTCAGACTACTTTCAGTGTAAAAGAGGCAAGTTTGTTGCCCACTGGGCTACTTCTCATTCAAGGCTGTGTCCTTCACAAATGTCAGCCAGGCAACAATCCTGGGAAGTTTAGTGAGATTAACTTCTTGATTTCATTTTCCGTATTACTAGGAATTGAGTTTTGAATTTCACAAAATCTTTTATTGTGTGCAGTCATGTATACAGTGTTAAATAAACCAATATTTGTTTGCATTTAGTTCCATCTCTCTCACGAGACCTTCAAGAAGATTAAATAAAACACCTGGCAGCATAAGCAAAGTCAGTGCTCAGTACATACATATAGTGAGGGGTCTAATTGTTGCAGCCCCCGGAGTCACAGAATTGTTTAACTAGGGAATGGGCAATAGAAGTAAACTCCTGGCTTTACTGAGTGGAATGTTCTGTATCACTGTTCTGTCCTCTAAGCTTAGAGGACAGACCAGTGATACAGAACATCCAGTGCATATTTCTGTCAATTGATTACTAGTCCTTGGGAATTCTTGGTTTAATTTGACTGATATTCTGTGCAGCAGAATTTTCACAATAATGGAAGATTTGGCAAAGCCAAGTTGCAATTTGACCAAAATTACTGACCATAGGAATGGGTTGCACAACGTGCCCTTTTTCTGCAAAAGCTGTGTTACAAGTCCCGCTGTTCCACCTTCAATAAAGCCTCTTCCCACTCTGTATTACAGTCCACCCTGCAGAGTTCCCTATTATACATCTCACCCATTGGATGAGATGTTTATGATTAGGTGTTCTATTTGTTCCTCATGATCAATAAAATTGATCGTTACCGTGTTCTCCCAGTGCCAAGGACCCGGGTTCTATTACAGGCTTGGTTCACTGTGGAGTCTGCATGTTCTCCCTTGTGTCCATGTAGGTTTCCTCCAGGTGCTCCAGTTTCTTCCAACAGTCCGAAAATCATGTTGGTTAGGTGCATTTGCTGTGCTAAGTTAGCATTGCTGCAGCGCCAGAGACCCAGGTTCGATTCCCAGCTTGGGTCACTGTCTCTGCGGAGTCTGCATGCTCTCCGTGTCTGCATGGGTTTCCTCTGGGTGCCCCAGTTTCTTCCCACAGTCTGAAAGATGTGCTGCGTAGGTGCACTGGCCATGTTAAATTTTCTGTGTACCTGAACAAGCGCTGAAGTTTGGCAACTAGGGGATTTTCACAGTAACTTCATTGCAGTGTTAATATAAGCTTACTTGTGACACTAATCAATAAACCATAAAACTTAAATGGTTCTTAAATCGTTATAGTCAAATGGTTATGGATTTATTCAGCATAGGCATAAAGATAATCAGGCAATTTATAATTATATCCGATAATTGGAGATTAAACATTCCATTTTTGAGTCCAATATTAAGATTGATCCAACCCTTCAAATCCTTGTTGCAGTTTGCTACTCTTTATATGTTTTCTCTGTTGCGTAGCAGAGATTAAACCAAAAGTTAAGAACAACTCTGACAAGGAAAATCTCAAGAACCTAGACCTTAGCAATTGCTCCTTCAACAAGCTGAAACCCTTCCCACTAATATTTTCCACCGAGATCAGTGTAAAATATTTATCGTAAGTTTCTGTCCAGTTGTATTCAGCTGCTGTTCAAACATGAGTCTGTTCTGCATCCATTAGGACTGCCTCACTATCTGGTCCTCCCGTTCTGTATGAGTTTTAATTAAAAAGATCATATTTTTTCCTCTGCAAGAATAGCCAGTGACCTTGAAACCATATCAGTGCTTACGGTTCCCTCAAGGTTACAAATCAGTCCCTTCCACATATCTTCCGTTAAGTCACATTCTGTATCAGATTATGACTTCATTCAGGCATGAGAAGGCTGCAGGTGCTGCATAAATCAGTAATCCATTCAAAAGTGCAGTGATCACCAACTTAGAAATGCTGTACAATTTCATATAGTATCAGCTAAAGAAAGAAAGAACCTGCATTTTTGCAATGCCATTTGGGACCTGTGGACATCCCAAAGTGCTTTTCAACCAATGAAGGAATTTTCAATGTGGTCATTATAGTGATGTAGTCAACATGGCTGCCAATTTGCACACAGCAAGCTCCTACAAGTAGCAAGGTGACAAGGACCAGTGAAGTGAAGTAAAGTGGAGTGGCGGGGATTTGAACCCACAGCTTTCTGACCCAGAGACAAGAGTACAATCACTGAACCATGACAAACACCATTTTCTTTTTCATTTTAAGACATTAGAATTTAAGTACCTTGCTACTTGCTTAACAAAAGTTAAAATTTAACATTTCTGCAATATCACATCGCTCTAGAATGTTCTGGTTAACCCTTTCCTTAAGATCAATTGTAAGAAGCCTCGCAACACCAGGACAAAGTCCAACAGGTTTATATGGTGGCACGCACTCTCGGAGCACTGCTCCTTCATCAGAAGAGTGAAGTGTTGTGAGACTTATTGTGTCCACCCTAGTCTAACACCAGCATCTCCGCATCAGGGTCTATTGTGAAACACACTCCGTTCTTTTGGAATGTGGGTCAGATTAGCAAGGCAGTCCTTATTATGCCATTTCAGTTAAATGACAGCATCATAAATCAACCAAAATATAGAGAAGTAGAGTCATATGTAGACCAGATTGAGTAGCAGTGGTGCTTTCCCTGGATTTCTGTGGTGTGGTTTGCACTTGTAACCAAAAGGTTGCAAGTTTCAGGACCGTAACCACGCGGCTGCCCTTTTCAATCCTCATTATGGAGCTAATGATTGCTGACAACCATGGAGGTGCTAAGATGCTGAGTGATATGATGTGCAGTTTCCACTAGAGATGCAGAAGTTGGCACTGAGGTCTCTCTTGGCACTAGCTGCCCATTCAGTCCAGCAGGTGTTTATGAGACACATGCATCTTCCACAGTTTCATGTCTCATTTTGCGAAGCTTGGTTTAGTCTGTAGATATTCTGGTGTTTGGTGACCTTGTTGCTAAGTTACAAGATGGAGAAGATATTCTATACTCCATCTGGATAATACCTCGAGTTTTCTAGGGCTTGAGATCAATTGGAAGGAGCACTGACCTGGTGACTTTTATTGTAACTTACACAAAGGAGTGCTTTATTACCATTTAAAGATTCCCAGAAAGACTATAGTTTAGTCTCTGAGCTTTGTCTCCATTTTTACTTGACCCCATTTAAACACGTTAGTTGGACATTATCTGTCGCATTTTTTAATTTTAAACTTCAAATTCCAGAATGGCAACCAAGAGTCGGTGCAGACTTGATGGGCCGAATGGCCTCCTTCTGCACTGTAAGGCCAATTCTGGGCATATTAATAAATGACAGTCATCAGGCATGTAATTTCTAAAAGATGGTAAACTTTTTTCCTTTTATTCATTCTTGGGATGTGGAAGTCATTGCCATGGCCAGCATTTACTGCTCATTCCTCATTGCCCTCGAATTGGATGCCTTGCTAGACAGTTTCAGAGGGCAGTTAAGAATCAACCACATTTTGTGGGTCTGTATTCACAGGTAGGCAAGACCACATAATAACAGAGGATATCCTCCCTGCAGGAAATTCATAAACCAGATGGGTTTTTATGACATTCGAGATGATCAGCGAGATAAAAATTTTATTCCAGATTTATTCACTTATTAAATTTAAATTCCACACCCCCAGAGCCAGCTGATGTGGTAGAAGTTGAACTCCTGCCTCTGCAGCTCTAGTCCAGGGCTCTGGAATAGTAGTCCAGTGATATTAGTACTAGGATACGCTATCACCTTGCCCCACGCATTGGCCCCTCATGAGTGTGATTGTCTGAAATGCCTTTCTTCTGTTGCACCAAAATCATTTAAGTTAATTTAATTTGTCTACTATTGTAATCAAAATGGCACAGAGAGAAGCAAACACATTTACAATTGATCTTGCTCAGTATAATGATAAATGCCATCTTTTAAGAAATGGAATGTGTTCTAATTCGAATGTGCAGAACATTACACCAAGACTGCTCCCTTTTACATACCACTGGATGTACCAAAATATAATGCAGGCAAGATGTTCCATTTGAAGTATAGTTGTTGTTTCTTTAGACAAATACAGTGGTAATTTTCTGCAGAGCTAAACCTCACTAACAGCAAATGAGGAAAATGATCACTTGGTCAATTGAGGGATGAATGTCAGACAGGTGGATACTGGGGAAACTCCCCAAATTTTTTTATTGATTTGTGGGACATGAATGTCGCTGGCTGGGCCAGCGTTTATTGCCCATCCCTAGTTAGAAGGTAGTTGAGAGTCAACCACATTTGCTGTGGCTCTGGAGTCACATGTAGGCCAGACCGGGTAAGGATGGCAGATTTCCTTCCCTAAAGGACATTAGTGAACCAAATGGGTTTTTCAGACAATCGGCAATGGTTTCATGGTCATTGATAGATTTATCTATCAATTTGAAGATAATTGAAGCTAAACAGGTAGATAAGGTATCTGTTTAACACCTTGTCTCAAAGACTAAATGTCCAACAGTCCAGCTACTCCTTCAGTGCTGCACTGGGAGCATCTGCCGAAATGGTGTGCTCCAGAGCAAGGCCTTATGATCTGGGGTGAAGATGCAACCACTAAGCCAGACTTGCATTTACATTTTGGGAATACTGGGTAAAGTAATGGGGGAAAACTAGAAGACAAAGCAGGTCATCAGTATCAAAACAGAGGAAAGATTAGATTGAATACCTGATGGGGGGGTCCCTGTTGCTGGTGATCCCTTTCTTTAAGGTGAAATTAAGATGTCTGATTTAAGATGTAACATGGATTGGAGCTCATCTGCTATTGCCTCTGTCTTAACAGCAACTCAAGCACGTCAACCTGGTTAACCTGTTGGAGGTATTCAGACGGAAGCGCAAACTACACCTGGTCTTTGAGTACTGTGACCACACGGTTCTAAACGAGCTGGACAAATATCCCAGGGGGTGAGTGACTACCCTCCTCTTTTTCTTCACCTTTAAAACATGGCCCAATTTTGCATCACTTTCCTCAAACTTTGAATTGCTAAAAGATTCTTATTTTCGTTCTGAAGATGAATTAATTAGTTTCTGACCGCCGATTGTGGTATGATTGACATATTTACCATTTATATAGATGATCTGGAGGAGGGGGCTGAGTGTAGGGTGACGAAATTTGTTGATGACACAAAGATGAGTGGCAAGGGTGTGGAAAGTCTGCAGAGGGATCTGGATAGGCTGAGCGAGTGGGCGAGGACCTGGCAGATGGAGTACAATGTTAGCAAGTGTGAGGTTATCCACTTTGGCAGAAATAATAGGAGGGATTACTATTTAAAGGGCGAAAAGCTGCAGCATGCTACGGTGCAGAGGGACCTGGGGGTCCTTGTGCATGAGTCGCAAAAACCCAGTCTGCAGGTGCAGCAGGTGATCAAGAAGGCGAATGGGATGCTGGCCTTCATAGCGACGGGGATAGAATATAAAAGCAGGGAGGTCTTGCTGCAACTGTACATGGCACTGGTGAGGCCGCAGCTGGAGTACTGTGTGCAGTTTTCGTCGCCGCACTTGCACGAGGATATTTTGGCCTTGCAGGGAGTGCAGAGGAGGTTCACTAGGCTGATACCGGAGATGAGGGGGTTGGACTATGAAGAGAGACTAAATAGACTGTCTGTACTTGTTGGGGTTTAGAAGGATGAGGGGGGATTTTATAGAGACATATAAGATAATGAAAGGGATTGATAGGGTAGAGGTAGAGAGATTCTTCCTGCTCAAAGGACAGTAGGACTAGAGGGCACAGCCTCAAGATAAGGAGGGGGGGGGGGGGGGGGGGGGGTGCAGTTTAGAACGGAGTTGAGGAGGAACTTCTTCACTCAAAGGATGGTGAATCTCTGGAATTCTCTGTCCGTTGAAGTGGTGGAGGCTACCTCGCTAAATATATTTAAGACACGAGTAGATAGTTTTTTTTTACAGACAAGGGAATTAAGGGTTGTGGGAAGAAAGTGGGAAAGTGGAACTGAGCCACTTCAGATCAGCCATGATCTTATTGAATGGCGGGGCAGGCTCGAAGGGCTAGATGGCCTACTCCTCCTATTTCTTTGTTGTTATGACATATGCTCTGTCTTGCTTGCCGGCTGCACCGATCTACTTGCTAACTGGGAATCTTGGTGCTGTGCCAGACTTAAAAAAACACACATGAAACAGAGCATAGTGAGTCCAGGTCACCGTATCAATCCTTAATCCTGTGGCCTATACTCTCTGGAATTTAGAAGAATGAGGAGTGATAAAATTGAGGTATACAAGATGATAAAAGGTATGGATAAAGTAGACGTGGAGCAGATGCTTCCTCTTGTGGGGCATTCTAGGACGAAAGGTCATAGCCTTAGGATAAGGGATAGCAAATTTAAAACAGAGTTGAGGACAAACGACTTCTCCCAAAGGGTTGTGAATCTATGTAATTCTCTAATCCCAAACTGCAGTGGATGCTGGGACAGTGAGTAATTTTAAGGAGGAGTTGGACAGATTTTTAATTGGTAATGAGTTGAAAGGTTGTGGGGAGAAGGCAGGAGAATGGGTTGAACATATCAGCCGTGATCGAAAGGCAGCATGTGGGCAAATGGCCTAATTCTGCTCCTGTATCTTATGAATTTGAGGATGAGCCACAAGCCCCTACCATGAACATAAAAATTCTGTCTCCTATTTAAGGCAGGTAACAATCTCACCCACTATAGTGTAGCATATTTTAGGAAAAAGCAGCAGAAAAGGAGATCATTAGGCCCACCTGTACACGTGCCAGCGAAAGAGCTATCCAATTAGTCCCACTCGCTCTTTCTCCATAACTTCCCTCTTTATCTGATTCTCTTTTGAAAGTTATCAAATTTGCCTCTAATACCCTTTCAAGCATTGCTGAAATAAAAAAAATCCTCATGTTGCCTCCCGTACTTCTGCCAATTACCTTGAATCTGTGTTCTTGGTTACTAACCCTTCTGCCACTGAAAGCAGTCATATTTACTCAATCAAAAGCCTCCATGATTTTAAACACCCACCTCAAATCTCCACCTATCCTTCCTGATTCTAAAATGATTAACCACGATTTCTCCAGTTGAAGAACATTATCCACAGTGGTTCTAGTCTCTGCACGTATCTGAAGTCTTAAACACATTCTAGTAAATCTCCTGATATGATAGGTTCAGGCCTTCCTACACTGATGACAACAGTAGATTCTGTCCTCCTTATGCTACCTCCCTATGTTAAGGTAGGTTCCACCCTGCCTTCTACACTGCTATTTACAGTAGGAATTCAATACACCATTTTTGCTCGCAATAGACTTCTGCATCCGACTATCCTCAACTCTCCCGGATCTAGTTTCAGACTGTCAACAGTCCAGGTTAGTCACTGTCTCTTGTTTAACTGTATTAATATCAAGAAACCCAAGAGTTTGTTTCTGTTGGGACTGTGGGCCCTTGGGGGCTGGGCGGAGCCTTCAACTTGGCAGAGCCAATACGTGCAGCCAGGAGCCCCTTAGTGAGCTTCCTTAATGAAGAATGTACTTCCTTGTTCCCCACCAATGATCCACTGTAAACAATATTTTCTAACTGGGGTGAAAAGGTGACCACAAAAGCCACTGTAAAGATATCCTCAGTCCTGTTCTGCAGATGAAAGGTCCTTTTCAACTGTATAATCCAGTTATTATCGATGATATTTTTCAAATCATGCAGTCACTTGGTACTAGTGGTATCACTGTGTTCTGGCACCAGGCACTAGCTCAGGGTTTTGTCATTGCATGTTATCTGGGAGTCACTAGTTGGTTGCCTGGCGACACATTGTGCTTGGAATTTCAAACCACGTCCAAAAGGGGGAAGGAATTTTGAGTGTTCAGCTGTGCACAGTTAAACAGCTAAAGGAAACCATTTCAAAAGACCTAAGGAGCAACAACAGAACACAAAGGATCTGAGGAAAAGGTTAATCCATGCACAGATTGAGATATATGATCTGATTTTTGGCTACTTATTCGAGCAGAGAGGACTTGGGGGCACTGAGCTAGGGTAGAGGTTGTTGCCTGACTTGTCTGACTCCAGTTAGTTTATTGTTGATTACCCATCAACCAATACCATGGAATACTAAACATGCCCTGGGTCTCAAGAATGGCAGACCACCGGACAAGGACCAAAGCCAAGGTTGGGGCAGGAAGGCCACCAAAGAGAGGAGCAATGAATAGAAAAGTTGGGGCTGGGTTAGTTTTTAAATCCTGCAGTTTATAGGGAGAATGGAAGACTAAAAATGGGTGCACATCTGCTTTATCATCAAGATGTGGAGACGCCAGTGTTGGACTGGGGTAAGCACAGTAAGAAGTGTCTCAATCCAACAGGTTTATTTGGTAGCACAAGCTTTTGGAATGTTGCTCCTTCAGGTGAGTGAAGAGTTGTGTTCACAAAGAGGGCATACATAAACACAAATTCAATTTACACAACAATGGTTGAAAGGTGAGTTTTTACAGGTAATCAAGTCTTTACATATGCAGACAATGTTAGTTTGTCTGCTTTCTTGCATCTTTGTAGAAACTTGATGTCTGTGTTGAAAAGCATGATCTTCTTGGAGATCCTCTCCACTTAGAGCCGGCTTTGAGGTGTCAATGGTAGCCATGATGTGGAGGTGCCAGCGTCTGTGTATGTATGCCCTGTTTGTGAACACAACTCTTCTCTCACCCTGAAGAAGAAGCAACGTTCCGAAAGCTTGTACTACCAAATAAACCTGTTGGACTTTAACCTGGTGTCGTGAGACTTTCTTTCTTATCATAATTAATGCAGCAAAAGACCTAGCTACACTCTTAATAGGACAACAAGACCACAGTCACTCTGGACTTTATTTGATCCATCAACCCCCGTCCTCGCAATAAATTGAACAACTAAGTTTATTTACTGGTGTCACAAGTAGGATTACATTGATGCTGCAATGAAGTTACTATGGAAATCCCCTAGTCGCCACAATCTACTGCCTGTTCAGGTACACTAGTAAAGAATTTAGAACTGTTCTCTTTTCGTCCTGTTGCTGGTCTAGTGGACAAGTGTTAACTTAATGTGCCAAACAGGTTAAATGGTCTGCAGGTTGTGGGGTCTCCAGGGTAACAAGAATCCCCTTGTCATTCAGTCAACATTGGAAGAGACAGCTAGAGAAGGGGGCAAGGGATGGGAAGTGACAGAAAGGGAGCATGAGGTTGGGGGGGGTGTGTGCAGTGGAGATGGAAAGAGGATGATCAAGAGTGCAGGAAACACCCGCGAACGGAAGGAAAACCCAAGTACAGCAGGCTGTTTACTAGTTGCCATGCCAGCGGGCCACTGTTTGGTTTTGCACCAAGCATATTTACAGTCGGAGCTAGGTTCTGCACAGCATACTAACCAGTTGGCTCCAGGGAAAACGGTGTAGACTTAATCAGCTGTGTGGCAGCAATTAAACAACAGCTTTCAGATTCTTATAGGAACTATCCCTTTTTTTAAAAAAAAACAGCAATTTTATTTCCTGAGGGAGAGGCCTGCTTTGCTGAAATGAAAAACTATAAACAGACTGAAGGTTAATTAAAACTGGACAGCTGAGAAGGAATATTGGTTAAGGTCAATTAATGAACAGGTCCACAAAAGTTAAACTCTTTATTAAAAAAAGGTAATAAATAGCCCCATGTAGGATGTAATGAAGAGCTACTCTAAAATATATCCCTGACCTTTTGGCTCAAACTTTGGCTCCGATGAGGCCCACTCAGGTTCAACAACATCTTAGCATCACTGAACACAACAGAGGGGCTGCCTGGGCTTTGGGTGGACTGGATTTTACAACCCAGTAAAACCCGGGGAACTTTTTATTCTCCCTCTTACCCAGCAAGGGGCCAAAATGTGAAATCTTGGAAACCATTATCGTTTTTCTTTCTTCACATAACACTGCACCCCCCCACCCCACCCCCAAACCCAACCTTTGAGGAATAGTGGGAAGGGCTTGGAAGAATTAGCAGACCAATTATTAACCTGTCGAACCAGCCATGGAACACTCCTGCTATGGCCAACAGAGCCACAATATCTCCTACACAAAATGTTAGAATTGTATTTTTAAATAAGGAAGCTGGAGTGCACCTGCCAACTTACTTTTGCACCTAACAAGATGCAAATTCCAAAAAAAACAAAGCAAATCCAGTCATTATTCTAGTGTTTTTTTTTTCTGTACCCAAAGGGAAGCTATAAAGATTTACAAGCAACCACCAGTGTACAGGGAAATCTTTAACTGACTAAAATATTCCTAATCACAAGTGGCCTCGATGGGGCACTCCTCATTACAGAATACACTGTGCACTATGTGATCCTTGTATACTATAGGGATGAGAGCAGACCACTCAGCCTCTCGAGTCTATTCCTCCATTCACTTAATTTTTTTATTTTGGTGTCAGTAGGCTTACATTAACACTGAAAGGAAGATACTGTGAAAATCCCCTGGTTGCCACACTCTGGCGTCTGTTCAGGTACATTGGCCATGCTAAATTCTCCCTCAATGCACCTAATCAGCATGTCTTTCAGACCGTGGGAGGAAACCCACAGACACAGGGAGAATGTAGATTCCACACAGTGACCTAAGCTGGGAATTGAACCCAGGTCCCTGGCGCTGTGAGGCAGCAATGCCATTCACTGTGATGACCTTTCCTTCAACTTCATTTGCCCAGCTTTTATCCAGGGCCATTCATACTCATAGCTGTCAAAAAGCTTTCAGTCTCGGCCTTGATTATTTCAACTGATCCATAGCCTCTTTGGGCAGAAATTTCCTGATTTCCACAACCCTTCCATGTGAGCAAGTGCTTCCTGGCTGCTTCATTCGCTGAGTGGCTTAGCTGCAATGTTAAGATCATTTTATGATTATATCCCTTTGCTTTTGATTCTCTAGTAGAGGAGAAACTATTTGGCGTGTGCGCGCGCGCGCGTGCGGTCTTCTGATGTGACGTCCACCCATCTTCCCCCAATTGCAGATTAAGGTGCAAGCCGCAGAATTTACAGGCAACCACCAATGTACCAAGAAACAATTCCCTCTGACCACAGAACATTTGGTTCCAGCAGCTGGTACTAGGCCACAGAATCGTTTGGCAGGTATGAGAGGAAGGAATTTAGGCAAGGTTGTGTGCGTGTGCACCATGGGCCTGAGTTCAATTCCAGCCTTGGGTCTCCGTGTGTGGGTTTCCTCTGGGTGCCCCAGCTTCCTCCCACAATCCAAAGATGTGTGGGTTAGGTTGATTGGTCATGCTAAATTGCCCCTTAGTTTCAGGGGGACTAGCACGGTGTTACACGGATAGGGCCTGGGTGGGATTGTTATCAATGTAGGCTTGATGGCCCAAATGGCCTCTATGATCTGACAAGTTGGTACGGGCAAGATGGAACTTAGGGTATGATTCCCCTCTGATGAATTGCATGTTGTTCATGTATATCATACGTCTGACTGGGATGAGATGCCAGAGACCAGGAAAAGAACAAATGGAGTGGGGGGGGAGCGGTATGAACTTTATTATAGCTTCCCAATGAAGCAACTCCACAGGAGCTGGTCTGTGCCCTTCTGCTTTGCCCAGCTAGCTGCTGCCTCGTTGGGTTTTGCCTTACAGTAATTACTTGTACCATAGCCATCTCATTTGCAAAGAAGGGGAGCGCTGTCTGGAGGGCCTTGGTAAAAAGATAATTAAATTGTCAAGTGAAAGGAGACCTTTGTGACTATTAATATCAGATTCTTTGCACTGGTGTCTGCTGATTTAAATAATGCAACATGACTTCTAAAATAAACTGAACCACACCAGCTCCTCTTACACTGACACACTTGAGCTGGTCTGGTTTGGACTTGCGTTATTTTTTCATTTATTCTTTCATGGTAAGGCCAGCCCAACTCTGATAGGCTATTCCAGAGGACAGCTGAGAGTCAAACACATTGCTGTGGATTTGGAGTTATTTGTAGGCCAGACCAGGTAAGGATGGCAGATTTCCTCCCCCAAAGGGGGCACTAGTGAACTAGATGGGTTTTTCCAACAATTGATAGTTTCACGTTCACCATGGGCCAGCTTGCTAACAATTTCAGATTTTAATTAAATTTAAATTCCACCAGCTACTGTCGTGGGATCTGAACCCATGCCACCCAGAGGAGGATTAGCCTGGTTCGCTGGATTACTTGTGTCCAATGACATTACTCGTGCATCACCCTCTCCCCCAGGAGAATATTTGGAATTAGGTATGAGAGGAAGTGCGATTAATGGGACTGTTCTTCTCTGCCTTTTTTCAGAGTTGCAGAAGATCAAGTGAAGAGCATTATAAGGCAGACACTGCAGGCTGTCAACTTCTGTCACAAACACAACGTAAGTGTGGAAGAAAGAATGTTCTAGATGGACAGTAGGGATGAGCAGCAGTTGAAGTTGTCTTTAATGCACTGGCTGGAAGGATGCTGTGCAAGGATGTCCAATTGTAACCTTCGAAAGATAATTGGGTGAATATTTGAAAAGAAAATATGGCGGGGGTGGAGGAGTTTTGGGAAAAGAGCAGGGAGAACAGGGCTAATTGGATAGTTCTTTCAAGGAGGCATAATGGGATAGGTGGCTTCTTTCTATGCTTTAGGATCCTACAAAAAGACTTGGTAGGTGTAATTTGTCAATGAACTGTATACTTCCCCACTTTCCATTGTGCTGATGGGTCAGTGTGTTTACCCAGTGAGTAAAGACTAGCCTGAAATACCAGTGTCTACTGAACTCAGATGCCAGTTGTCTGTCTTTCTGGAGGAGAAACCAGGGGTTTCTAACACTCTCTGGTGACTCCTGCTGATTGCATTGGCATAGGCTGGGCCCTGTGCAATGCGGCATGGTGGCATACCCTGCCCTTACACTGTTCAGGCTTGTCTGTGGAGATGTTTGCAGGACGTGGGCACAGCCACATTAAGTTGACTGATGAAGCTGGTTAAACAGCTGGGTTTGGCTTCCTCCAGCAGATGTTGAACCATTGAAATAATGTGGAGTGGGATTGGAGTCATGTAGCAGATTCCTGTTGCTTAATTTGGCTCTTTGACAATATTCCAGCAGCTTTCATGGTCATCTTCTGGTGTTGGGTTGCATTCACTTCTGCAACCTCACCATGATGGGATTTCAACTATGTTGCTACACTGGTGCCATAGCCCCTTACCCTACACCCCTACTCCACCATTTAGTCCCACCCGGTACTGGGTTACGCTAAATGAAATGAGTTGGGTTGTGCAAGGTTGGCTCTTTGTGGGAGCCACAAGTTCACAGCTCAAAATGTCCACTTGCACATCAAGCCTTTGAGCTCACGACAAAATAAGACGTGCTACATCCTGACTCGCGTTCAGTCAAGCAAACTACAAAAGGTCATGAATGTAGCCCAATCCATCACGCAAACCAGCCTCCCGTCCATTGACTCTGTCTACACTTCTCACTGCCTCGGCAAAGGACCCCATGCACTCTGGACATTCTCTCTTCCACCTTCTTCCTTCGGGAAAAAGATATAAAAGTCTGAGGTCACGTACCAATTGACTCAAGGACAGCTTCTTCCCTGCTGCTGTCAGACTTTTGAATGGACTTGCCTTGCATTAAGTTGATCTTTCGCTACACCCTAGCTATGACTGTAACACTACATTCTACACTCTCGTTTCTTTCTCTATGAATGATGTGTTTTGTCTGTACAAAAAGAAACAATACTTTTCACTATGTCAATACATGTGACAATAAATCAAATCGATGAAATGGTGCTGCGTCGGGGGTGCGACGAGGTCCTCTTTGCATCTGTGCTGCCAAATTATTTACAGCAGCTGACTAATTTTTAATGCCTGAATCTATCTCCAGTGCATCCACAGAGATGTGAAACCAGAGAACATCCTCATCACCAAGCATGGAGTCATCAAGCTCTGCGATTTTGGCTTTGCAAGAATCCTGAGTGAGTTTGTTTTCCTTCTCTATCCAGGGGCGTCTGAGCTATTGTCAGCAAAGTAACAGCGTATTGGGCAGGATTTTCTTGCTGTCTGCACCGGTGGGATTTTCCAGTCCTGACAACAGCAATGCTGACGGTTGCAAATGTAAACCCCATTGACAGTGGTAGGACCAGTAGATCCCACAGCCAGCCAATGGTGGGCCGATTCTGCTGCCACAAAGCACGCCTTGGGGGATGCAGAAAATCCTGCCCATTGTTTCATAGAATCATAGAAACCCTACAGTGCAGAAAGAAGCCATTCAGCCCATCAAGTCTGCAACAACAACAAACCCACTCAGGCCCTATCCCTATATCCCTACATATTTACCCACTAATCCCTCTAATTTACGCATCCTGGGACACTAAGGGTCAATTCAGCATGCCCAATCAACCTAACCCCCACATCTTTTGGAGTTTTTTATAAAAACACTCAAGTCAGGATGTTTTGATTCAGAATCTCAAATTATATAAAGCAGGTTAAAATACAACAGGAATACCTTATGTTTGGGCAAGCCAGCAATTTGCAACAGCTCGTAATTATTTTGATGTAAAAGAATTTTTAACAATCCCAAATATTTCCCTAACTGCTGCATGTTGTTCCTGCTGTGAAATTCCGATTAGCCGTGTAAAGAAGAGAATAAAACAGGAATTTTCCAACCAACATTGAGGATGTGGTGGGAGGTTGGGGAGTATGTGATAATGATTCAGTTTTGGGGATTGGAAGGGATGTGGTGCCATTCCCGCTTCCTCCCCTCAATTGTTCTGGTACAGTAGATAGTCTCACAACACCAGGTTAAAGTTCAACAAGGTTTATTTGGTAGCATAAGCTTTCGGAGTGCTGCTCCTTCATCAGGTGACTCACCTGATGAGGAGGAAGTGCTCACTTCCCTTGCCAGTATTGAGGGAGTGCTGCCTAACAGGTGGAAGTACCATCTTTGAAACTGAGTCTCTGCTTCTTCAGGTTGGCTGTAAAGCATTCTGAGGCATCTCAAGATCATGAAAGTCACTAAGTCATTCTTTTGTTAAGGCAGGAAAAAGATGGCAGTTGATAAACCAGAGCTGTCTGAGGAGCCCAGATGGTTTGGAATAGAGGCCTTTGCTGGGGCCTACACTGTTTGCATTATGGGGGTATGACTGGTGTATGCTGACATGTTGGCATTGTAAAGTTATTCACTGTGTTCCAGCTGGTCCGGGGGATGACTACACGGATTACGTGGCAACTCGCTGGTACCGTGCCCCGGAGTTACTGGTCGGAGACACGCAGTATGGCGCCCCGGTGGATGTCTGGGCAATCGGCTGCGTTTTTGCTGAGCTCACCTCGGGAAATCCTCTGTGGCCTGGACGGTCAGATGTCGATCAGCTGTATCTAATTAGGAGGACGCTGGGTAAGTGCGCATCCTGGGGCAGTTCCAGCTGTGGCTCTCTGGCATTGAATACATTTGTCATGTCCAACAGATTGTGTTAACCAATGAATTGAGAGTATACTGAATATGCAATTAATGCTGCAAAGAGGCATCGTAACTGATTGTCATCCCAGAGTGTCATAATTGAGGCAGATTTGCCTAGATTGTAATTTTTTTGAAGCATTTTACCCCTTAACAGGGTGGCTGCTGATCCGGTTTTATACTGGACAGCCTGGTTTTCAGCTGTCTGGCTCCTATCCAGTAGTGGACACCTTTCATGTCCAGTGGTTTTCTTATGAAGTGCCTCCAGGAACTACAAATGTTTATCCTCATTGGGTGCAATTGTCTCTCACTGTAGCTGATGAGTTTGCCGTGTGTGTGATCCCCACCATAGCTTTTAAGCTGCTTGTGTTTGATTCCCGATCTGCCTAATGAGCCCTCGACCTGTTCCTTTATGGGTCGCAACCCCCGCCCTGGTCAGTCACATTTCCTGTGATGCTGCCACCCCACTTTGAGCTCCAGAGAAGCTTTGCCTTGCCCCCATTTGCAAAGTCAGACTCGATAAGACCTTCCATCCTGGAAGATAGCTTGGGGGCTGGCGGGGGAGTATAAAAGAATAAAGAACAATACAGCACAGGAACAGGCCCTTCAGCCCACCAAGTCTGTGCCGACAAGTGCCTCTCTAATCTAAAATTCTCTTGCCTCTGTGGTCCCTAGTTCTCCATTCCCTTCCTATTCATGTATCCATCCAGATGCTTCTTGAACGTTGTCATAGAATCTGCTTTCACCACCTCCTCTGGCAGCGTGTGCTAGGCATTCACCTATGTGGAAAAACTTGCCCCTTACATTTCTTTTTTAAACCCCCCCCCACCCACTTTCAATTTATGCCCCTGAGTAATTGACCATCTGACCCTGGGGAAAAAGACTCTATCCAAGCCAGTCATAATCTTCTAAATCTCTCTCAGGTACCGCACTCCCCCCTCCTCCCCCACCCCATCGTCTGATTCTCCAATAAAAACAATCTAAGTTTCTTCACCATTTCTTTGTAGTCCATATCCTCCAAATCAGGCAACATCCTGGTAAATTTCTTCTGTACCCTTTCCATTGCATCAACGCCCTTCTGGTAGTGTGGCGGCCAGAATTGTACACAATACTCCAAATGTGGCCTAACCAAAGTCTGAGAGCTGCAACATGACTTTCCAATTCGTATAGTCAATGCCCCGACTAATGAAGGCCAGCGTGCCGAATGCCACCTTGGCCACCTGAGTTGCCTCCTTCGGGGAACTGTGGATATGCATGCCTAGATCCCTCTATATGCTAATATTTCTGAGGGCTCAACCATTTGCTGTATACTTGCCTCCTGCAGTAGACCTTCGAAATCTCATCACCTCAAATTTGTCTGGGTTAAATTCCATCTGCCATCTTCTGGCCCAGATCTCCAGCTGATTTATATCCTGCTATATCTTCTGACAATCTTCCTCACTATCCAATACTCCCCCAATTGTTGTATCATCTACAAATTTACTAATCAGACCACTTACATTTTCCTATCGATTATATATTACAAACGACAGAGGCCCCAGCACTGATCCTTGTGGAACACCACTTGTCATAGATCTCCAGTTAGAAAAGTACCTTTCCACAGCTACTCTGCTTTCCATGCACAAGTCAGTTTTGTATCCATCTTACCAGCTCATCTCGGATCCCATATGACTTCACTTTCTGTATCAGCCTGCCATGGGAACTTTAGCAAATGCTGGTCAATTTTTTTTTTGAATATTCTGGAGGACTGTGAGTGACCATCCTACCCCTTACCTCCTACAGCCATCAACATCCCACCATATGTCTTTGTAAGAAATTACTGAATGGAAAACACTGCTAACTGGTGTAAGCCCTCACTCTCAGAACTCAATATCTCAAGGGGTTGGGGGAGTCCTCCTTTAATATCAGGGCTCAGTGTTGGCTTTGTGATCCTCCTATATTTACTGAGCTTGTTTATAAAGATCCCATTATGCTATTCAGTTCAGTTCTAGTCATCCCCAATATATGAGCTTGTGTGAATATTGGGATAAGACAGTGACATTTATCTCCCTTGATGCTGTACCTTGATCACATTCTTCAGAGACTCTGTTTTCTCTCTGCTCCTACAGGGGATCTCATCCCTCGGCACCAAAAGGTTTTCAGTACCAACCAGTTCTTCAGCGGAGTCAACATTCCTGTTCCTGACATCATGGTAAGAACCGCCTTTATAAAAATGAATGACTTGCATTTGTATAGTGCCTTTCACAGCCTCGGAATGCCTCAAAGCACTTTACAGATAATGAAATACTTATAAAGTCTAGTCATTGCTGCACAAAATGTGACAGTCAATTTGCACATAGCAGCTCCCACAAATAGCAATGAGATAGTGACTAGATCAGCTATTTTAGTGATGTCTTTTGAGAGATAAATATTAGCCAGGACATGAAGGATAGCATCTCTGCTCAACTTTGAAATAGTGCCTTGTGATCTTTCATTGCGATTCTGCTAACTTCCTATTTGAAAAACAGTGGGTGGAATTTCTGCGGTGAGTTCTGTGAGGTCGTCATTTAATCGGGTGAGAGGGCAGTGGCTGGGGTCCCTTTTGCTTTCCTATTTGTGCCTCAATTAAGTCCATGGCTGGAAAGTTCGTGGTGGCATTTTGTGCACGAAGGGCCTAAGTCTGCTGCCACTGGTATATACCTGGTAGCAAGTGGGGGACTTACTAAGTTAGGAGCTTTGCAGAATTCTGGGCTGAGGGTACCTGATCAAGGAACCTTGCATTGGAAAGAGGGGAGGAGACCACTGAGAACCACTTCCACCCATCCCTTCCCAGCAAACCCCACTCCTCCACCACCCCCCCCCCCCCACCCCCACTTCCTGCCATCAGTCACCTTGGCCTAGGTCCCTCAGCAGTCCTTGGATGAATGCAGCAATGAAGAGCTGCAGGCCTCTGCTGATTTGACTGCTGTCGGCAGGCGGGTCTTCTGCCCTGAAGATCCTTCATCCTGGGGAAGGCCCTGCCGCTGCCCTGCTAATTGCAATATTGGCGCTTAATTCAGAGGGGCTCCTCAAAAAGGGGCAACATGGGACTCTCTAGCTGCTGATCAAGATCTTTGTCACCTTCATTAAACACCACCTAGCATGTCTTGGCAGTGCAGCACTCCCTCAGTACTACACTGGGACTGTGAACTTTAGAGATTCATACCAAAAGAATAAAAGAGATAGAAAAATGTGAAAAAAAGGTATTAATTTCCCCAAGTGCTTTACAGTTACCTAAGAATGTTTTTTAAAGTTTTGTCACTGTTTGTAATTTTCCTCAGTCAATGCCTTGCTTCCATTCCTCCACCAAGTTGCTTTGAACTGGAGGTCAGTTTCATAGGGTGGCTGCAGACCCCCAAGGCCCTATCCAAAGAGTGTGAGCTGAGATGGTAAGCGCTGGTGGGCCATTCAATGAGGGAGAGCTTCACCGTCGCATCAAGTCCCACTCTCACCTCCGCTGCATGTACCTATATAGAGTGGAGGGTGATCAGAAGCCAAAACCCTGACTCCTTTCTATCCCTTCTGTTTTCCCCATCAGCCACCCACCCTTCTCTCCACCAACCCAGGGGTGCTGAGGCCAACGGTAATATCCCAAATGTTTCTGCAGCTGAAATTAGTTAACTCATAGTTGAAACTACAGGTTGATAGGCAGCCTGTTCACATAACAAGGCTAGTGAGACAGGTAAGATCATTAGTTATTTTTCCAGAGAAGCTTGGGGGCCTAACCTTAATCCTACCCCTAAAATTGTGAGGTGATGCATTTTAGGAGGACTGACAATTCAAGGGAATGCACAATGGAGGATACTAGGCAGTACAGAGAACCAGAGGTTTGAGGTGCATTCAAAGGTGCCTGAAGACAGCAGGACAGGTAGATGAAGTGGTTAAAAAGGTACGTGGGATACTTGCCTTTATTAGCTGCAGCACAGACTATAAGAGCAGGGTGGTTATGATGGAACTGTATAAAACGCTCATTAGGACACAGCTAGAGTACTGTGTGTAGTTCTGGTTGCCACACTGTAAGAAGGATGTGATTGCTCTAGAAAGGGTGTAGAAGAGTTTTGCCAGAATGTTGCCTTGGCTGGAGCTTTTCAGCTATGAAGAGAGACTGGCAAGGCTGGTGTTTTCCTTCAAGCAAAGGAGGATGAGGGGAGAACCTGATTGAGGTGTACAAAATTATGAGGGACATATATGTAGGCTGGAAGGAAAGAAAGTTTTTCCCTTAGTATTGGGATCAATAACCCAGGGCACACAGACTTAAGATAAGGAGCAGGATTTAGAGAGGATTTGAGGAAAAACTTTTTTACCCAGAATGTGGTGGGAATCTGGAACTTCTGCCTGAAAGATGGTAGGTGTGGGAACTCTCACAACATTGAGGAAGCATTTAGATGAGGACTTGAAAAGCATACAAGGCTAAGGATCAAGTGATAGAATGAGGGTTTAGAATAGATGGATGCTTGGTGGCTGGCGCACATAATGGATCGAAGAGCTTCCTTCTCTGCTGTAAAACTAAATGGGCGGGATTTTATGGCCTCGCTTGGGTAAGACCAGAGATTTCTGTTGTCGGACTCTTGCCTGCTCCGAATCTATGGCAGAGTTCTGGCCTATGACTCTATGACCGCATTGCCAATGCCTTGGTCTGTTTGGGGGAGGGGGTTGCAATGTAGTTGGTTCAGTGCATGAAATTATCTGTGATCTATGACCTTAATGAGAAGTGGGCGGGGCAGGACCAGAGACAGAGTAAAGAAGAGGTTTGAATCTCAAGATAGCAAACCTTCCAGAATGGAAAGAGGCTCAGGTAGAGTCCTAACGTGTTTGCTTGTTCCTCCAGGAACCATTGGAGGTGAAGTTTCCCAACATTTCTCCTCAGGCCCTTCACTTAATGAAGGTAAGTGAATAGTTTCATCGGCCCACAAGCTATCACAGTGTGAAAACATCCCAGATAACACCAGGCAGAGACACCATGCAGAATGGGCTGTGTTAACTCCAAGTTGACTGATGTTGCCTGGGACTATGGAATTAGTAACATTGAAAGCAAAGACTGACTACTGTTCAATTCGGTGCTACTTGCTTACATTTAAGCTATTTGCTGTACTGGAGACTGTAATCTTGTGTGTACCTAACAGTACTGTCTACACCACAACTGAGTAACATTCTGATACACCCCTAGTAAAGTTCTGTCATATTCACACCCTCACTGCAACATTCAGATATACCACACACCCTTTGCTGATGCTCTGATGTACATTTCACTGTAAAGCTGACAAATGCCACACTGTAAGGGGTTATTGTTTACCTCACACCTCACCATAACTCCCTCACTCAGCTCCAGGTGGGTTTGCCTTGGTCTCTGCTAACTCTGTGCACAATCCCAACATAAGACGATGTTGAAGAGTTGGAATGGGCTCGGTGTGAAAATATGACACCTTTGTTGTTTGTTGCCCAGGGCTGTCTGATGATGAACCCCACGGAGAGGCTGACGTGTGAGCAGTTGCTGCAGCATCCGCACTTTGACAGCTGCCGCGAGGAGATGGACAGCAGCAGAGATGCTGAGAAACTTAACAGGCGGCACGAGAGGATGTCACGCAGGCGTCCACCAGGGGTAAGGGCTCAGTTTTTGTTGATTGTTGGGGTTAACTCACCACTGCCCAGCCATTTTTGATCAACATGCAACTGTAAGCCACAAGATGTGGATAATGTGCAGGCTTTAGAGCCTTATCAGTTGTATCACATTCCTTAGCAGTTACATATCACTGAGAATATTAAAGAAAGGACCAGGAGTAGGCCATTCAGCCCCTTGAGCCTGCCCCATCAATCACTAAGATCATAGTTGATCTAATTTTGGCCTCAACTCTACTTTCCTGCTTGTTCTCCACAACCCTATTTCCGTATAATTCAAACACCAGTCTGTTTTAGCTTTGAATATATTCAATCACTCAGTTTCTACTGCTCTCTGGGAGAATTCCAAAGATTCACAACCTTCTTAAGAGAATAAATTCCCCCGATCTCCATTTTGAATAAGCCACTCGATGAATTCGTGTTGATGTTTATCTTCCACCCCAAGTGTCGTCCGAGGGCAACATGGTGGCACAATGGTTAGCACAGCTGCCTCAGTACCAGGGACCTGGGTTTGATTCCTAGCTTTTATCACTGGGCAGATTCTGCACATTCTCCCCCATGTCCACGTAGGTTTCCTCCCATAGTCTGAAAGACGTGCTGATTAGGTGCACTGGCCATGCTAAATTCTCCCTCAGTGTACCCAAACAGGTGCCAGATTGTGGCAACGGGGGGATTTTCATAGTAACATCATTGCAGTGTTCATGTAAGCCTTCTTGTGACTAATAAATAAACTTTAACTTTAAAATTTTTACTAATTCTGTATGCCCTCCTTGGTCAGCAGCTGCTAGCCCCAGTCCAAAGTTTGATTTTCTAAAAGGTAGTGCTGGAAATATGAGAATTTTAGAAGAGATTGTATGTGAACCTGCTGTTGGTATCAAGGCCTTCACTACAGAAAGAAACTGTATTCATATGACTGCTCTTCAATGATATTCTATCTGATGTTTAAATGGTGACATGGTCTCTGCCTCAATCACTAACCTGTAGCACACTCCACAGCCTCAAAACTTAAAACTTTCTTCTCTCTATCCTAAAGAGTTTGCACTTAATCCTGTATCTACAGTGCCTCATTCTGTGCCAGCCCATGACTCTTGCCTCCCATTCGCAAGGTTGTGGTGTGGGTTCTATTCTCAGGACTTGAGCACAAATATCAAGGCTGACTCTGCAGCACTGAGGAAGTGTTGGGGAGATGGTGGTGCAGTGGAACTGTCACTGGGTTAGTAATCCGGAGGCCCAGACTAGTGTTGTGGGGAACAAATCCCACCTCAAAAGCTAGTGAAATTTAAATTCAATTAATAAAGTCTGGAATTAAAGCCTAGTCTCAGTGGTTTACTGGTCATGATTACTGTCGATTGTTGTAAAAACCCATCTGGTTCACTATTATCCCTCGGAAGGAAATCTGCCATCCTTACCTAGTCACCTACATACGACTCCAGACCCACCATAATGTGGCTTGCTCTTTGAAATGGCTAAGCGAGACACATTCAAAAAAATCATAGAATCCCTACAGTGCAGAAGGAGGCCATTTGGCTCATCGAGCCTGCACTGACCACAATCCCATCCAGGCCCTCCCCCGTAACCCCACCTGTTTACCCCTGACACAAAGACAATTTAGCATTGGCCAGACAATCTAACCTGCACATCTTTGGACTGTGGGAGGAAACCAGGGGACCCAGAGGATACTCCCAGAGACATGGGGAGAACATGCAAACTCCACACAGACACCTGAGGTCAGAATTGAACCCATGTCCCTGGTACTGTGAGGCTGCAGTGCTAACCACTGCTACCATACTGTCCTCTGCCACTGTGCTACCCTCTGGGTTGCAGTGTCTCCAATATTACAATGACTGCACTTCTGAAGTACCTCTTTCTGTCTGAGATATTTCATAGTTGTGAAGGGTGCTGTACAAATGCTTTGCATATTTTTGTTGAATTACTGGAAATTATCAGTTTCTATTGCTCTGTCCATTCTTTAATAATTTCTAAATGCCTTTATCAAATCACTGCTTAATCTCCTCCGTTTTAACAAAAACATTTGTAAGTTTTTTTTTCCTCAGTCCCTGAACTTCCTCATCCTGCTGAATCAGCACTGTACCCTCTATATTGCCTCAACATACTTTTGATAATGTAGCATCCCAAACTGCATGCACTACCTCAACTATGATCCTCAAAGTTTTGCACACATTCTCAGTTTCCAATATGACCAGGTGAGAAGAGATAGAATGGCTCCCCTCTCTGTCTCTCAGATGACCCTAACAGGTGTTTTTTTTTAAAAAATAATTTGCCAAATTGGTCCACACCCAGCTGACTATACAGATTATGTCTGGATGTTTTGTAAATGGTTTAGGAGAGTGGTCATTAGCACTCCTCTTGGCCCTGGTGGGCTACTTTCTAAGACAACCTGATTCAATGTTGATCACTGAACTATAGAATGGAAACCCTACAGTGCAGGAGGCCATTTGGCCCATCAAGTCTGCACCAACAACAATCTCACCTAGTCGCAATCCCCATAACCCCATGTATTTACCCTGCTAATCCCGAGACAATTTATCATGGACAATCCATCTAACCTTTATATCTTTGGAATGTGGGAGGAAGCCTACGCAGACGTGGGGAGAACATGCAAACTCCACACAGACAATGACTTGAGTCAGAATTGAAGCCAATGTTGAGAGGCAGCAGAGCTAACCACTCTGCCATTGTCTGCCCTTTTTAATTTGTAGAATATGGTTATGTGAATTTTCAGCTATCTTATCTGCTTTATAAATCACTTAAAAATGCTGTCCTTTCACTAGTTTTAAACTTGCGTGCTTTCACCACTCAATCATAGAATCCCTACAGTGCAGGAGGCCATTCGGCCCATCAAGTCCACACTGACAACAATCTCACCCAGGCCCTATCCCTATAATCCTGCATATCTTTCCCACTAATCCCTCTAACCAACGCATCCCGAGACACTAAGGGGCAATTTAGTATAGCCAGTCAACCTAACCCACGCACCTTCGGAGTGTGGGGGTAAGTAAAATGATTTCAAATATAAAAGATTTATTACACCATTACACTTCAATTTTTTTCTATATCTCTTGCCATGAGGTATTATTGCTTGACTATTAATCCAGAAACTCAGCTAATGTTCTGGGGACTTGGGTTCAAATCTCGCCATAGCAGATGATGGAATTTGAATTCAATAAAAAAAAAACCTGGAATTAAGAATCTACTGATGACCAGAAACCATTGTCGATAATTGGAAAAACCCATCTGGTTTGCTGATGTCCTTACCTGGTCTGGCCTACATGTGACTCCAGAGCCAAGGCAATGCGGTTGACTCTCGGGCAACTAGGGATGGGCAATAAATGCTGGCCCAGTCAAGGTCCCATGAATGGATTAAAAAAAACTGTAATCTATTTACTTTCTTAATGGTCTTATCCACTGGAATATCTTCTACATCTGAATATTCAAATTCCTCCTCTTCCACATAACTCAGCCATCCCAATTCAAAGATTAATTATTAACTTAATTTTTCTACCAAAACAGGATGGCACAGTGGTTAGCAGTGCTGCCTCACAGCTCTAGGGACCTGGGTTTGATTTTTGGCTTGGGTTACTGTCTGTATGGAATTTGCACGTTCTCCCTGTATCTGTGTGGGTTTCCTCCAGGTGCTCTGGTTTCCTCCCAATGCTGCATTGGCCATGCTAAATTTCCTCTTAGTATCCCAGGATGCTTAGGTTAGAGGGGTAAATATGAGAGGTTACGGGGTTAGGACCTGGGTAGGATTGTTGTCGATGGTCTGAATGGCCTCCTACACTTAAGGGTCTCCATGATTCTATGATACTACTTCACAATTACTGGCATTGAATGCCATTTGCAACATTTTCTGTCCATTGCATCCCCTTGGCCAAATTAGTGGGAAGCGCCTTGTTTCTACTTAGTCAGGTCACCTATTTTCCTAACTTCTATAATCCTTGACATTGCACTCTTCAACCTAAAATCCAGATTGAACCACTGCCTTGTCTCCCTGCTCAGGCAATGTCATGTCACACTACTGGTACCTCTGACAGTGCAGCATTCTCTCTGGCCTGGAACAAAGTGTCTGCCTCTGTGTGCTAATGTCCCAGGTAAACACTCAACCCAGTAAGGTTCCTTGTTGCAACAGACCAGGAACCATTCCTCGACTGAGCAGTTAGTCTGGGAAAAATAGGTGGAAGATAGATCTTGGCTCTTTTGGGGTCAGGAATGGGTTAGTATTTCTGCTCTTCATCACCATTCAGTGGTCCCTGTTGGAAAATGCATTGTATGTGTGAGAACTGCTGTGATCCTCAAGACCAAATAGATTGCATAATAAGAAAAGGCCAAGTGTGTGATTGTACCACTTTAATTTGTTTTTCTCTCCTAGCTCCAGTATCTGCCTCAGCTAACCAACAGCAACATCTCGCCAGCACCCGAGACCAAGAAGCATCAGCGGAACAAGTATGACCATCACTTGCCCAACATCTGACTATATGGCAGCAAAAGCCAGAGAGCCCAGCCAAACACCCATCTGCACCTCCAAAACTTTCACACCAAGTGGAACTCCTGACAAATCGCTTCCAATCCCACTGTGCATTTAAAGGGACCTGGTCATTCATTTGAGGGCATTTAAGGAGTGGGGATGGGTTGGGTGCTGGAGAGGAACTTGTGTACTTGATAAGAAATTGCACTCTTAATTTGGCAGCATTTTTGCGCAGGAAGTCCAACTCCCACATGAATGTCAGTTTCATCAAGTCATGTGAAAGACCTGTGCTGATATTGCAATATGTGGTTGGTAGAGTCTGCCTGACAAATAAGTAGTAGTTCTCCCAATGGCCAGGCCCCTTTCTTAATATGTGAAGATAGATATGAGACATACAGCCAAAGTGGTGACCTACTCACAATACATTTGTACCTTTTTTGGTTTGCAAGTTTTTTTTATAGGCCAGTAAATCCACAAATGGCAGTCTTCCTAGTCGATTTGAGAATGGACTTCTTTTTAGTAAGAAGACAATGATGTTGACATTTCAGAAGTTATAGCACTGGGCCAACTACTGGCCAGAACGTGCAGTGAGTGTTGACATAGCAAAATTGAATAGGAATGTTGACATAGCAATTTACCCTGGGAAACATTGGCTGAAAGGTTTGACCAAAAATCATTTCAGGAGAAAGTAAGCTTTTATTGATGGCAAGTGCCTTACATCCAATATATGATTTTTAAAGAACCCAAAACAATCAGATTCTCAGGTCAGACTCATCAAATCCCTATAGTGCAGAAAAAGGCCATTTGGACCATCAAGCCTGCACTGACAACAATCCCATCTTATCCCCATTATCCCACATACTTACCCTGCTAATCCCCCTCCTGACAGTAAGGGACAATTTACCATAGCCAATCAATCTGCACATCTTTGTAGTATGGGAGGAGACCAGAGCACCCGGCAGAAACCCACACAGACACAGGGAGAATAACTGGTGTTTGCAGAGTCACTCAAGGCCAGAATGGAACCCAGGTCCCTGAGGCTGTGAGGCAGCAGTGCTAACCACTGTGATTCCTAAAATGGTGTTGGTGGTATTATGCACGTGCCTCGATCCTGAACATCTAACCAACCTTTCAAATGCTCTGGGTTCTCTCTCACCTGGGTTTGGATAGGTGACTGATGTGGCTTCAAACCCCCATTATTTCAGCTTTTGAAGTAAAATCCATTATTCCAACTGGAATTTAAAACTGGGACAAGTCTCTGATTACTTAATTTTTTCCAAAAGTGACAGCAGTAACGATTTCAAATATACAGCATTTATGAATTCAATTTTATTCATACGCACCATTTCTGCATCTAATTCAGGAGTGGGAGGAGGTCTCCCAGGTGAAGCTACCCCTTTGCCTGGGTGGGGACCACAGGTGGGAAGGAATTAATTAAGAATTCATTACAGTGGAATGTGGGACTGGTAGAGGAAAAGTTTTGGCAAAGCCAAAATTGATTACATTTCCCTTGCGCCTCCTTTCCACATGGTTGGTGGAGCCAATGTGATAGCTATGCTAGCACTGACTTTGCAACACGGTGCTTGAAGGAGGAATGATCTTCCTACTGACCCTGATTATACAGAAGCAGAGTGTAGCTTCACTAGCAACTGACACAATTCCCCAGTAAGAAGCCTGAAGAAGGAGCCTGAGACTCCGAAAGCTTGTGCTACCAAATAAATCTTTAACCTAGTATTGTGAGACTTCTTACTGTGCTTACCCCAGTCCAACACCGGCATCTCCACATCACAATTCCCCAGGGCAACCACCTAGCAATAAAACGATGGTATAAAGAGTGAACTAAGAACTACACAGTCACAAAACTGGGTAGGTTTGGGCAGGCCCTTTAGTTGCCCAATCAAGCAAGAATCTAACCCCTTTCCCCCACCAGCATCCAACTATTGAGTGACTCCCGGGCCATTGCCCCAACAAGAGGGGCAAAGATGTGTGTGTTAAGTTGATTATCCATGTTAAATTAACCTTAATAGCAGGGAGATTAGTGGGGTAAATGTGCGGTTACAGTGCACAGGTGGAATTGTGGTCAGTGCAGAATAGATGGGCTGTAGGGATTCTAAGAGCAAGTCAAATAACATGAGATGGCCTAGCCTCTTCTGTGAATGTCATGGGTTCTGGCTGGATTAGGTTATATGTTATGTTCAACGTGACTGAGGGTGGGCTGGAGTCTTGAGTTTTATCATTGCTCCTGGTTTATTTAATACAACCTACTCCACACTGATTGGAGTAAAAGAAACATTCGCTCATGATGTGGATTGGTCTCTGCCTCGCGGATAGTCCCACCCTTCATTCACGCTTTGCAAGTCAGAAGATGGGGTTCTCACTTCCCACTCACTACAATTGTTTGACTTTACTTCCCAGCCACAAGTATATTGTTATTGGAAATCTTGCTATGCATAAATTGGCTGTCACATTTCCTACATTATATAACAGTGACTACACTTTAAATGTAAAGGTGGATCTCCTGGATACTGCTAAGAGCAGCTTAGAGCAAACTCATTTTAAAAAAGAGTGTGCTTGACAATTTACTCTGGGCACTTTTCATTGATTGGAGATGGGGAAGATGGCTGTTTGACTGGTGGGTGATTGGAGATGGGAGATCATGTGATGGAACCTCCAGGAATATATCCAAAGTTGATTGGGAACCCCAAGTTGTGTGTGAATTGTGTGTGTGTGTGGCGAGTAAATCAGTCCCTAAACTGAACGTGCCCTTTTGATTTGGGGTAAAGACACCGTAAGTCTGAAATGGCTTTTCGGGAGACCTATACAATTAGACCTACTCTTCCTAGCCTTGCATATGGTTTTCTTTTGCAGAACATATCAAACTCCTTTTTTTGTCATTCCTATCGTCCCTTGTCAAAGTTCTAGCTCTAAGAGATCAGTTGCACATCCTGATACTGACCAACAAACCAAGTAGCCGTAGCTGATAGGATGCAGGTGGCTGGAATGAGGATGGGACCTATAATGTAGTGAGAAGTATTATTACGCTGAGCTCTGGCTGACATATTTTCAGTGGTAAAGACGGAGGGTGGTGGGGGCAGTTGGTAAAGAGAATCTAATGAGTCATTAATAATATAAATAAAAGATCAGACATTGCAGTTTAAATTGAAACAGTGAGAGAGCACCAAGCACAGTCTCTACTTTCTTTGACTAGTTCCCTCTCTCTACAGTCATTTCTAGGCTGCTTGGATTATTGGTGAATGATGTGCATTGACCAAATGGGTTATGGAAGACTGGCTTTATGGAACTGGATTCAACATACTGTATAGTGAGTAGCTGGCCAGTCTTGAAACTTGTTTGGTCCCAATGCTGATGTTTTGTCTCATAAATCAGCCAGTTTCCTAGTTCAGCCTCATTCCTGCCCCCTCTTGGAGCCAATCCATATATACAACGAAGGCCCAGCCCAGGTAGGCACAGGATGCTTTTGTATAATATTAAACCTGTTTCTTTTAAACTAAACTGAACAATTGTTTTCTTTTAATAAAAGCAAATTACAGCAGATGCTGGAGAATGAAACAAAAAGAGAAAATGCTAGAAAATCTCAGAAGTTCTTGACAGCATCTTTAGAGAGAGAAACAGAGCTAGCATTTCATAGATCGCGGAATCATAGAATCTCTATAGGACAGAGGGCGGCCATTCAGCCCAACAAGCCTGCATCGACAACAATCCCACCCTAACCCCATATATTTACCCTGCTAATCTCGCTGAAACTAGGGTTAATTTAATATAGCCAATCATCTAACTAGCATGTCTTTTGGACTGTGGGAGGAAACCGGAGCACCCAGAGGAAACCCATGCAGACACGAGGAGAACATGCAAACTCCACACAGTTAGTGACCTGAGGTTGGAACTGAACCCAGGTCCCTGGCGCTATGAGGTAGCAGTTGCCAATCACTGGCATTGTTTCTGTTTTGGGACTCCCTTAACTAAAGACAATGGGAATCATTTCAGCCTTCATCATTACACATCCTGCATCACCCATCTTTCCCTTCGCATTCAGCATTGGAAATAACAAGGTGACTGTTGAAGCACTATTTTTTGCTTTTGGATGAGATGTTAAACAACATCTGCACCCTCAGGTGGGTATAAATGATCCCGTGGCACTACTTCAAAAAAAGAGTGAGTTTCTCCCTGGTGATCAATATTTATCCCCAGTCGACATCACAAAACCATGTGGCTGTGAACAGGGGTGGTACAGTGGTTAGCACAGCTGCCAGGGACCCGGGTTCAATTCTGTCCTTGGGTGATTGTCTGTGTGGAATTTGCACGTTCTTCCCCATGACTGCATGGGTTTCCTCTGGGTGCTCCAGTTTCCTCCCACAGTCCGAAGATGCGCAGGTTAGATGGATTGGCCGTGCTAAATTGCCCCTTAGTGTCCAAAGATGTGTGGGTTAGGTAGATTGGCGCCATCTTGAATTTACTTTGCCCCTTAGTGTCAGGATATGACAGGGATAGGGTCTGGGTGGGACTGTACTTGGTGTGCAGGCTCGATGGGCCGAATGCCGCCCTCCTGCACTGTGGGGTTTCTATGAATTAAAGAAAATCAAACAGCCTCAATGTTTCAGCAGTCTTACACCACTGGCACTGTACAGATGCAATAATGTCATACTGCCTTTTGGTGATGCTACTGAGCAATAAACCATTATAAGTTTATCACTGACACTGTGAGGCTGTTAGATGCTACTGCAGCTGCTTCCTCCCATCAGAAGGTGGCGGAGTCTGTGGATAATATGTGTAAGTGTAAGGCAACAATACAAAATACTGTTGATGCTGGAATCTGAAATAAAAAGAGAATGTGAGAGAGTTTCAGCAGCTTAGGAATCCAAGTGGCCTGTAAATATTGAGAGGGTGTTTGGCGTTGAAATCAGAAGGTATGTTCAAGTGCTCTGTCTGATGGCCAGCCCAAGAACTGTACCTTATTGTTTTAACAGAAGTTAAAATGCATCAAAGGAATGTACCACCATTTTATTATTCAGAGAAAGGAGAACTAATGTTCATATTTCCCAATCCATCTCTCTCTCCTCTGCTGGATTTACAGTTTAAAAACATTGCAAGATTTTTTAAATTTTACTTATTAGCTTATTTATCATAAGTAGGCTTACATAAGAACATAAGAACATAAGAAATAGGAGCAGGAGTAGGCCATCTAGCCCTTCGAGCCTGCCCCGCCATTCAATAAGATCATGGCTGATCTGTCGTGGCTCAGTTCCACTTTCCCGCCCTCTCCCCATAACCCTTAATCCCCTCTCTTATCAAGAACCCATCAACCTGCTTCTTAAAAATATTTAGCGAGGCAGCCTCCACCACTTCAACGGGCAGAGAATTCCAGAGATTCACCACCCTTTGAGTGAAGAAGTTCCTCCTCAACTCCGTTCTAAACCGCCTCCCCTTTATCTTGAGGCTGTGCCCCCTAGTCCTACTGTCTTTTTTGAGCGGGAAGAGTCTCTCCACCTCTATCCTATCCATCCCATTCATCATCTTATACGTCTCAATGAGATCTCCCCTCATTCTTCTAAACTCTAACGAGTACAAGCCTAGTTTATTCAGCCTCTCCTCATAGCTCAATCCCCTCAACTCCGGTATCAGCCTAGTAAACCTCCTCTGCACTCCCTCCAGGGCCAAAATATCCTTGCGTAAGTACGGCGCCCAAAACTGCACACAGTACTCCAGCTGCGGCCTCACCAATGCCCTATACAGCTGCAGCAAGACCTCCCTACTTTTATATTCAATCCCCCTCGCTATGAAGGCCAGCATCCCATTCGCCTTCCTGACCACCTGCTGCACCTGCAAGCTGGGTTTTTGCGACTCATGCACAAGGACCCCGAGGTCCCTCTGCACCGTCGCCTGCTGCAGTTTTTCGCCACGTAAGTAATAGTCCTTCCTACCATTCTTCCTACCAAAGTGGACCACCTCACACTTGCCAACATTAAATTCCATTTGCCATTTCCTGGCCCATTCGCCCAGCCTATCTAGATCCTTCTGCAGACTCTCCACACCCTCCGCACAATTTGCCTTTCCCCCAATCTTGGTGTCATCAGCAAATTTCGACACCCTGCACTCGGTTCCCTCCTCCAGATCATCTATATAAATGGTAAATAGCTGAGGCCCCAGCACCGACCCCTGGGGCACCCCACTAGTCACCAACCGCCAATCCGAATAGCACCCATTGACCCCCACTCTCTGCCTCCTATTTGACAACCAATCCTCTATCCACGCTAACACCCTACCCCCAACTCCATGTCCCCTGACCTTCTGCAATAACCTCTTGTGAGGTACCTTGTCAAACGCCTTCTGAAAATCCAGAAAGACCACATCCACCGGCTCTCCTCTATCCACTGCCCTAGACACATCCTCATAGAACTCCAGTAAATTTGTCAGACACGACTTCCCTTTAATGAAACCGTGTTGCGTCTGCCCTATCAAGCAATTCCCTTCAAGATGCCTCGCAATTTCCTCCTTAATGACGGATTCCAACATTTTACCTACCACAGACGTTAAACTAACCGGCCTATAATTCCCTGCCTTTTGCCTGGCACCCTTCTTAAACAACGGCGTAACATTAGCCGTTTTCCAATCTTCCGGCACTTCCCCGGAATCCAGCGACGTCTGGAAAATAACCACCAAGGCATCCACTATAACCTCCGCCATTTCTTTCAGAACCCTCGGATGCATTCCATCCGGTCCTGGGGACTTGTCCACAATCAGCCCCTCCAGTCTGTCGAGCACCACCTCTCTAGTAACAGTAATGTCATTAAGACCCTCCAGTCCTATACACTTACAATAACACTGTAATGAAATTACTGTGAAAATTCCCTAGTCGCCACACTCTGGCGCCTGTTTGGGTACGCTGAAGAAAAGTTAGCATAGCCAATGCACCAAACTAGCATGTCTTTTGTGCTGTGGGAGGAAACAGGAGCACCTGGAGGAAACCCATACAGACACAGGGAGAATGTGCAAATTCCACACAAGCAGTGACCCAAGGTGGGAATCGAACCCGGGTCCCTGGCACCGAGGCAATGCTAACCATTGTGTCACGGGCAACACATTGAGTCAGAACATTGTGGGTTCAAAGTCACCCGTTCCAGAAACTTGAGCACACTATCCACTCCAAAGGAATGCTGCAGGGTCGAGGTGCCATCTTTCAGATGAGTAGCTAAACCAAGACTCTGTCAGATGCCAGCGAAATTCCATGCAGCAGCATTGAAAAAAAATGAGGAGTTCTTCCCCAGTGTCCTTGATCATATTTAGCCCTTAGCCATCACTAAAGTAGATTATTACATTGTCATTAGTGGGAGTATGCTATGTGCAAATTGACTGCCGCTTCCTACATTACAACAGCAAATACACTTCTATAGTACTTCATCACTTTGCTGAGCGCTTTGGGATGTCCGACTTTTTATAAATGCAAGTATTTTATAATGCTTGCTCTGTTATTAAGATGCCAGCTTTAGCTGTCAGCGCAGCTAACATAATCATGAATGGCCAAAGTCAAAAGATCACACAGGGAACCACACAGCCTAATACAAAAATAAGTGCTTACAACGTACATCCTGGATGAGGAACCTCTTTTAGAAGTGAGCCATTGTACAGCTTCACATGCACGAGCAACAGATTGACTTCATGCTAGTGGTTGGTAACTGTACAGAACAGACAAGTTGTGCAACAGAGCAAGTATGAGCCAATGTCACTCCTTTTACTCCCATATAATCAACTCTGATTTAGCTAATTGTTCTTCCCTATAAATATATCACTGTGTAGAAAGTAGAGTAGTGTCTTACTGGCAAACTCCCGATCTACCACGCTTACTTCAACAACACAGAGTGCACTTGCAGCCTCATGAAAGAAACACCAGAGTAGGCCAATTTAAGATTGTCAGTCAGGCTGACAGTGTGGCACATTTGCGTGTACTGGAGCCTACATATTATCAAGTTTAAAGTTTATTAATTATGCAGTTAAGTTACTGTGAAAATCCCCTCATCGCCACACTCCACCCTGCTGTCTGTTCGGGTACAACAAGTGAGAATTTAGCATAGCCAATGCACCTAACCAGCCTGTCTTTCTGACTGTGGGAGGACACCCAAGCACCTGGAGGAAACCCATGCCAACATGGGAAGAACATGCAGACTCTGTACAGACAGTGATCCAAGACAGGAATCAAACCCAGGTCACAGGCATTGTGAGACAGCAGTGTTAACTACTGTGCTGCCCATACGTAAGGCCCTGCTCTTTGGCAGACAGAAAGAACACGTACACGCATTGCACTTGTTTCAGTTAAAGGTGACAACCATTTGCTGATTCATTCCCCGGGGCAATGCCTTAACCAAATGGGATCAAGCTATCTGGTTTAAATTTCAAACAATGCTTGCCAATTATCTGTCAGTCACCATTAACTGGTGTATTCTCCATGACAACACCTCAACCAGAGTCCACTTGCCAGGCAATCAGCATTCTCTCCACATACAGTAAAAATTGATGTTTTCCTCTCAAACTTGTACTCGTGTGAAATGTTCTGATGAGGGCAAGACGGAAAGGTCAACATGTCTCCTTCCTCAGCAACGCTCAAGTTCTGTGCTACCAAACAATGAATTCAAAAATCGTTTCCTTATTCTATTACTGGACCAAAGACAGTGCAGACTCGATGGGCCAAATGGCCTTCTTTTGCACTGCAGAGATTCTATGGCATTCAGTACTGACTTGCAGATATGGGAACAGCAGATCACTTAGCACCTTGAGCTGCTTCTGCCATTCAACAAGATTATGGCTGTTCTCTGACCTAACTCCATGTACCTGCTTTTGCACCATATGGCTCTGATTAACCAAAGCCTATCAATCTCAGATTTAAAACTAACCACTGAGTCAGCACCAACTGCCATTTGCAGCAGAAGGTCAAACTTCCACCTTTTGCGTGTAAATTTTTTTCTAACTTTCCTCCTGAAAGACTTTTACGACCTCGCTGCTCTCACTTTGAGATGTATCAGCAAGCTAATAATGACAGATTTCCCAGGTTTGAGGGCAGGGCTCATTTCTATACTTTCCAATCACTTTCTCATGTTGAACATCGAAGAAAGACTGCATTGTAAGTGTTACATTACCAAGAAATTGATCTGCATAATTCCGTTCGGAAATGCTCAACATTATTGCAATGGCAATTGGACCCTTGGTTTTGGGCTTCCCTTCAATCACAGAAAAATCACTGACATTATCACAGAATCCCTACAGTGCAGAGAGGGGCCATTTGTCCCATCAAGTCTGTACTGACCCACATTTTTTATTTTATCTAGTCCCATAACCCACTAATCCCCCTAAACTGCACATCTTCGGACACTAAGGGGCCATTTAGCATAGCCAATCCACCTAACCACCACATCTTTGGATAGTGGAAGGAAATCAAAGCACCTGGAGGAAACCCACGCAGACACTGGCAGAACGTGCAGATTCCACACAGTCACCTAAGACCAGAATTGAACGTGAGTCCCTGGCACTGTGACACAGCAGTGCTAACCATTGTGCCGTTGTGCTGCCCTGTCAACTTGCTGTTTTGGCATTAAGTTGTTTGGCTCTACGCAAATGGAACTTCTTACCACACAGAACTGTTGTTCCTTTGCAGACTAAGGGTGGCATAGTGGTAGCACTGTTGTCTCACAGCACTAGGGATCCAGGTTCTATTCCTGCCTCAGGTGACTGTGTGGAGTTTACATATTCTCCCTGTGTGTGCGTGGGTTTCCTCTGGGTGCTCCGGTTTCCTCCCTCACTCCAAAGATGTGCTGGTTGGATTGATAGGCCATGCTGATTGATTGTGCCAGGGGGATTGCAGGGTAAATCCATGGGGCCTGGGTGGGATTGCTGTCAGTGCAGGCTACATGGAATTTATGAATTGATTAAATAATGGCTGATGTTCGACATCAACTTTACTTTCCTCCCAATATCCCATCATTCCCCTCATGCCCAAAACTCTATCAATATCAGTCTTAAATATATTTATCAAGTGAGCAACTATAGACCACTGGGGTAGAGATTTGCAAAGATTCACAACTTCAGTGGTGGAGAAACTTCTGTTGATCTCAGTCCTAAATGGCTGGCCCCCTCATCCTGAAACAATGCCCCCAATTTCTTCGCTCTCCAACTCTGGGAAACAAGCTCTCAGCATCCATTCTGTCAAGCCCTCTCAGGAATACTGGGTGTCTGAGTTTGTAATGTATCTCTTAATCAGCATCATTACTGGAGTTGAGCTCTAAAATTTGGACAATGTTAATCAAAAGCTGATTGAACCCTGCGAATTCCAGTCAACAGTCGTAAGTTTGGGCTTTTATTTTTCAGTGTTGAAATTCACAGGGAAAGTGTTTCTACTGAATTATCCGATCATTTATCCTCCTGTTTATATCAACACAAGAGGCCTTTTCCTCAAGTTGTCTCCAACAGCAGCAGAAATTATGGCAACAAGGGACTCATAATAATATGCACTGGGAAAAGGAAATGGTTTCTGTGCCTCTGGGCCCATCACATCGACACAATGTATCAAATTTAGAAAAAAACAGGAATGTTACCTGGGAATTGTGAGGCAATCTGACACATTATTATCCTTGCATCATTGCCCCTCTCCTTTAAAAGACCATATTGCTATCTCACCTATCCCCGTAACTTTTAATAACGTGTCTAATGTATGTTTCCCAATCTCCATTTAAAATTTCAATTGACCCCCAGCCTCAATGGTTATTTCCACTTTTCTAAATTGCCACTTGAAGAAGTCCTGCTCCCTGAAGAAGAGTCATATGGACTCGAAATGCTGTTTCTCTCTCCACAGGTGCTGACTGACCTGCTGGGTCTTATCCAGCATTTTCTGTTTTGATATCAAACTTCCACTACCTTTTGTGTAAAGAAGTGCTCAATCCGCTCAATTATACCCCTAGGGGATAAATTACCACTAGGTGAGGCAATGACACGGCGGTATTTCCGCTCGACTATTAATCCAGAGACCCAGGGGAATGCTCTAGGAACCCAAGTTCAAATCTCAACACGGTAGATGGTGAAATTTAAATTTTGTACAATTCTGGAATTAAAAATCTAGTGACGGCCATTAACCAGTGTTGTAAAAACCCATCTAGTTCAGGAACGTCCTTTAGGAAAGAAATCTGTCGTCCTCATCAGTCTGGCCTACATGCGACTCCAGAGCCATAGCAATGTGTGGTTGACTCTTAAATGCCCTCAGGGATGGGCAATAAATGCTGGCCATGTCAGTGACGCCCACATCCCACAAATGAATGCGTATATCTAATTTTAGTGTTATGTTCCCCTTGTGCTGGATTTCCTCATAGTTTCTCTTTATCTATCCATCAACTCCTTTAATCATCTTAGATTCAATTAGTTCATAATATTTTATACTCAAGGGAAGACAGGCTTGGTCTATGCAGCATGTCCTCATAATTATCTCTGATCCTGGACCTTGTTGGCTCGAATCTATGGACTGTACATGACGGAGGCAGAGCTGTTTGCCTGCGGTCCTATAATGTCAGAAACAACGCGAGTCCGGAACTACGCCCATAACTTTTCAAAATCGACAAGATGGCCCATCAGAAAACCTGAATCTTCTGAAGATACAAAGGCATAAAAGTCACTTGTCCACACTGTCTGTGTGGTGTTTGCATATTCTCCCCGTGTCTGTGTGTTTCCTCCGAGTGCTCAGGTTTTCTCCCACAGTACAAAGATGTGTGGGTTGGGTGGACTGGCCATGCTAATTTGCCTCTCAGTGTCAGGGGGACTAGCTAGGGTAAATGCTTGGTGTTATGGGGATAGGGCATAGGTGGGATTGTGGTCGGTGAGGACTCGATGGGCCAAATGGCCTCCTTCTGCACTGTAGGGATTCTATGAACAGGAGCGTTAAAAAGCAAAATGATATTAAACTAGAAAACCAAAAGCTTGCTCAAAAAGGTAGATTTTAAGATGGAACTCGAGAGTGGAGAGATTTAGAGAGGGGATTCTAGAGCTTGGGGCCCACACTGCTAAGATACAGACACCTTAGGTGGAGTAATAAAAATCAGGGATGCTCAAGAGGGTAGAATTATAGGACTGCAGATATCTTGGAGTTTTGTGGGTCTAAAGCAGAGGTTCCCATCTAGTGTGCTGTGGCATTGGTGTGCCATAAGGGTCCCACAAGTGTGCTGCAAAATAAGATTTAAAACGATTAAACATAAATATAAATAAGCTAAATTTAACCTTTGTTTTCAGCCCCATGGTCAGCATCTCCAGGTGAGGATGAACTTCAGGCCTCCACACACACACGTTGGCTGGGAATGGGCCGCACAGGTGAGGTTTGGATTTTGTCCATTTGCTCTCGTGCACGGGCGTAACCAATGCATAAAATCAGAACTGCCCTTGGCCCAACTGTGCACACACGGTTTGGATTACCAACATAAAACATTCCGAACCACACCTGTGCCCCTTTTCTGACTGACACATGCACAGGAAATCCCAGGTTCTTTGGGAATTGGAGATGCTGACCACAGGGGGTTGAAGACAAAGGCCCCATGAGCCTGTGCAAAAACACAAAATGGGCTCAAAATCCTGGGAGAGGCGAGGGAGACATACAGAGGTTGGAAAGAAAAACAAGAGAGAAGAAAACAGGGAGAAGAAAAATAGTTCCCAGTATGGAAAGAAGATAGAGGTAAGAAACAGGAAGCAGTGAAGTTTAAGAAAAGGAGGAATGGGCTCCAATATTGTATTTGACATGCAAATGCGATAAGGCTTTCATTTTAAACTTCTAACCCAATGAAAATTGTATTAAATGTGAGTTTCCTCCAGTTTCTTCCCATATTCTGAAAGATGTGCTGGTTCGGTACATTGACCCAAACAAGCGCCAGAGTGTGGCGACTAGGGAAATTTCACAGTAACTTGATTGCAGCGTTAATATAAGCATTACTTGTGACTCAGAAATAAATAAACTTGTAAATAGCGGAGTGGCTTCCGGAGGTTTTGGAGATAAAAGGATTTTGCAAGAGGGCAGTTCAGCTGGAGCTAATAGGAGATGCACCTCAGAATTTTCTATAGTATAAAGCTGTGCCATGACGTAAAAAAAGATTGTGAACCACTGACCTCGAAGAAGATTACACAGACAAGGAGGGGATGAGTGATGGTGGAATTTGACAACAAGGATAAGAATTACAAAATCAAAACCCTCAGGTCTGCGCACAACTTTCAAATCAGGCTCATTCTGCCCTCCACCTCAGAATAAATGGTACCACTGGCAAGGAGTTAGCTCAGGGATCAAAGAGATTTTCCCAAGGCCTACTTCTTGTTTTTCTGGGACTATGTGGCTTTCAGAAATTCCTTTTCATTCTCACTAACTCCTATATTAACATAATGCAGTAGGTAAATACCATTAACTTCTGTATTTGTGTTAGGGTTTTTTTTAGGGTTTCCTTCTTTAGATAGATATGGTGAGACATTGATTGTATACATCTGCTGAAACCCTCATTCATACTTTCAATACCTCTATAATTGACAATTCTAACACACTCCTGGCTGGTCTCCCACATTCTATCCTCCTTAAGCTTGAGGTCATTCCAAACTCTACTACCTGGGCCTTATAGAATCCTATAATGCAGAAGGAGGCCACTCGGCCATCGAATCTGCACCAACCAGAATCCCACCCAGGCCCTATCCCCATGACACCATGAATTTACCCTAGCTAGTCCCCCTGACACTAAGGAGCAATTTAGCATGGCCAATGCATGTAACCAGCATGTCTTTCGGATTGTGGGAGGAAACCGGAGCACCCGGAGGAAACCCATGCAGACACGGGGAGAATGTGCAGACTCCGCACAGACAGTGACCCAAGCAGGGAATTGAACCCAGGTCCCTGGTGCTGTGAGGTTGCAGTGCTAATCACTGTGCCACCCATGTTCAGATGCAGCCAGATCAGATAGAAAGAAAATTGTGTATGCCAGGTGCACAGAAGTCAAATATTTAGCATAGATCTCCCTTGGCTTTTCTACCGCTTCAAAATGACACGAAAAGCTCTGTACTCTTCCTTATACAACAGGCATAAACCTGATGTATTTCCCAGCAGCATGTGCTCTTTAATCCTTTTCAAAATGGTGTGTTGCCTTCCAACTAAGTGAAGAAGCCCACACCATTCGCCCTTCCCTGTCTCCAAAACTCTCAAAAAAATTCCGTGAAGATCGCAGATGTGAGTGGGTCAATATACTGTGATCTGGCACTTAATTGTGATTCCAGGTCTGTGCTGAATTAGTCAAAATGAATCAGGAAGATCACCACTGATCTCCCTGTCACAAACTGGTCACTGGTATAAGGGGGAAAAAAACACAACCTTAGATACAACACTAAAGTTAGGAGTCCCATTCATATGCAAATTAGAACACGCACAAAATCCAAACCTTTTAACAAAAAAAAAATTTAAATACCACGGACAGGAAAATTCCAGTCACTGAGTCTGCACCAACTCTCTAACAGAGTATCTTACGCTCCCCCCCACCCTATCCCTGTAACCCCACAGTTTTTTTTATTTCAAAAATATACTTTATTTATAAAAAACTCTCAAATAAACCATTGCAAACTGACTTATCTAAAACTTACAAACAATGCAGAAAAAGTCATTTTTACAGTCCCATACAATCTTAGTTACACAACATTACATTCACTACATTTCAAAACTTACATGCCTCAGATTTTACTACATGCTATTTTTCAGGCTGGCACACAGTTACGCAGGCCGAGGGTATTCTGCAGTTCCCAGGCCCTTGGCCTGCCTTGGTTGAAAGGCTTTACAGTGCGGCCTTTCCCCATTGTGCCTTTGCGGCAGCTGCCCCAAGCTTCAGCGCATCCCTCAGCACGTAGCCCTAGACCTTGGAATATGCCAGTCTGCAACAATCGGTCGGTCGAGGACAGTTCTTTCAACTGGAAGATCAGCAAGTTTTGGGTGGACCAAAGTGCGTCCTTCACCGAGCTGATGATCCTCCAGCAGCAGTTGATATTTGTCTCGGTGTGCGTCCCTGGAAACAGCCCGTAGAGCACAGATTCCTGCATCACCGAGCTGCTTGGGACAAACCTCTACAAATACCACTGCATCTCACTCCAGACCTTCTTTGCAAAGGCACGTTTCACAAGGAGGTGTGCAACCATCTCATCAGCCCCGCAGCCGCTTCAAGGGCAGCACGCGTTGATGTTGCGACCTCGAGTGTGCATAAAGGATCTGACGGGGAGTGCCCTTCTCATCACCAGCCAAGCCAGGTCAATCGAAACAAAAAAGTCCAAAAGATTTGCACTAACTCCACATCTAATGGGAGCATAAAGCCCTGTGCCAGCATCATGCAATTGTAAAATCTAATTCCTCTTTGAAACATCAGAACATTCCGTCACTGCTTCACAAAACAAACAGCAGCATCTGGGATTCCTACCTGATAATGTGCAGCCTGTAATAAATTGCCAGAGCTTGATGAGCTACCACGACCTCCGAACTTGAAATGGAGCGAGGCTAATGGAAAAAAGTGACAGTAAATAGGAGTTTAAATGCCGTCTGGATGCCAGGTTGCAAATCTTTTCCCCAAACATTTGATCGATGGGACAGTTTTTCCAGCATTTGGGGGGAAATAAATCACCTCCATGTCTTCTGTCCTTGCTGCTCTTCCAATCACATATTCTGTCCCTGGAGGGGCAACAAGATGAGGAGAGACAGAATCTGTGACCAGAGTAACAGATCCTCGCAGATTCTTCTCTCCCGCGACACACTGGTTAGCACTGCTGCCTCACCGTGCCAGGGACTCAGGTTCAATTCTGGCCTTGGGTGACTCTCTGTGTGGAGTTTGCGCATTCTCCCCGTATCTGCTTGGGTTTCCTCTGGGTGTTCCAGTTTCTTCCCACGTTCCAAAGATGTTACGTTACGTGGATTGGCCATGCTAAAATGCTCCTTAGTGCCCAAAGATGTGTAGTTAGGGGGATTAGTGGAATAAATATGTAGAGTTATGGGGATAGGGCTTGGGTAAGATGTTCTTATGGAGAATTAGTGCAGGCTCGATAGGCCAAATGGCCTCCCTCTGCACTGTAGGGATTCTATGATATATGGGGATGATTTTTCTTTCACTGGTCGCTCCCAAGCCTGAACTGGCAGTGAACCTGAAATCCAAAATTTAGCCTGAGGATAGATGTGGACAAACCGCTACCACCTGCAGGCTGCCACCAAAAAGGTTCAACGTTTAAAATTTATTTCAGGTAGTCTTCAACTTTACAACATTTGAGTTGGCAGGAACAGCACTTACAACATTTCTAAATTGACACCCCATTTTGACTTTACAACACCACATCAACAGATTCACACGTGCACATTGACATTCTGCATGACTGGATAGGCCTTTATTTGGTTGGAAAGGAATATTTTATCCTCCTTTTGGCACAACCTTCACAATTTTAATGCATTTATACACTTATGGTGTATTTAATATGTGTTCAGAGTCACAGAAGTTCAAAGTTAAACAGGCAGATTGAAGGGCTTCACTATATTCCTCACACACACACACCGAGGAACTTGTGCTAAGGTGTGTAGACGTCAAGTTTCCTCAGTGACTTGACAGGACAAGAGTTGAGGGCATTTTACATCGACTGGGCACACCGTGAATGATTTCCAGCCTTGGTTCAGGAACCAATTCCCCATTTATATCATTGCTCCTGTGAGAATATTGGCATCAATTTCTGAATTGTCAGATTAATGCATGTTTTTCAGAACCAATTGTAAGCCCAAGGACTGATTCTACTTAAATATGGAGGTAGCCTCTTTATGGGCCCAATATATGGACTGCAATTTTGAATCTGGAATGGAGAATCAGAGTGAAGGTGCAAACATGTGAAGATGTGGTTAAAGAGAGCAATTTCATTTGACAATTGCAATTTTGACATCAGCACGGTAGCGCCAGTTCGCACTGCTGCCTCACAGTGCCAGGGACCTGGGTTAGATTCCCAGCTTGGATGATTATCTGTGCGGAGTCTGCATGTTCTCTCCATGTCCGTGTGGGTTTCCTCCAGGTGCTCCGATTTCCTCCCACGATCCAAAAGACATGCAGGTTAGTGCATTGGCTGTGCTAAATTCTCCCAGTGTACCCGAACAGGCACTGGAGTGTCTCAGGGCAACTCAGGGCTTTTCACAATAACTTCATTGGAATGTTAATGTAAGCCATCTGTGACACTAATAAATAAACTTTAAAACTTTTCAGGCCTGTTGTGAAAGTACGGAAAGTGAAAATATGGTAATTAAGCAACAGATTAGCTCTGGTTTGAGTAACTAGAAGTAGTGCAGCGGACTACGAGACTAAATAAATGTTTTGTTGCAACTGAATGGAAGGATTTACGAGAGCATGTGGGATCAGCCTTGTGATATAGTGCAAAAACATCAAGAGAGGAACAATAACTGCATACGAATGAGATGCAGATGTGTGGAGTGACAAGAAAGGATAAGATCAGGAACAAGCAGGTCAGTGAAGATTGTCAAAGCACAAAAAAAGGCTAGGAAGAGGGTGAAATGGTCTGTTCATCTGTTGCAGAGACAGAGTGAGTGAAAATGTGGTGAAAGGAGTGATGGAGATAGGATGGCAAGGAAGGAGAGGAATACATAAGATGTGCCATACAGTGGCACAGTGATTAGCACTGCTACCCACAGCACAAGGGACCAGTGTTGCGTCACTGTCTGTATGGAGTTTGCACATTCTGCAGGTGCTTTGGTGTCCACCCACAGTCCAAAGATGTGCAGTTTGGGTGGTAAATTGTCCCTTAATGTTCCAAGATGTTTATGTAAGTGGATTGGCTATACTAAATTGACCCTTAGTGTCCAAAGATGGGTAGGTTAGATTAACTAGCCATGCTAAATGTGTGGGGATACAGGGACAGGGCAGGGGGGAAGGGCCTGGGTAAGATGCTCTTTCAGAGAGTCACTGCAAGCTCAATGGGCCAAATGGCCTCCTTCTACACTGCAGAGATTCTATGACCAGATCACAATAGGTGGTGAATGGCTTAAGTGGAAGAGGAATGGGTGAGTTAGAGGAGATGGAGAAAAGGTGGTCAACCTGTATTATGGTGTCCATAACCCCAAGAGAAATGAGAAGGTGAAATAAGTATTACCAGGATACTGAATTTGATGATCAACCATGACCAAAATGAATGGCGGAGCAGGATGGAAGGTCCTCCTCCTGCTTCCAGTTTCCATGTTTCTAAGTTAATTAAAGCAGAACACATGTTAAAGTGTAGGCAAAAGAGGCCACAGGCGGAATACTGCGGCCGTGCTGGTCTAAAAGCTGGAAAATCCCACCCGGCTGTCAATGGAGTTTCACACTCCCGCTTCTCCCAATTCAACCACTTACCAGAGCGGGCGCTCACTTTCCAACCAACTGCCTTGGGAGTCCAGTGAGGCACGAAGAGATAATACTGCAGCATTAATGTAAATCGAGCTGTAACACTAATAAATAAACTGTAAACTTTATTTGGTGCACTTCGGGCCTCGACGGAAAATTCGTGCGCCGCAGACGCTCGCTTGCCGCCCAATCTGCGGGAACCAATCAGCGGCAAGACGGAGCCGCCCGCACTGCGCATGCTGCAACTCACTTCTTCCCCGCCTCCGATACCTAATTGCGCATGCTCTTCATCGACACTCCGCCCGATACCTAAGTACGCATGCGCCTAACCAACACTGCTGCCAATACCTAACTGCGCATGCTCCTAACCAACTCGGCTGCCTCCCGTATATCTAATTGCGCATCCTGTTAACGGCCACTCCTCTCGATACCTAAGTACGCATGCTCCTAGCCGACCCGCCTACCAATACCTAACTGCGCGTGCTCCGAACCAACTCCTCCACCCCATACCTAAATGCGCATGCTCGTAACTAACTCCTCCTCCGATACCTAACCGGGTATGTTCGTAACTAGCTCCTCCTCCGATACCTAACTGCGCATGCTCGTATCTAACTCCCCCTCCGATACGTAACTGCGCATGCTCCTAACTAACTCCACCTCCTGATATCTAACTGCGCATGCTGCTAACTGAATCCCCGCTACCTAAGCGCGCATGTTCTCAACCGATGCCCCTCCGAAAGCTAACTGCTTGTGGTGCTAGCTGGCGCCCCCTTGCCCCACCACGCACTTAACTGCGCATGCTCCCGACCGATTCCCCGCTACCTAACTGCGCATGCGTAGTGCTTCCCGGCCTTTGGGAGCTGCGCAGGCGCGGAGTTCCGCAGGTGCTTGAGAGCGGGACGGAGGGAAAGAGAACGGTAAAAGGGAATAACCGGGGTGAAACCCGTTGAGGTGGGGGAGCGGGGTTTTTTAAACGGTAAGGCAAGGCCCCCCGCCCGGGACACGAGCGAATCCCCGCTTCCTTGTGTGCCTTGGTCCAGGCTTTGCCCCAGCCGCGTGGAGTAGGCCGCAAGCCTTTGTTATTGCGGGCTCGCGTGATGAGGCGGCCGAGCAAGAGAGCGGCAGTAGCCGGCTGGAGGTTCATGCCTAAGGCCCACAGCCGCCTAGTTGGGGAGGAGAAGGTGGTATTGGTGAACCTGTGACTGGTCAGATTGACTGGGGAAAACCAGATTTGGGAGTCGGGGTTTTTTTTATATCCCCGGTGTCGCTGCTGAGACCTGGTATTCAATCAGTCAATGGGTAGAGAAAGCGTACTTGTGGCTCTAAATCCTCAACTCCCTGTACTGAGGCAACCCCTGACCTTATAAGTGATGCATTTATTTATGTTTTGAACTGGTTACATGACACACAAGAAAGCAACTTGTCTCAAATATTATCAGCATATTCTCTTCCCTCCCTTTTTTAAATGGGTATTCCAATTAACTTCCGGTACTTGTGCCAATATTGAAGGTAACCTGAGCCCCTCGTTCCCTGGTATCTGCACTATACGAGTTGCAGGAGTGTGTCTTCCACATTTATTAATCCTTCATTTTCTGGGAATGTTGAGGCCTTCTGTAGGAATTCTACCACTGCTTTGATGACAACGGCCAACGTGGATTGAGCCTAATACATAGTCTGCTCATTGCTTTAATGAGGGATGGGTGGATGAGGGTCGGGTCATCCAGACGCGAAACGTTGGCTCTACTCTCTCCACAACTGTCAGACCTACTGAGATTTTCCAGCATTTTCTCTTTTTGTTGGCGTGTTCTTTTGACTTTTACAGAAGGAATATTTCAATCCAACTGGTTGTTTACACCAATTTCACTGTCTGTTTTTCTCCAGCAAAGTTTGGTTAAGTAGCTCTTAAAGCACCAGCAAAGTTTAGTTAGGTAGTACTTTTGGAATTTGGGTTGTATCATGAGGCTATTTGCATCCTGGTACTCAAGATGTGTTCACATTAAAATAAAATGCTCAGATTCCTCAGTAAGTTGATTAACTGAGCAATACAGAATCTCCAGTTTAATACCTAGTAATGGCCCAAACACAGCCCAGAACACCAGTTAAACCAAGACAGAGGCATAGTCCTGGGGAAGGAGAGAGATCAATTGTGCTCCTGACACTAAGCCAATAATTGTTGCTGGAAAACAAATATGTGGATGTTAGAACTGCATTTGGCTCAAGTGCTCCCGTGGTCAAATAATATGCTGATATCGTGCAGAAGCTTGTGCACAAGTAAGAGGCTTTTAGAAAGAGAAAGTAGGAATAGGGCATTTGGTCTGCTCTGCCATTTGATGTGATCGTAGCTGATCATATCCCTTACCACCTTCAGAGTCTAGAATTTTATATATTTCTTTCTTAAATATCTTCAGAGACTTGGCCTCGACAGCTTTCTGTGGTAGAGAATTCCACAGGCCTCTGAGTTAGGAAATTTCTCCTCCTCTCTGTCCTAAATGGCCTACCCATCCATATCCTGAGACCCCTTGTTCTAGCCCACCCTCATCCTGGTCAGCCCTATCAGAGTTTTATACGTTTCAATGAGATTCCTTCCTTGTTCTTCTAAACTCCAGTGAATACAGACCCTATTGACCCAATCTCGCCCTGTACAACAATTCTATAATCAGTTGATGAACCTTCGCTGCACACTGGCAAGTATAATCCTTTGTTGGATAAGGAGACCAAAACTGCACACATTCCTGGAGGTGTGGTTTCACCAAGGATCTGTACAGCTGCAGGAAGAAATCCTTCTCATCCTCTCAAGTGCCCTTGCAATCAAAGCCAAGATAACCATTTGTCTTTCTAATTGCTTGTTGCACCTGCATGCTTGTTTTCAGTGGCTGGTGTACAAGGACACCTAGGCCCCTGTGCATCAACATTTTCCAATCTCGCTGTTTGATATCCTTGCCATTCTATTTCTCCTTCCAAAGTGGATAACTTCACATTTATGTGTTATACTGCATTTGCCATGTGTTTGCCTGCTCGCTCAACTTGCCTAAATCAAAGGGATAGTATCTGAGGAGAATGAAACGTTTACAAAATGGTGGGGGGGCGGGGGGGATAGTATCTGAGGTGAATCATGTGAAACCTCATAACACCCTCACCACCACTCACTCCCACCAAATTTCATGTCACTCTTGGTTCCCTCATCCAAACATTGATAGCAACATAGAAACCCTACAGCACAGAAAAAGGCTGTTTGGCCCATCGAGTCTGCACTGACCACAATCCCACCCAGACCGTACCCCCATATCCCTACATATTTACCCACTAATCCCTCTGACCTTTGACCCGAAAGATCAGGGCAATTTTAGCATACCAGTCAACCTAACCTGCACATCTTTGGACTGTGGGGGCAAACCAGAGCACCTGGAGGAAGCCCACGCAGACATAAGGAGAATGTGCAAACTCCACACACACTGACCCAAGCTGGGAATTGCGCCTAGGTCCCTGGAGCTGTGAAGCAGCAGTGCTAACCACTGTGCTACCGTGCTGCCCAGCGTATATTGTGAATAGCTAGGGTCCAAGCACTGATCCCTGTGGTACCCCTGCCACTCCAAAAATGATCCATTTATTCCAATTCTATTTCCCGTCCGCTAACGTTTCTCAATCAGTGCAAATTTATTGCACCCAATCTCATGTACCTTAATTTTGCAGGCTAGCCTCTTTTCTGGGACTTTATCTAAGGCTTTCAGAAACAAGATACACTCTATCCACTAATTTACCCTTATGTTCTACTTTTATGTCCCCAAAGAAACCTGAGTAGGTTTGTCAAATATGATTTCCCTTTCATAAATTCATGTTGACTTTGTCTAATCTGGTCAATATTTTGTAAGTGTCACATCCTTTATACTTTTCCCTACTAATGGCTAACTGATCTGGGAGTTCCTGTTTTCCCCTCCCTTTTTTAAATAGCAAGGTTACATTTGCCATTTTGTGTGATGCTGAAAAGAAAGGCATGCGTTTAGGTGGTCTTTTTCACAACTTCATGACAGCTGGATGTGTTTTACAGTCAAAGTAGTTTTGAAGTGTAGCTGATGCAGTAATTAGAAAATGTGGCAATTAATTTGTGCATAGCAAGTTCCAACAAGCAAGCAGTTTGATGATGACAATACACTGTTTTAGCAATGTTGATCGAAGGAAAAGTATTCGCCAAGAAAATTCTCTGCTCGATATGGGAGTGGTGTGCCAGCCATGATTTTGTAGTCAAGTCTCTGAAGTGAGGCTTGAAGTCTCAATCTTCTGGCTCCTGATGTAAGAATATTACTAATACAGAATGCTGGAGGGATTCCAGACCTTTGCTACCCTGGTTAATATCTGTTTTACCAGGAATGGAAAAGTGAGGAAGGTGAAATAAAATAAACTGTCGAGCCTGAAGGCTTGGTACAACATCTATTGTGACCTGTTTCTGGCTGTCACAAGTGAGCGTCATTGGCATGAACCATTGCTATTTGTTCCTGTTCTGTATAAACTGGATCCATCAATCTTAGTGAGTTTCTCTGGGTGAGCGTTTTTCGGGATTGTCAGTAACCAGCTACGATACGTTGTGATTTAAGCTGTGGCTATGTTGATTATTGTGGGTTGTTTGCGATCCTGTCAGCTACAGAGCTTGAGTGACATACATGGGTTTTGGCACAAGCTGCTTTGGCTTCATACTTTCTGGCCATGCTTCCATTTTAGAATACGGAGTGCTGAATAAGCAAGCTCAGGTTCTAATCACTTTGACATGCTTTGTGGTGTCTGTTTCACTCTGTTGCTATGTGACACCATATAGCACTAAAATTCCAGTAATTCTTGGTGGAAGAAACAGCTAACAAGTTGAACTCCCTATTTACTGTACATCACACTGGATTCAGGCTGAACAGATAAATGGATGACATGTGGCTACGTTCTGCACTTGTTTTCTGTTATTGGTGAGAGCCTTTTTTGTCAGGATTATGGAGCAAAAGTATAAATGTTTGAGGATCCAAGTTTAGAATACATCTCCCTTGGTTGTGAAGGACTCATCAGCCATTTGACTCTTGCCCCAGTTAAGATTGTAGGTTTAAAGCATGCTGCGCCATTGTGTGGTCCTACAATCATTTCTCTTTCTCTTGTAGCTGTCTGCTTGCCTTCCTTTCCCACTTTTCTGTTTTGTCTAATGGTGAGTAGCATTTCTTTCTGACTCAAAATAACATGGGATAATTTGTAGAGAAACTCTGCCAGCCTGGCATTATGTCATCAGATAGTTGGCATGGTAGCACAGTGGTTAGCACTGGGTTCTATTCCCAGCTTGGGACACTGTCTGTGTGGAGTTTGCACATTCTCCTTGTGTCTGCGTGAGTTTCCTCCAGGTGCTCCAGTTTCCTCCCACAGTCCAAATACGTGCAGGTTGGGTTGATCAGCCACGCTAAAATTGCCCTTAGTGCGTAGGTTAGAGGGTAAATAGATATGGGGGTAGGGCCTGGGTGGCATGGTGGTCACTGCAGACTCAATGGGCTGAATGGCCTCTTTCTGTACTGTAGGGGTTCTACGATTCTATGTTTTTATGATTGTTTTTGCATGAGATAGTACGAGAGTGAAATAGCTGGGGGCTGAGGAATTAAACACTAGGGAGGACTCCAGAGTCACAAGGGTGGGCAGGTTAACCGTTACAGGAGACTCTCTGCCTACAATTGAAGAGACAAAGGGGACATGCAACAATGGCTGCCCTTGGACAACAAAGAGTTATAGAAGGAGGATTGTGAGGTCGGTCATAACAAAAGCTGCAGAGAGATTGAGGATGGCTAATCTACCAGCCATCCTCAATGTCATTTATGGTTTTGATTGGAGCCATGTCAGCACTGTGGCAGGGTACAAATCTTGATTGGGCAAACCCAAACATGAAGTTGCAAGAAAAGTGGGGCACGGATTTGAAAGTGATAAATTGTTCAGAGATTTGGAAAGGAAATGAAGGTGGGGTGCTTAGTGTGCAACAGTGATTAAATGGTGCACTTTTCAGGGAGTGATCACTGCACATTTGAAATACAGAGGGATAGTATCTGAGGAGAGAGAGAACCATTTACAAAATGGGGGGGGATAGTATCTGGCAGAATGAATCGTTTACAAAATGAGTTAACCTAGTGGGCCAGGAAGCAATGTTGGGTGGTCAGCAGAGACTGAGAGTTTCAGGAATAAGTTTGGAGAGGGGGTGAGAAATTGGAAAGAAACTAAAGGGGTTTTTTTTTGCTATTTGGACCAAACAATAACCATTGGGTCATTGAATTTGTTAAAGGCTGAGTTGGATGGATTTTTAATCGACAAGAAAGTCAAAGGTTGTGGACAGCAGACAAAGGAAGTGGAGATGAGGGCGCAACTCCAATTAACCAAGATCTTTTCAAATGGCAGAGCAGGCTCAAGGGGCCGAACGGCCTAGGCTTGCTGTAATTCTTGTGGAATACTGCGTAGTTTTGGTCACAGATGCAGCCCAGTCGCTTCCAGTGATGAATAATTAAATCCATTAAGTGTTATGTATGTGCCTGACTGACTTGATTCTGGGGCAGAGGCCAGGAATTACAAATCCCAGTGTACTCTGGGATTTCTGCACAGGCATAAATTGGGAGTGGGCTGCATGTGCACAGTACAGTGTATGCAATTTCTTTGAACTGGAACCCAATGAGAAGAGAAAAGGTGCAGAAATCCATTCTTGAGACCCAACTTTTTTTGGCATGCAATACCAGAGAAGAGTCCCAGGACAGGGAACGCAGAGAGGGAAGCCAGAGTGACAGAGAAGTGGGGGAAGAGATATTAGTAGGAACTCCAGGAAAAGGAGCAAAGAAAGAGACACTAAGCAGTAAAAATGCTGGGGTTGACGGGCTTTGAGTGTTGAGGGTTTGATAGAAGCTCTGGAGAGTGAGGAGGCAGCATAAAGTTGTTGTTTTCTTGCTACAAGCAGTGGACAGAATTGTTCTGCTCAGCACGGCCGAAGAACTGAAGTTCTGCCTATTAGGTGCTGGAGTGCAGCCTTGGGAATCCACAGAATGAAATATCAGGAAACCAGATTGAAGACCTGCAAGGTCAACCACCACTGGAGCAATCTGAGTCTTTTGGAGAGAATTAATTCCAAAGGCTAGTCTTCATAAGGAAGACTAAGGAGCTTGCAATTTCTCGTGAGAGGAGAATTTTGATAAGATTGTGTAGCTCGACGAATGCTGATGTGTGTATTGCTGAGGGTGGCATAGTGTTTAGCACTGCTGCCTCACAGTGCGGGGGGCCTGTGTTCAGTTCCCAGCTTGGATCACCGTCTGTGTGGAGTCTGCACTTTCTCTGCATGGGTTTCCTCCCACAGTCTGAAAGACATGCAGGTTAGATGCATTGGCCAAGCTAAATTCTCCTTCAGTGTACCTGAACAGGCGCTGGAGTGTGGCGACATGGGGATTTTCATTGTAGTTGATGTAGCATAAGCCTACTCATAATACTAATAGATTAAAAGAGCAGTCAGTGGGATCTGTTTTGCTTTTGCTGTTTTATTATGCAGTGTAATGCATTCAGCCACAGTTTTCCTGATAATTCACATGTTCCTTGTTAATTCTAAATGTTAGAGAACATGATAAAATTGTAAATGGTTTTACTTTTCTAACTTTGTATAGTAAAGTTGATTTTGTTTGCTCAAAAATGTTGGAATCATGTGAGTTTATTCTCTTAGTAAGCACCTTGGATCTCAAACTTTGTCTACCTGCAAAAATTACTGGCCCCTAAGTCTGGTCTAGGATGATATCAATGTTCAGGTATGCATCCTAGACATAAGGGTGTAATGTTGGGCCACGGCCTTTTTATAAGAGTGAGGACTTTTGCTGGGAGCAAGTGCATTCAAGGCAGAGGTGAGGAAGCTGCAGAATTATTGCTGAAGGGAGCCAGAGTGGAATTGAGAAAATCAAGAAAGTCAGTGTAACCCAGCAGCTATATCTGTTTGCATTTTCATATGGCTACTTGTGTACACAACACTGCCAGAAGGAAAGTTCTCCAGGTTTATGTATATACAAAGTAAGTGTGATTTTGAAGGCTAGGTTTTTCCCTTTGTATTTTTGTGTCTCAGCCTGGCTGGAACAGGTTTATAAGAAGCCTGTGGGGTCTCGTTATAAGTTATTGAATCAAAGAATAAAAATGCAAACCTTTAATGTAAGGCAGCATCTGCATCCAGTGTTGGCCCCCTGCTGTGGTGGAACACTGAGGCTTTGCAAAGGAGGATCACGTTCAATTAAGTCTAATGATGAAAAGAAACAGTTGTCATTTTTGGGAAAAAAACCCTCGTGTTCACTAACATGCTTTGGATGGGAGGCGGTGGCCTAGTGGTATTATCACTAGACTATTAATCCAGAAACTCAACTAACGTTCTGGGGGCCTGGGTTCGAATCCCAGCACGGCAAATGGTGAAATTTGAATTGAATCAAAGGTACCTGGAATTAAGAATCTACTGATGATCATGAAACCATTGTCGGAAAAAGCAATCTGTTTCATTAATGTCCTTTAGGGAAAGAAATCTGCCGTTTTTACCCAGTCTGGCCTACATGTGACTCCAGAGCCACAGCAGTGTGGTTGACTTGCAACTGCCCTCAGGCAACTAGAGATGGGCATTAAATGCTGACCAGCCAGTGACGCCCATGTCCTACAAATAAAAAGAATTGCTACTTTAAAATACAAAGCAGATCTAGAAAAGAGCTGAGATCTAGACAGAAAAAACTCAACCAATCAGGCAGCATCCATGGAGAGAAAAGTTCAGGCATATGGTCAATGACCTCAAACGTTTCTCTACATCAGATTTCCAGCTTCACAGTATTTCATCATTAGTAGAACAGGGTGTGTGCACTAGAAGGAAGTGTGTGACTATAGGATGATTTGACTGCAGTTTGAACATAGCAATGAATAATAACATGTTAATTTGTTCATGTGGACAAATTATTTCCATTTATCTCACCACAAACACAGTAGCTATAAGAGCTATAAGAGAATGCTGCAATGAGTAACTCATCTCCTGACTCCCCAAAGCCTGTTCACCACCTACAAGGCACAAGTCAGGAGTGTGATGGAATACTCATCACTTGCCTGGGTGGATGCAGCTCCAGCAACACTCAAGAAGCTCGACACCATCCAGGATTAAGCAGCTAGCTTTGGCACCACATCCACAAACATTTATTCCCTCCATCACCAACGCTCAGTAGCAGCAGTGTGTACTATCTACAAAATGCACTGCAGCAATTCACCAAAGATCCTTACCACCTTCCAAACCCATGACCATTTCCATCTAGAAGGACAAGGGCAGCAGGTGCATGGGAACACCACCTGAAAGTACACTCCCAAGTCACTCACTATCCTGACTTGGAAATATATCGGCCATTCCTTCTCTGGGTCAAAATCCTGGAATTCCCTCCCTAATGGCATTGTGGGTCAACCCACAGCACATGGGCTGCAGCAATTCAAGAAGGCAGCTCACCACCACCTGCTCAAGGGCAACTGGGAAGGGCAATAAATGCTGGCCAGCTAGTGCCGTCCATGTCCCATGAATGAATAAAAAAAATTGGATAGGTTAGTGAGGACCAAGGGTCATGTTTACAAGTTTTGCAAGGGCTGAACTTCAGATGCATAGCAGCACAGGTTAACAAAACCATTTTTTGCAAAAAAAAAGCATTGGGGCTCATTCTTGGAGAAATCGAATTTTAAAAGCAGAGGGTATGTTGAACTTGTATAGACCTCGGTTAAATAACTCTAGGTACAGTTCTGATCTCCATGTTAATTAAGGACATAAAGGAAGTGGAGAAGGTGTAAGTAACTTTGTAAGAGTGATCATCAGGATTGAGTTGTGACTACTAGGGAAGACTGAACAGGCTAATGTTCCTTTCCTTAGAGAAAGAAGGCTGAGAGGTGGCAAAGTAGAAGCTTTTAAAATTGCAAATGTGGCAGTAAAATGGATGGTTCTGCTTGGGGATGGGAGTCCACAGCTACAGGCTGTAAATTTAAAATGGCCAATAATAAATACAATCAGGACTTCTGGAGAAACTTTGAGAATGATTTGAGCATGAAACTTGTCATCACAGAGAGTGGCTGAGGCTTAGGTGCATTTTTATGAGAAGCTGCATAAAAAGCAGAAAGAAATAAAAGGATATCTGCATGGAATGAGATAAAATAGGCAGGGTGTAAGCTTACATGGGGCACCAGTCTCGATTAGCTGGGCTGAATGGTCTGTTCCAATTTTAAGAAATGGAAGTTGGGAGACTCTTTGTCAGAGAATAATGAAACTGCTTGCCTGTGTTGTGAACACCAGCTGACTGTCTTACCTGAAACAAAAGGTGGGTCTGCTTTTGCAAAGGAGAAGATATCACCTTGTACGTTGACCCCGAATTATATGACACAATGTGATGCCTTGGCTAGATTCAATTGTCTGCTTCTGATTAGGGAGTGTGTGTGTTGTGATGCATAAGGCATCATCTCTGTGTGGTGGGATAGTAGAACTTTTCAAAGGTTAATGTGTAACATTTTCTGACTACCCTGTGCCATTTATTGTCTTACTGTAATTTTGTATGCAGGATTGTCATATAATTCCTGATCAGCCTTGAGGGCTTGCAGCACTCTGTTTTGTTCTCTGAAACCCTGAGGGATTGGTGCACTTCAGGTGCAGCTTTTGTTGCTGGTTATTAAGTGTGTTGTGTGATTACTGAGTGTATTGCAGTTGTTAGTTGACACAGGTCTCTGTATGGTCAGGAGATGGTCTCTTGCACTTATAAAACAAGTAAATCTCCTTTATCTTCGCTCACAAGCTGTGACGGTCTCTATCTTTGCTCCCTTGCAATGTCCATGGTGCTTTAATCTCTCCTTGTGTGCACTGAGTGATGCAACTGACATGTAAGCTGATTAAAAGGTTTTGAGGCATGTATAAATATCTTTTCCCTGGTGGAGTGGGTGTTTAGACAAGAAGGGAGCAGTGATCTTAAAATGTGACCTAGGTTTTGACCTAGGTGATGTCCAGAAGCACTTCTTTGCATTTAGTAGCCATAAAGCTGTTTTTCTTTCTGTTTTTACAATTTAAATGAATCACCAGATCAAAGTTTAAACTGTCCCCATTCTGTGTCTGAGAAAGCTGGCCTCCTTTTGAGCAGTACGATCCTTTGTGTTCCAACGGCAGTACAGAAGGAGACCATTCAGCACATCGATACTGCAACAACAACAATCCCGCCCAAGCCCTATCTATCACCTGTAACTCCACATATTTGTCCTGCTAATCTCCCTGACCCAGTCAGCAATTTAGCACGACCAATCCACCTAACCATGTCTTTCAGACTGTGGGAGGAAGCTGGAACACCTGGAGGAACCCCACGCAGACATGGAAAGAATGTGCAAACTCCACACACAGTGACCCACAGTTGGAATTGAACCCGGGCCCCTGGCACTGTGAGGCAGCAGTACTAACCACTGTGCCATCGTGCTGATATCTTGGGAAAGTTGCATCTCTGTTGCTTGGCTTCTCTTTTGGGCTTCTTTGCGTGAACAGGATTTTCTCTAATAGCATGAGCTTTCTTGTACAAATCTATCATCTCAGCTGTGACTCTATGCGTTGTAGGTTGAGAAAATTGCTTCTTATAGCCATCCTTATCCATCAGGTAGTGCATGTACTCTTACTTTTAGCACAAAGATATGCTTATGTTGGACTGAAGGCTGGATGATTGAAAATTTTGAAATTGAGATTGATTTAATTGATAGAGTTGAATAGAGTTGAGATACAGTTCATTCGTGATCTAATTGATTGGCATTGACTTTAACGGCAAGGTGGCACAGTTGTTAGCATTGCTGCTTCACTGCGCCAGGGACCTGGGTTCAATTCCTTGCTTGGGTGACTGTTTGGAGTTTGCATGTTCTCCCTGTTTCTGTATGGGTTTCCTCCCACAGTCCAGAGATGTGCGGGTTCAGTTGATTGGCCATGCTAAATTGCCCCTTAGCATCTGGGAAGTTAGCAGAGTAAATACATGGGGTTATGGGGATAGGGTCTGGATGGGATTGTTGTCAGTGCAGGCCTAATGGGCCAAGCGGCATCTTGCTGCACTGTAGAGATTCTAAGGTTCTATAAATGGCTACCTCTTGTTCTTATGGAGATTTTCAAAGGGCTTATGTTTTGTCCGAAAAGCTGGTTGGTTTTGGTTCATGCGTTTAAACTTTCAAGACAACCAACCAATACAGTTTATGAAGCACTTTTCCACACGTATGTCTCTTAATTTGAGAGCAGTTGACCTAGAAATTAAGCGTAGGTGTGCTTGCAACTGAAAATGCATGATCTTGAAACAAGTTCTTGTTTGTTTGCTGCACTGTCTCCATTTGTGAGGAGCTTTTGTTGCCAAAACACCTGGTGACTGAAGGGAAAATGTTTTTCCAGAATGCCTCGAGCAGTTCAATGTCGCAGGTCCCTTCTTCACCCCATATCTGCAGAGAGGCACTGAGTTGCCTATTCTGTATTAATCCAGGAAAAGGCAATCAAATATGAACTGGCTGCTCGCGGGTTAATCAGCCGCACTAAAAATATATTCAGAAGCCATCTTGTTTTAAAATTTAAGGCACAGTCAATTTCTCATTCTGTGTCCCTGCAGCGCCTATGCAGCTTAGGTGTGCCAGCCTCATGATCAGCTGCACATTGTGGCCTTGAGTTGTCCTTGACAAAGATTGGTCCTCATGAGATGGGGAGCATGAGAAATTGTGTAATTTTTTTAGAAAACAGCAAAGTTGAAATGGCTTTTTAAAAAAAAATACCCACCTGCTCCCTAAAAGAGATTGCAGAGAACCAAATCTGTTCCACAACTGGAAGACATAATTCATATTTAAGAGTTTGTCATGTATCGGAAAATATTTTTCTGAATTAATTTTGAGTTTCTACTCTCTTTTGCAAGGTCAACAATTGTTTTAGTTAAATTTATTTATTAGTGGCACAAGTGGGCTTGCAATAGAACAAAGAAAATTACAACACAGGAACAAGCCCTTCAGCCCTCCAAGCCTGCACCGACCATGCTGCCTGACTTAACTAAAAGCCGCTACCCTTCCTGGGACGATATCCCTCTATTCCCATCCCAGTCATGTATTTGTCAAGACACCCCTTAAAAGTCACTAGCATAACCACTTGCGCTACCGCCCCCGGCAATGAGTTCCAGGCACCACCGCCCTCTTTTCTTTTAAAAAAAAAGTACATCTTTAAACCTTGCCTGTCGCAGCTTAAACCTGTGCCCCCTAGTAATTGACTCTTCCACCCTGGGAAAAAGGTTCTGACTATCCATCCTGTCCATGCCCTCAACCCCCATCGTTCCAGTGAGAACAAACCAAGTTTCTCCAACCTCTCCTCGTAGCTAATGCCCTCCATACCAAGCAACATCCTGGTAAATCTTTTCTGTACTTGGTGACCAGAATTGAACACTACATTCCAAGCATATTCCACTATATTAACAGTGCAGTAAAGTTAGTCGCCACACTCCAGTACTTGTTCGGGTACACTGAAGGAGAATTCAGCATGACCAATCCACCTAACAGCTTGTCTTTTCTGACTGTGGGAGGAAACCGGAGCACCTAGAAGAAAGCCACACAGACACACTGAGAACTTGCAGACTCTGCACAGATAGTGACCCAAGCTAGGAATCAATCAGCAATGCTAGCCACTGAGCCACACCATATAATACTGCATCAGCACATTGTATGCTGCCATATTGGTCCGGCTTTGCATTACTTTAGAGAATCGGAAATTCTGGTGTGATTGTGTAAGTGTGAAATGGGAGGCCACTTGAATGATGGAAGGGAGACATTGCTGGATTTTGCTTACTCCATAAGTACGGTGGTATTAAACAAAATAATAACTGTTCCTTCTAGAACATATGTTGGGAGAGGAAAACCAGTTATGTGTCTGTATAAAAGTTCTGACCTGTCAGATATGTTTGGAGTGCTGCACTGCTAGTGTTCCTGCTGTACAACCTGCTTCGGCGCCAGCAGATGTCCGAACAAAGCTCCAAGCATGTTAGTTTAGTTTCTTTATTTGGTGTTGTCACAAGTAGGCTTACATTAACACTGCAATGAAATTACTGTGAAAATCCCTTAGACGCCACACTCCGGCACCTTTTCAGGTACACTGAGGGAGAAATTAGCACAGCCGATGTGCCTCACCAGCATTTCTTTTGGACTGGAGGACACTGGAGCTCCCACAGGGAACCCACGCAGACATGGGGAGAACACGCAAAGCCCACACAGACAGTAACCAAGAAGGTGGATCACTACCAGCCTCACAAGGGTAGTTCAGGGAAGGGCAACAAATGCTGGCCTAGCCAGTGACATCCATATCCATCCCCCAAATGAATATAGTGTAGCTGTGCAAAGACATAAAGCTCTCAAAGTTTGCAAATATTAGTTGCTAGTGAGGTGTTTTATGCCGCACTGTTGTGGTAAGTCTCTCAGTTAAACGTTTCTCCAGTGGAGTTGGAGCTGTGTGAAATCTGGTCACAATTAACAGTGTTTGAAAATGGTGGTGTTGAAGTGCTCTAAAAGCCATAGCTATTATAGAAACCTGGAACTAAAGCATTTCAAGTGTGTGAAATTTGGGAGCATAACGATAAGGCTCATGGTGGGAGATATAGGAGGGATGTCCGAGGTAGGTTCCTAACTCAGAGAATGGGTGGGGTGTGAAATGGACTACCTGCTGTGGTAGTGGAGTCGGACACTTTAGGAACTTTCAAGCGGTTATTGGACATGGCACATGGAGCTCACCAGAATGATAGGGAGTGAGGTAGCTTGATCGTGGGTTCAGACACAGCTCGGCAGAACTGTACAGGCCCTTCGGCCCTCGATGTTGTAGGTAAATGATTGAACTCCAGATATAGTTTGAAACATCGAAAGTGGTCAATGATTATTTAAGGGAAGAAAGTGATTGCTTCTGTTAGAATTGATTTTTTTTGCCTTTTCAAGGGGCTGAAGAATGTCGTATTACTCCAGAAGCTCCAGAGCTTCAGACTGTAAGGTCTACGTCGGTGATTTGGGAACAGGAGCTGCTAAAGGAGAGCTGGAACGAGCTTTCAGCTACTATGGCCCTTTGAGGAATGTGTGGGTTGCACGGAACCCCCCAGGCTTTGCTTTTGTGGAATTTGAAGACCCAAGAGATGCAGAGGATGCTGTGCGTGGGATGGATGGCAAGTGAGTATCTAGGAAACACTCCCAAAAAGGGGAACAATATTTCATTTCATTAGAAATCCTCAGTCAGGTTCCCTGATGTCTTGAGTTTGAAAGGTAAATTACCTTCATTCATAAATAAACAATCACAACAATCCCAGATCCCAGCCCTAGTTTTGTTTTGTTATTTTCTTTCCATCATTTCATTACCTGGTCTTTTGGTAAATTTTCTAGCATCTTACAATGCAAATTACTGAGGATATTGAAAAGCTATAGAAAATATTGCAACTAATCAACAGGACAGAGGTGGAGATTTCAGTACCTTCTCTGACACTGACTGACTAAAATCAGCGGTAGCCACAGTATATGCACCCTCTCTCAACTTGAAGATTGTTTGGGAATTGTCCCCCTGGCTGCTTGGCCAAGGGGTGGACTGTCCTTTGAAATGGCTGCCCGACTGACAAGCCACTGCCATCACCTGATCTGTTAGATGGCATGGCGTCTTGCTGAGTATACGGCGACCTGGCATCACATGGCAACTGGCAGGAACATCAGTGGGGAAGGACAGCGCCAAATTTCAGTGACGTAAACCTGATCACCTTAGAGCAAATCCGCCACTCCCTGCTGTGTCCTGAAGTTACAATCACCTCTCCGAAGCTGTTGCTCTGCTTGGTGCTCGTGCACATTGCTGCCATCTGGCTGCTCACTTGTGCCTATTTTATATCATCCCCTCATCTTTCTTAGAATGTACAGTATACACGTCCATAAGATATAGGAGCAGAATTAGGCCATTCGGCCCATCGAGTCTGCTCTACCATTTGATCATATGCTCCCCATCCCCGTTTTCCCGCCTTCTCCCATAACCTTTCACCCCATTAAAATACTTGCATTTTGTGGCCTAACTGGTCCATGCCAGTTTTGTGCTCCACACAAACCACCTCTTCACGCTTTCCCTTTGCCCTTGTGTTTATCTAATTTTGCTTAAATAAATCTGAGCTGTTTTGCCTCAATCATTGTGGTAGAGTTCCATGTTCTAACCACTCCCTGAATAAGGAGGTTTTACCTAAATTCACTATTGGATTTATTGGTGACTTAAGAACATAAGAAATAGGAGCAGGAGTAGGCCATCTAGCCCTTCGAGCCTGCCCTGCCATTCAATAAGATCATGGCTGATCTGTCGTGGCTCAGTTCCACATTCCTGCCCTCTCCCCATAACCCTTAATCCCCTCGCTTTGTCCCCGGTTTTGATTTTGCCTACAAGTGTGGATACCTTCTGCATCGTCCCTTCACAGATCTCGACCTTTATTAGATCACGCCTCAGCCTTCTCTTTCCAAGAGAATAGGAAGGTATCAGTGAACCTGTCAGGTGGGCAGAAAAGGGGCAAGTGAAACTCAAATGTGGGCAAGTGTGAGATAATGCATTTGATGAGGGAAGAACAAGGTAAGGGAGTGTGTAAAGAAGATAGCTTATTGAGAAGTGTAGAATGATGGAAAAATCTCGGAATGAATGCTCGCAAATCCTTGAAGGCAACAGTACAGACAGATAAGGTGGTTAAGGCATGTGGATACTTATGTGGCCTAAGGCCTAGAATATAAAAGCAAGGAGATTATGCTAAATCTGTAGAAAATCTGTGTAAAATCTGAGTTAAGTTACAACTAGTATAGAGTGTATAGGTTTTCTGAGCAGGATGTGATTGTTCTGGAGAATTTACAATGGGAATTTATGAAATTTATTGCCAGGAATGAAGAAGTTTTGCTGTAAAATCTAATTGGTCAGGTTTGGTGTGTGTTATTTGGAACAAAAGGAGACTGAGTGTAGATTTAATTGAGGTGTATAAAATTGTACAGCCCCTAAATAGGCTGGGTGGGATTAGAGGTCAATAACCCGATGCATGGGTTTAAAGTAATTGGCAGAAGAGTAATTGAAAAATTGTTTCACCCAGAAGATGGGGATCCAGAACACATTGCCTGAGAAGATATGCGTGTGAAAGTGCTATAACTTACAGGTGTGTGGACCCAAGAGCTGTAAAGGAGGATTTGACTGGATTACTTCTTCTTGGCTGGCACAAACATGATGGACCAAATGGCCGCCTCCTACTCCATAATATTTTGATTCTATGTTTCCCTCCAAGCCTGTGCTATTTTCGCTGTGGCTGGAGGGAAATGAGTGTTTTCGCTATCCTGTGTTAAGGACGGCAAAATCAGCTATACTTCTTTTCCTACCTCACCTGGTAATACCTGTGGGATTTTGCATTGCGTTTGTCTTGAGGCCTATTCATTGAATAACCTGGTTCACATGGGCTAGAGTGATTATTGGCCTTGTGCTAAACTCAGTCATGATTTGATTCCAGTGGACTTTTGCTAACATAAGGCTGTAAGAAATAGGAGCAGGCCATTCAGCTCCTTGAGCCAGCTCTGCCATTCAGTAGGATCATGGCTAATCTGACATTGCTCCACTTTCCTGTCCTTCCTATTAGTGTGTAAAATCATTTTTATTAAGTGTGCTTGTTCTGGAAAAATATATTCGGGTTAAAATAAAACAAGTACTGGAAATATTCAGAGGAAATACTCTTCTTCAAAGATGGCTAGTGTTTGAGTTAGAGGCACTTTGTCAGAAATTTGAATCCCAATCTCTTTCAAAGCTTGACAGAGCTATTGTGCAATTCCGGCATTTGGTGTTTGTTGCTTAAATTATTGGAGATCAGGGTGACTTAGTGCTGAATGCAGCTAGATGGTTACAAATGCTTTCTTTAATTTATGTCCGGGTATAGAGTATAAGAGCAAGGAGGCCATGTTGGAGTTGTATAGAGCGTTGGTTAGGTCACAACTGTAGTAGTGTACACAGTTCTGATCACCTCACTATAGGAAGGATGTGACGGCACAGAGGAAGTTCCCCAGGATGCTGTCTGGGATGGAGCATTTGAGCTATAAGGAGAGACTGGATAGGCTTGGATTATTTTCTTTAGTGCCGAGAAGGCTGACGGCGGGACGGGATTGAAGTGTACAGGTTGAGGGGTATGGACAGAGTGAGTAGGGAGCAGCTGTTCCCTTTGGTTGAGAGGTCAATCACGAGGGAACATAGCTTTGGGGTAAGGGGCAGGGGATTGAAGAAATAATTTTTTTCACTGAAGGTGGTGGAAATTTGGAGTGCACTGCCTGGGAAGATAGTGGAGGCCAGAAACCTTTCAACCTTCAAAAAAAACTTTGGATGAACACTTGAAATATCATAACATTTAGAGATGTGGGACAAGTGCAGGAAAATGGGATTAGTGTGCTTTAAGTGGTCAATATTGTCAGTGCAGACTCAATGGGCCTTTTCTGCACTCTACAACTGACTAATTCACCACGGGGGTTAAGCATTTGAAGTGAATGTGCAGCTGCCTATGTTGAGAGTCACTGTTGCCTCCTCTCTCTTTAGAAACATTAATACCTCACTCTTTTTCTCTCCAGGGTTCTGTGTGGATCGAGGGTGCGAGTTGAGCTGTCTAATGGGATGTCACGCAAATCGCGCTATGGCCGTCCCCCTGCTCGCCGCCAGTTTGACCCCAATGACCGCTGCTATCAGTGCGGCGAGCGTGGCCACTACGCCTACGATTGCTACCGTTACAGCAAGAGAAGGCGCGGCATCAGGTAAGCTGCCGAGGCCACGCTGATTGGAAAACGGGGGATATCAGTGTCGTCCGGTCAGCGGGATAAGCATGAGTCTTGGGAAGAAACTGCTATTTATGTAACTGGCCCTTGAAAAATCTTGGGGGAGAAAAATGGGAGAAATGCTGTATAAAAATTGTAGGGGGAGCAGCAAGTTAGGTTGTATAAATTTTACCAGCTCAGTGTCGCTCTGGCACTAATGTTTCATTAGGAGATGGCAACACAAGGTTTTTCTTGACTGTCCCTCTCTCTGGTTCAATTTGCACAATATTATTTGTTCAAACTTGGCTTTGAATCCAAAGCACTGAAACTCCTGGTCTAACAGCCTCACTGTGACTGGTAAAGCTCAACTTCATTCTGTACTAGCACAGAGTAGCATTCAGGCAGTCCCATTACCTACAGCTTTAGAAGATAACATTGCCTTTGCATCCCACTTCCTTCTCCCACCAAAAGAAAAACCAGTGCAACGTTTTAGGTTGCTCTATTGAATTTTTCTAGGCTGTAGGTAACTGAATTTGGTAATTGAGGTATCCAGAATGTTATGTTTTAGCTTTTAGAAATTTAGATGTTTTTTAATCTGTTTTAATTTGCAAGTGTACGTTAAATGTCTGACCTATCTTCTGTTTAAACGCTATAATATGTACATGTTTAAATGTTTTGCTCTTTTAAAAAAATTATCTGTATATAAGCTTTTGCTATGCATTGTACCTGTACTCTGCAGTTGAACCCTGTTAATTGGGACATCCAGGCAGGACCAGTTTGATTCTGGAGACGGTCATGCCTAGTCTGTCCAAATGAACAGATTTCACCTGCTATGAAAGGGATTGAAAGTCAGCAATTAGTGAGGTGTACATTTAGGCCAGTGTGATAGTGAGGACAGGTCCAGGCAGCTTACTGATAGCTCTAGATTTGGGGAATATATTAATTGTTTGGTGGTAGGGATGGAACAATAATTATTTTTAATACTTGCCCAGCGCCCACATTGACTATAGCCTCTAACCCTCTGCTTCTCTTGTGGCAAATTGCCAGATGGAGAAACCATTTTTAACTCATCCACTTGTGTGGTTCTCCTGGTGTGGGGCTCTCTCTAATGGCTTGGACAATTGGCTATTCTTAATCTGAGAGTTTAACTGGTCCCTACCTGGTGGAGGGTGTAAGAGTCAACTGGCTTGGCTTTGCTTCCTGCATTTTCCAGCAAAAGTCCTCCCTTAACACACTCCTTGCCTTCCGGTCCCATCGATCAAGTGGCATTGAGGCCGATTTAATGGCAGCCTCAGCTAATAACTCGGTGCAACTGGAAATTGAATACGGGATCCTCTAATCTCTGACCCTTAGTGCCTAATGGGCCTTCAGAAGTGGGGTGGGGGGGCAATTTTATAGATCTAAAATGTTGATGTGATTTGTTTTCAGTCACACAATTCAAATCCTGTTATTGTTCATCCCTAACCACCAGTTTTGCTGTGTTTTTCAAGGGCTGTTAACAATGTTTCTGGTGTGATAATTCTTTGGCTAACGATTCACCTGATCCAACCTTTCAGGTTGCTGCATTTGAGTCTGTCGCCATGATTAATGATCTTCTGACCCTCATGGCAACCGGGCCTTCTAGCAAACATTGGCCACTGCGGGTTCAGATCTTCTGTTGTGCGCATATACCTCTACCTGAGGTTCTGCTTCGTCCTGCCTTAAAAAAATTCAGTCTACGGTCTTTGTGATACAGAAAATTGGCCAGTTTAAAAGATGTAACGCTAAAGTACGCCCATCAAGCCAACTAATCAGGCTCTCCGGTTTGCTAGAGGAGCGTCCAACTTAGTCCGTCCTAGTCCAAACTCCCCTCAAATATTCCACAATCAAGCACCACATGTATCCTGATTTGGGCTTTCTGTGTTTGGAAGATCTGCTAGACACAACGAGAAATGAACATAATTAGACCAACCTGCGTCTTCTAGATCTTCTAGATCTCTCTGGGGGCAGAGACGGCTAATCTGTTCTGTAAAGGTTAATTTCTTATCAGGAGTAGTTTTTAATTTTACAAGCCTTTTTTTATAAAAAAGTATTTAATTTTAATGTGACTTTTTAACGCTTCAATAAATTGGCTATATGAATCCACGTTTAACTTTTTAAAAGTAACCGTTTTAATAATTTTTTTTGACACTTTGTGCAGCGTGGCTAGCTGTCACAGGTGCCCTGGCACTGCCTGAGCTCATTATATTCTCTTCTGTTTTAGTCGATCACGGTCTAGGTCTCGTTCCCGTTCGAGATCCAGATCAAGGGGGCGTCGTTACACCAGATCGCGAAGTCGCAGCCGCGATCGGTGAGTGAACTGAACCTGACTTCAGAGTCTGAGCTTTCTTAAGACAGAAAAGACTTTTCCTTTCTTTCGCCTTGGGTGTTCTGGAAATGATTTCTGTTTTCCCATTGCAGCCGATCCCGGTCCCGGTCTCCATCGTATTCTAAGAAGAGAAGTCGGTGAGTGGCAATCAGCAATCTTAAATTATTGAGAGCCAGGCTGTTCAGGATTGACATCAGGAAGTGCTTCCTCACACAAAGCTGGTGGAAATGTTTCCTCCAAAATGCTTTTGAATTTGGGGTGGAGCAGTGGTTAGCGCTGCTGCCTTGCAGCCCTAGGGACCCGGGTTCAATTCTGGCCTCAGGTAACTGTGTGGAGTTTGCACATTTTCCCCGTTCTGCATGGGTTTCCTCCCACAGTCCAAAGATGTGAAAGTTAAGTGGATTGGCCAATGCTAAATTGTCCCTTTAATGTTCCAGAATGTGTAGGTTAGGTGGATCAGCCATGATAAATCTGTGGGGTTACGAGGATAGGGTGAGGTAAAGGGCCTGGTTAAGACACCCTGTCAGAGAGTTGGTGCAGACTCAATTGGCCAAATGGCCTCCTACTCTAGGGATTCTATGGTGATTCAATGAATTGAAAATTTCAAAACTGAGGTTGCTAGATTGTTAGTTGGTGATATTATGGGGTATCAAGCAAAAGCAAGTTGGTGGAGTTGAGGTGAAGGTAATCTGGATCTAATTGAATGGTGGGGCTTGCTTAGTTCCCACGAGGAGATTTTGAGCTCTCTGGTGCTTGCACTCTAGTTTTCTCTCTGAAATCCATGACCAGATGTGATGGGGCTCATCTAATGTGATAATCAAACATGCCTAATTGGGCTAGGACTTTGAGTGTGAAAATACCAGGGGTTGCAAGCTTTATCATTTTTAGAAAAAAGCTTGAGCATAAACAGAAAAGTTAGTTGGAATGCTAAAAGAAATTTACCAAGGAAGGGCATTGTAGCCATCAGTATAAATGAGGGCGAGGTGGTTTGATACATCTGTAAAAAGAAGAATGAACGGATATGGTGGGCAGTTGGGCTTGATCCACGATAAGACAGAGGATAGACTTTAACTGTTAAGAGCCTCTTGTGATCCTTAAGATTCTTTTATTCTTGACTGCTAGTTAGTGTGACAGGATCGGATTGGTATAGTTGAGGCAAAGAGCATAGATGCTGTTAGGGAGAAGCTGGGGAATTCCCTGAAGAAGAAAAGAACAGAAGAATAAGCAGAAAGAGTTAGATAAAGTACAAAGTGAGGATGTTAGTGAACTAGTTGGACCAGGTGGCCTTTTTGGCCCAATAGCTTCATATTGAGTCATGCTGTTGGTATGACCCAAGATTAAAGTAATTAATGATGGCCTTGTGTGGTGGCATAGTGGCTAGCTGTGCTGCCTCCCAGTACCAGGGATCCAAGTTCAATTCCAGCCTTGGGTGATTCTGTCAGTGTGGAGTTTGCACATTCTCTCTGTGTCTGTGTGGGTTTCCTCCTAAAGCCCGAAAATGCGCAGGTTAGATTGATTAGCCATGGTAAATTGTCCCTTAGTGTCCCCAGATGTGTAGGTTAGGGGAATTGGTGGGATAAATGCATGGGTTTACAGGGCCTGGGTAAGGTGCTCTTGTCAGAGAGCCAATGCAGACTTGATGGGCTGAACGGTGTCCTGTTGTTCTCTAGGGATTCTATGATATATTGCGATTTGTTGTTAGATTGCATGGACAGAAACAGTTCAGCATAGTTTAAGTTTTAAGTTTATTTACTAGTGTCACAAGTAGGCTTACATTAATACCAATGAAGTTACTGTGAAAATATTAAGGTTACTGGAGTATAAAATGAAATGACAGTAAAATGATTAGAATGTAATGGGGTTTAAATTGCAAAATTTCTCTCTGCAGATCCCTCACTCCAATGAGGTCCAAGTCCAGATCTCCAATTCGAAGGAGGTAGGTGGAATTTTGTTTCTGCTCAGAGTAAACAGCAGCTCAGAAATGTTGGAAAAGTTTTCTGCAAATTACTGTGAAAGGGGAGATGAAAATGGCCATTTTCTTGAAAGAAGAGGGACTGTGTGGAAGAGAGTAAACTTTCTCTCTGGGGGCTCTTGGGTCAGTGAGTAAATGGGCCATGCACGTCAGCACAAGCAAGCTTGTGGTTCATTATCTGGTCTGTGCTGAGTTAGGCAATCTTAATCAAGATTGCTGTGGTGTGGGTCCTTCATTTAACCTTTGCGTTCCTGGGTTGGTGGGGGGGAAGATTTGTATCTCCTGATCATTATCCAGTCTCTCCTGATAGAACTCCACCCGTGTGTGCATGTTAGAGACCAGAATCCGCTCAGCTGTGAATCCCTCTGGCCCGTCAGCATTTAAGGCCCAGATGATCAATGCTCAGTAGGGCCAGGTACTGGGATGGTGCAAGCAACATCAAAAGGAGGGGAAACAATTGGCTAGAAGCATTTTTTCATTAAGGCCCCAAGTAGCTTTGCCAGGTAGATGTAATTATCCAGAAATGCATAGTCATTTAACAGCAACCAATAGCACCTTTAACATCGAACCAAGGCACTCCAAAGCAGTGCAATCAGACAAAAATTCACCACTAACCCAAAGAACGGTGTCGGGGTGACTAAATGTTTGGTCAAAAGTAGATTTTTAAGGGCACAAATGATTAGAATTTTTTTCCCACACCAACTTTATCCCCATCTCTCCAAAGGCTCTTACCACTTGATGCCTGATGAATGCGTAAGTAACACTTTATTTTTGAGAGTCTTGTCTTTATGTTGATAGACTATTTGACTGCAGGGGGCATTGCGTCCGAGCCTGATCCTGTCACTTCTGGCGGGGATTGTGTGATGGCAGGCAAGAAGGAAATCACGAGGGGGAGGGGGGCCCCAAGATGAGCTGTCGACCACCTACATGTCCCACCAATACCGAGTACCTATTTCTATCTCCATAACATCACCAGACTCCAACCCAGCCTCAGCTCACGCTGCTGAAATTCTCTTTCATGCCCTGTTCTCTCTGTTTGACTGTTCCAGTGCTCTCCTGGCTGGCCTCCTTCAATAATATGTGAACTTCAGCCCATCCACAGCTCTGTCGCCCTTATCCTGACTCATCCAAGTCCTGGTTGTCTATCAGCCTGTATGTGCTGACCTACACTGCCTCCCAGTCCAACAAACCATCAGTTTTAAAATGTCCATCCTAGTTTTTGGGGCCTCACTCTTTAAAAGCTCTGTAACCACCTCCAGCTATACAAATTTGCAAGGTCTTTGCACTCCTCCTGTTCTAGCCTCTTGAACATCCTCTGTTTTAGTTGCTTCACCATTGGCTCCTGTGCCTTTTGCCTGCCTGGACCCTGAGCCCTGAAATGGTCTCGCTGTACATTCTGCAACTCTGCCCCTCTTCTCCTCTTAATACACATTATCTTTTGACCATCTATCCTATTTTTACTTTTGTGTAACTCAGTGTTGAGTTTTGTTTGATAACCGCTTTTGTGAAGTGCCTTGGGGTGTTTTACTGCATTAAAGGAGTTATGCGAATTGTTGAAACCTCCCAATGATCCAAGGGTGCCCAACAGCATTGAGCTAGGGGAGCTTAGTGACATGTATCAGGCAGTACCTTGCTGCACAAATGTGTTGCTTCATAACTGAACCTCTAGTGACACATAAGCAGCCAGGAGCAGCAAGTTAGCGCCTCAAAAATCTAGGCATCTCCTTTAAAATGCCTGAGGCGTACTTTACAATGCAGCTTTTCTGCCGATATTGTCTTAAAATTGATTTTAACAGGAGATATCTTGATTGACTTCTTGGTGAGTGTCTTAAGTGGCAAATTGGTAAATTTGCTCTTGTGTAATCCATGATTGCATGCATAGTATGCTGAAGTATATGTCTTCTTTGCTCCCTTTCCTAAACATCCTGACCTGTACTTGAACATTTACCTGCAGAGACTGATGGGGCGGCCCTGTGCTTTGTCAACTGTGTGGCTAGGGTAGAATAGCTGAGTCTGTCTGCTTGTCGGGCTCACTGGATAGTGATCAGGAGTGTTAATCCTTCCCTAAACTGGAGATGTTGGAGGCTGTCTGTATTACGGGTCGCTCTGCACCCACCATTTGCCATCATGGGTAAAGTGGCAGGGATTGTGTACTCTTCCTGTTTAAATAAGTTGCGCAACATGACTAGCAACTATTAATGAGTAATGGATACACTGCAGGCTGTTCACCTGACTTTTAAACTCTAGTTCAACTGTACATTAGAAAGTGGGAATGTGGTGGGGGAATGATAATTTGTGGGTCAGGGATGCAGCAAATCACTGTACACAACACATGTTCCTGGTTCAGACAGTGCATGGCCTCTTGATAACTGAAGGGTTCATGGCTTGAAGAGAAAATCTGACCAGATTCAGCTTATCACTACAGACATTGTAATACCCTGGCTCAAAACCTGAGTGGTTGCAGTGTGACCAGAGCTGTGCGGTTTGTAGTTGGGGTGTGTCCGGGGCGGCGAGGGTCTCTGGGGTGTGATACCGGAGCAGCAAGGGGGCCCGGGTTGGGGTGTGATACCAGAGTAGCGAGGAGCCCGGGTTGGAGTGTGTCCAGAGCAGCAAGGGGCCCGGGATGGGGTGTGCCCAGGGCAGCAAGGGACCTGGGGTTGGGTGGTGAGGGGTCCGGGATGGGGCATGTCTGGGGCGGCGAGAGGCCTGAGTTGGGCTGAATCTGGGGTGGCGAGGAGCCTGGGGCGGGCCCGTGTTGAGGTGTGTCCGGAGCAGCAAGGGGCCTGGGATGGGGTGTGGCCGGGGCAGCAAGGGGCCTGGGATGGGGTGTGGCCGGGGCAGCAAGGGGCCTGGGATGGGGTGTGGCCGGGGCAGCAAGGGGCCTGGGATGGGGTGTGGCTGGGGCAGCAAGGGGTCTGGGATGGGGTGTGGCCGGGGCAGCAAGGGGTCTGGAGTTGGGCGGTGAGGGGCCCAGGGTGGGGCATGTCCAGGGTGGTGAGGGGGGCCCGGGTTGGGGCGTGTCCGGGGTGGCGAGGGGCCCGGGTTGGGGCGTGTCCGGGGTGGCGAGGGGCCCGGGTTGGGGCGTGTCCGGGGTGGTGAGGGGGGCCCGGGTTGGGGCGTGTCTGGGGCAATTATCACTTTAATTGGGATATGGTGGGAGCTGGACACTGGTTGCTCTAAAATTTCTCTTTGTGTTCAGCCCTTCAAGATCACGGTCTCGGTCAAGGTCTTTTTCCATTAAACAGGAAAGGTAAGTCCCTTCTGCTCTGGGAAACAACAAGTTGCGTTCTGTACAATGCCTTTGAGTTAGGACTCAGCCAAAAGGATTTGAGGTGTAAATCAGAAAAATGAATGCCGAGCCAGCTGTGCCATTCTGGACTGTGCCCTGTGGGTCTTCACTCTGCAACCACCCAACAAGCTGTAGATGCGAGGGGACAGATGCAACACAAGCAGTCAATGTACTGGGATAGGGAGGGGTAATAGTATGAAGGGACTTAAACCAGTAGCTTTGCATTTAAATTGGATGTGGGGAGGGCGTTGAAAGCCCATAAGGTGAGGGTTGAAGGTGGGTGATCGGGTATGAGTGACAGTGATTGAGTAAAACTTTACGTAGCGGTTAGAGAGAATGGAAAGCACAAAGCTCCCTACTGCTTCAGTTAATCTGCAGTTCAATGTTGGTGATTCTATCTTTCCAGTGTCATCCGCTACTTGTACACTAACCTCCAGCTCAATTAACACTAATGTATTTTCCCTAACTTTCTCTTGATGCTAAAAAGACAATTTGAGAGAGGAGCTTAACATTTTGGTTCTAATCCATCAGCCGGGTATTGTCAGTAATTAAACATGACATGGCAGCAAATGTGTTTGCCCTTTGTCCTTGTGAAAGATGGATGGGCTCAAATCCAGCTTTACACCTGAGGTACACTGTCCTTTTTATATGAAGACTGAAATCAAGTGCCTACAGTAGAGAGAGAGAGAGCTTATTGCCCAGGGAGCTGTAACAGTCTGTAATTGAAATGACAGGATTGCAGCAGGCTTTGTGCTGGCTGGACATTTTGTGAAATTATTGCAGTCGTAAATTGGATGGGCATCTTAACTCAGTTGTAAGGATGGACTCCAGGAGTTGAGGTTATTTATTTCACAAGACCCAGAAGCTTAGTTAGGATCTGGCTTGAAGCTTTTAAAATCAAGGGACGGAGCAATCTGGTTGATGGTTGTTTGAGGTGGATGGGGGTGGCAGAAGTAGAGATCATGCCTATCAAAATCTGTGGAGCTATAGATGTCAGGTGGCATTTATTTTGCCAGACTTTTGTTCCCGGGCTGAAAAACCAGCTGAGACGAGAGTGAAAAGCCATCTTCGAGTTCCTGATTGAGCTGAGATCTCTGAACTATGGGTAGCCACTTTGTCCAAATGGTGGTCTTGAGAAGTCAAGTAAGAATTTCCCAAGGATGTTACGGTAACCTAGAGACTATGGTGCTGGATGGGCAACAGTTCAAGTCCCACCTTGGCTACTTGTACAATTGAATTCAATAACTCATCATTAAGGAAGGTATAGCCAGTTCCAAAAGCTAGTGGCGTTGGCTACAAATAAACCTGTTGGATTTTAACCTGGTGTTGTGAGACTTCTTACTGTGTTTACCTAGAACTGGGCACAGTACTCCAGATGAGGCCCAACTGGTGCCAGTAAATGCCAGGGAAAGCTGTGAGATTGTCATAAACACCCAAATTGTCCACCAACCAACATGTGACCACTGCTCCACAGTGCACAGTTTACTCTTTAACGGACAGATAGGGCTATGTGATGGATACTAGCTTATATTCTATTTTAAATTAGCTTCTGGTTTCTTTGAGAGTTTTTTGGTTCACTACAATTTTACCTTAATGGGCTGAACACAAAAGGGGCTTGAGTCTATGTGCTACTCTTCTGACTCTCTCTCTTTCTCCCTCAGTCGTTCCCCTTCAGAAAGTTCTCGGAAGAGCCCAAGTCCTCGAGAAGATGATTGAAATGGGAAGACCTTGTGAATAGCAGAGCAGCGGGGCCCTCGTCATCTGACCACATTTTAACTAACCTAGATGTTTTAGTGCCTTTTTACATGCATGCATTCCACAGAAGAGTGTTACTACTGTTCACTTAGCACGAGTAAATGTTATTAATTGAATGTTGTGAAACAAACTGTACAGCTTGTTCTATGGAGCTTTCTCATTAACTGGCAGGGTTCAGTAAAAATGCTTGCGTTTCTTTGTATTAAATTTTACACGTTTATCAAAGCACAGAGATTCTGCTTCAGTGAATTTGTCGCAGAGCGTGCCAGGTAATGTCATAAAAATTATACAATTGCAAATTTCTAAAGCTTCCAAAACCGGTTAACTATTTTGTCTCTACAGTTTTCCCTCCCAGTTCCCAATAAAAAAAGGCTTAAAATGTAACTCAAGTATGTGCTCTGTATTCAAATATATGGTTGAGATGGTACAAGGCTGGCAAGAGTGAGATATGTAGTGAATTCCCCAGGATGGCTTAATTTGCATCACCTCTATTTACATGGGTAAGATGGGTATAGCGGGATATGGACCAAATGCGAGCAATTGGGACTAGCTTAAGGGTTTTTTTTAAGAAAGGGTGTCACGGACAAGTTGGGCTGAAGGGCGTGTTTCCATGCTGTAAACCTCTATGACCTTAGTCAGTACTCCATGTTTAGTGGCTGGAGTTGTGCTGTATTTGAGGGCCGGTTGCAGTCTTGGTAAGGGAGCATCTAGAGAGGTCAGACTAAACCAACAACCGCCTGACACACTCGTATGCAATTGACGCGTCAATTTTTTTTACTGAGGTCCACATCAAGTGTTGAGTAGGAAGAGATAAGTGAAAAAGAATTGAAGGCATGCCAGTAGAGAATAACGTTGAGGCTCCTGAAAGTGAGGAGGTAAGTAGAGAGAGTGGGTTATGGAGTTGCGTAGAACAGGAGTAAAGTGGCCATCAGTGGGATGGCGGATCCATTGAGTTATCAGAATATAAAGATAGAATTTGGGCACATGAAGCCAGTGGCCCTAGAATGGAAATGATGGAGACAGATGGACTTGGTGCTCATGAGCTACAATGTGTTTAGGTAAGTTGAAGATGGGTGCTTGTGAATTTGGGCTGTTTAAGTTGCGGGCTGAGCATTTGTGGCACAAAAAGGCCTTCGGCCCATCATGTCTCTGCTGGTCATCAATCCCAGTTTCCAGCACTTGTTCCATGGCCTTGTATGCTGTGGCGCTTGAAACATTCATCTGAATTTTTGTGTGAAGGTTCCCACCAAGTAGCTTGTAGGATTGGCGTGCTGCAGAGGCAGGTGCATTGTCTTGGTAACCTCTATGTATAACAGAATTTGTGTTGGAATACCATTCCAAGATTCACCATCCTGCAGAATGAAGCCAGAAGAAAAAGCTGGTAGTAGCCCCAAAAAGATGGCATCAATTTTACTAACATTAAGCTGAAGAAACATTTGACTCATTTTGTTTTAATATTGGATAGGCCATTAGAGAAAATAGTGGTTCATACTGCTGCCTCACAGCACCAGGAACCCAGATTCGATTCCCAACTTGGGTCACTGTCTGCAAAGTCTACACGTCCACTCTATCTGCATGGGTTTCCTCTGGATGTTCTGGTTTCCTCCTACAGTCCAAAGACGTACTGATTAGGTGCATTAGCATGCTAAATTCTCCCTCAGTGTACCCAAACAGGCGCCGGAGTGTGGCAACGAGGGGATTTTTACAGTAATTTTATTGCAGTGTGAATGTAAGCCTACTTATGACACTAATAAACAAAAAACTAAACTAAGCAAAGGGATGTTCAGGACAGAAATTGTCCAGTGTAAAACGCCTACAGTGCGGGAAGAGGCCATTTGACCCATTGAGCCTGCACCAATAACAGTCCCAGCCACCATCCTTGTAACCTCGTGTATTCGTCCTGCTTATCCCCTGGACTCATAAGGGGTAATTTATCATGGCCAATCCACCTAACCTGCACATCTTTGGAGTGTGGGTTGAAACCGGAGGAAACCCAAGCAGACAGGAGAAAGTGCAAACTCCAATCAGTACCCAAGGCCAGAATTGAACCCAGGTGCCTGGTGCTATGAGGCAGTAGTGCCCTTATAACTACACTCTCCCCTCATATGTAGCTCAGACCAAGTAAGGACGATGAATTTCCTTACCTAAAGGACAACTAATACAAATTATAATATATAATTTTTAAGAAAAAAGCCCAGAAGGGAGCAAGGCATTACAGGGAGCAACAAGGGTTGGATGTGACCCAAAGGAAAAGTGGCAGAGCATGAAGAAAAGGAACACGTCCTCTCTCTGGCCCCAAAAATCTCCCCTACATGTGTAGGTCAAAGCAAGTAAAGACGGCAGATTTCTTTGCCTAAAGAATATTTGTGAACCGGATGGATTTTTACAATAATTGATAAGCTTTCATCATTGGACTTTTAATTCCAGATTTCTATTGAATTCAAATTTCACTATCTAGTGGGATTCGAACCAGATCCCCTGAACCCTGAATCTTTGGATTACTAGGCCAGCAGCAATACCACTGCCTCCCCTTACATCTGGATTATCAAGATGTTGGTTAATAGGAAAATAAAGGCTGAATCCTTAGGATACATTGAATGAGGATTAGTTGAATGAGGAAAAAAATCTGATTACATGCTCTGAGGGTTGCCATTATTGAAAGGAAAAATGTCTTTTGTTGATAAAGCATTTTAAATGTCAATACTACATAATGCATGCATTGAATTTCATTAAATTACCCTGAGACATGAAGACCATGGAGTACAAACACTATGGTGGACTAAAAGGGCATGTGCTGTAGACTCAGTAATTCCATTTCTCAGTTATATTGGTTAAGTTGCTCGTTGGCACAATTGGTTCACTTCTAAGCTTATTTCAAATGAATCTCTTTCTTGTACAGTTCTTGAGGTAGCTTTGTAGCCTGAATGTCTAGGGAACTGTTAGAAAAACAACAAACTCACAGACCTTTCCAGCTGTAACAGCCCGTGCTGCAGACCTATTAATGGGTTTTTTTTATACAGCGTTTTTTTACCTCTGCTGGTAACAAATGAGTTTGTGAGCTGGAAGTCAAACAAAATCTATGGGCAATTAATTCAAAAGTTAACGGGCTGTGGAAAATGCAGGTATCATTCCAAGGGATCTTGCAGCAGCATTGTTGATTGGAGGTTCCACCAATTTCATTAGGAGTAGGCCATCCGACCCCTCGAGCCTGCTCTGCCATTTAATAAGATCACGGCTGATCTTTTCGTGGACTCAGCTCCACTCACTCATACACTCACCATAACCCTTCGTTCCTTTACTGTTCAAAAATCTATCTATCCTCGCCTTAAAAACATTCAATGAGGTAGCCTGAACTGCTACACTGGGCAGGGAATTCCACAGATTCACAAACTTTTGTGTGAAGAAGTTCTTCCTCAACTCAGTCCTAAATCTCTTCCCCCTTATTTTGAGGCTATGGCCCCCTAGTTCTAGTTTCATCTGCCAGTGGAATCAACTTCCCTGCTTCTAATCTATTCCTTTCATAATCTTATGTTTCCCCTCATTCTTCTGAATTCCAATGATTATAGGTCCAGTCTACTCAGTCTCTCCTCATAAACCAACCCTCTCAACTCCGGAATCAATCTGGTGAATCTCTTCTGCACCCCTTCCAATGCCAGTATATCCTTTCTTGAGTAAGGAGACCAAAACTGTATGCAGCTGTATAATGTGCTGCCTCACCAGTAACTTATACAGCTGCAACAAATCTTGCTATTTTTAAACATAGGACAAAATTCCATTTGCCTCCTTAAGAACCTGCTACATCTGCAAACCAACTTTTTGTGATTCATGCACATGTGATTCACCCAGATCTCTGCACAGCAGCATGCTGCAATTTTTTTTAACTATTTAAATAATAGTTCCCTTATATTTGAGGTGGAGTTTAGTTTCAATGCTCTAATCCTAAATAATTACAATTGCCCCCTCATTGCTAGTTGTGTCTTCATTTGCCTAAGCCTGGAATTCTCCCACCTACACCTTTTCTACTTCCACCCTACTTGTTTATTCATCTGTGGGACGTTGACATTTGCTGGCTGGCCAGCATTTATTGCCCATCCCTAGTTGGGCAGTTGAGTCAATCACATTGCTGTGGCTCTGGAGTCACATGTAGGCCAGGCCAGGTAAGAATGGCAGATTTCCTTCCCTAAAAGGACAGTAGTGAGCGAGGTGGGTTTTTCTGTTGATCAACAATGATTTCATGGTTACTAATAGGAACCTGAAAATTAGTAAGACTCCACTTTCCTGGATTCAATTGTAAGTTGGTTGACTATGGTATGATGGGGTTGAGTCAGACTTGCTCTCTGGAGAATTTCTGACGAAATTTAAGATCAATAGGAGGTGTAACCTTTTTGAAAGATTTGACAACGTAGCAGTAAGTCCAGTTCTACTCTGGCTTGCAATTAATTGTTTATAAAAACATTCTTCCAAATAGCTCCAAATGCTGTCAGATAATTTCCCATTGGTTACGCCAGTCCAATACTTTACCTGACTAATAAGATACAACCCAAGGCTAGTTAAAAAAGCCCTTCAGTACCATTTTGCACAATATCTTGTGATGGTTTCTAAACTATCTCCTGTTGTCCCTTGGTGAGTTGGGATTGTTTGTGCCATGTATTCTAGCATTTACAGTAAGCCCATTATGTTGATGGAATAAGTTTCCCAATGGGTGTTTGTGGAGCGCTACAGTGCTTGCCGCTGCTGTCTCGGGTTCGATTCCCAGCTTGGGTCACACTCTGCAGATTCTGCATGTTCTGTGGTTGCATGGGTTTCCTCCGGGTGCTCTGGTTTCCTCCCACAGTCCGAAAGATATGCTGGGTAGGCGCACTGGCCATGCTAAATTCTCCCTCAGTCATCAAGGTGCATGGAAACAGCCCCTTTGGCCCAACTTGTCCTTGCCACCCTTTTTTTTTAACCTCTAAGCCCATGTTTGGCCCATATCCCTCTATACCCATCTTACCCATGTATCTGTCTAAATGCTTTTTAAAAGATAAAATTGTACCCATCTCTACTATCTCTGACAGCTTGTTCCAGACACACACCACCCTCTGTGTGAAAAAATTGCCTCTCTGGACCCTTTTGTATCTCTCCTCTCTCACCTTAAACCTATGCCGTCTAGTTTTAGACTCCCCTACCTTTGGGAAAAGCTATTGACTATCTAGCTGATCTTTGCCCCTCGTTATTTTATAGACCACTATAAGATCACCCCTAAGCCTCCTACACTCCAGAGAAAAAAGCCCCAGCCTATCCAGTCTCCCCTTAGAACTCATACCATCAATTTACTAGGTAGCATCTAGTAAATCTTTTCTGCACTCTTTCTAGTTTAATAACATCCTTTCTATAATAGGGTCACCAGAATTGTACACAGTATTCCAAATGTGGCCTTACCAATGTCTTGTATAACTTCAACAAGACGTTCCAACTCCTGTATTCAATGTTCTGACCAATGAAACCAAGCATGCTGAATGCCGCCTTCACCACTGTGTCCATCTGTGACTCTACTCATAAGAAGCTATGAATCTGTATCCATAGAACAGTACAGGCCCTTCGGCCCTTGATGTTGTGCCAAGCTACGTCCAAACCCAAAATCAAGCTATCCCACTCCCTATCATTCTGATGTGCTCCATGTGCCTTATCCAATAACCACTTGAAATTTCCTGAAGTGTCTGACTCCACTATCACAGCAGGCAGTCCATTCCACACCCCAACCACTCTCTGAGTGAAGAATCTACCTTGGACATCCCTCCTATATCTCCCACCGTGATCCTTAGATCTTTGTTCCATAACTCTCCCCAGCACCCTACCATTAACTGAGTGAATCCTGCCCTGGTTCAATCTACTAAAATGCATTATCTTGCATGTATCTGAATTAAACTCTATCATTCGTCAGCCCACTGGCCCAATGATCAACGAGAAAGAAATACTGGAAAATGGGATTAGAATTGATATTTGCTTGATGGGCTGAATGGCCTCTGTGCTGTGTGATTCTATGATGACCCCAGAGTCTTTGAGATGGTGACTTACCCTCAGTCACTGGTGGATCCATGACTGCAGTGATCCCTCAGCCCCGGAGGGAGAACTGCAATCCCGAAGGGCCTCCTCGCATGGAGGACAATAGGAAGAACAGGAGGCCTGGAAGTAGAGAGGGCAGCTCAGGGATCGTGACTGAAGGGCTGGGGTTAGGAGTTAAAGTTTATTTATTAGGCACAAGTAAGGGTTACATTAACACTGCAATGAAGTTACTATGAAATTCCCCAAGTCGCCACACTCCAGCGCCTGTTCCAGTCAATGCACCTAACCAGCACGTCTTTCAGACTGTGGGAGGAAACCCACACAGACATGGAGAGAACGTGCAGACTCTACACAGACAGTGACCCAAGCCGGGAATTGAACCTGGGTCCCTGCTGCTGTGAGGTAGCGGTGCTAACCACTGTGCTACCATGGGGGTCCTGTAAGAGGGAGACAAAATCTGGGAGAATGGGCGACTGGATGCAAGCACATTACTGCAGCAAGAATGTAGGAGGATGATGACGGGGAGGGGTGAAATTGGGAGAGGCGGGGTGGATGGAAGTCAAAGATATAAGTTGTCTATGTCCCTGAGATTTGAGAAATCCACTGAAGTTATATTGGGTGATATCTTTCATTTGGTTTCAGAGGGTGGTGGATCTGACCCCTGTTGGCCTGTTGGTTTACATGGACTGTACACTTTCTGAGAACATTAGAATATAAGATATCTTTTGTGCGACTTGTGTTATCCTTATAAATCCCTGAGCATGTATAATGATAACATAGAATATCATAGAATCCCTACAATTCAGAAGAGGCCATTCAGCCCATCAAGCCTGCACCAACTCTCGGTCAGAGTATCTTCTCCAGGCCCACCTCCTGCCATTTCCCTGTAAGCCTACACATTTACCATGGCCAATCCATCTAACCTACACAGCTTTGGACACTAAGAGACAATTTAGCATAGCCAATCCACCTAACCTACATATCTTTGGATACTAAGGGACAATTTAGCATAGCCAATCCACCTAACCTGCATATAAGAACAAAGAACAACACAGCACAGGAAACAGCCCTTCGGCCCTACAAGTCCATGCCACCCATTTGAACATTCAGTGAGTGCCTCATTTCAATCCTTCTTCTACCTACGACTTTTGTCTACGCCTCTTGGACTCTACAATAAAGGGGTGCAAATTTACAGAATTATATATTCGCCAGATTAAGGGAGGTCTAATTTAGGGATAATTTGTTAACACCAATCAGCCTAAAAGCACGTTTTTGGGGTGTGGGAGGAAACCGGAGCACCCGGAGAAAACCTACACAAGCACAGGGAGAATGTGCAAACTCCCACAGACACCGACCCAAGCCGGAAATCCGACCGGGGTCCCTGTATCTGCACAGCAAACAGTGATAGTCACTGAGCTGTCGTGTTGCCCATCTGCTGGTCCAGTTTAAGCGTACACTAATGACGTGAAGCACTAGGCAACTCTCGAAGCAACATCCAAGAGCAGCCCTCGCACGACCCACCGTGTGTATGCCCCTCGTTGGCCAACAAGGCTGACTGAATCACCTGTGGATGCAAAAAAAAGACATTGACAAACATACACAGCTTATACAGACATTCACGGAAGATCCCCAGAAGCTCAAACATAAGACAGGTGAGCCACAAAATATGTTGGAGGGCCCATAGGAATCTATTGATTCCCAGGCATGTCCTGAGGCTCTTGATCCTTAATTAGAACAATCTTTTGTATCCCTCCATCTCTAGTCTGCTCACGTGCCTATCTAGGTAAACCTTAAACAACTCTAGTGTGCCTGCCTCCACCACCTTACTTGGTAGTGCATTCCAGGCTCCCACAACCCTCTGTGTGAAGAGCCTCCCTCTAACATCTGAATTATACCTTGCCCCTCTAACCCTAAGCCCATGGCCCCTCGTACCTTTGAACTGTGGGAAGAAACTGATGAAACATGGAGAACATGCAAATTCCACTCAGTAACCTGAGGCTGGAATCGAACCCGGGTCCCTGCAGCTGTGAAGCAGCAACGCTAACCAATGTGCCACAATGCTGGGGGAGGGGGAAGGTGTATGGGGTGCGATGGAAGTATTATAGTTAATCTTTTCATGTTTAATAATTGTTTTGTTCTTTTATTGAAAATTCGGCAGCTCATCCACATCTCTAAACAAAAAAAAAATTGAAGTTATGATCTATCAAGCCAGGGTTGTGTTTGGGGACCTGTCTGTCCAGTAATAACATCAGCCGGGATTGTAACTCGTGGCAAAGCCTGCAGATTGTGCTTTGAATTTATCAGCCATTTCAGAACCCACTGAACCAAACTGGAAGCAAAACATCCTCGATCCTAAGGGACTGCGTATGAGTGAGAGGGACGGAATACTCAGTTCCACCATAGCCTGTGTTTCTGAAGCTGCCCCCTTGAATTAAGGATTCTGCAACTTGAGTTTGTCTATCTCTTTCAAAGGTTCAAACCTTGGTATTTTTGCAGTTCCCTATTAGGATTTACTTTTGAGAAAGCAGTTCTGTTTTTTTTAACTCATGGGATGTGGGTAATGTTGACTGGACCATCATTTGTAGTTCACCCTTAATTTGCCCTTGATCTGGGTGTCTCACATGGCCCTTTCAGAGAGTGTTTAAGATTCAGCCACATCGCTGTGGATGTGGAGTCACAATCTAGGCCAGCCTGGGTAAGGACTGCAGATTCCCTTCCCGAAAGGGATCAGATGGGTTTTTACAACAATTGATTCGTGGTCATCAGTAATTCCAGATTTTAAAGTTAAATTTTATTTATTAGTCGCAAATAAGGCCTACATTAACACTGAATGAAGTTAAAATTCCCCTAGTCACCACAGTCTGGGTCAGTGCACCTAACCAGCACGTCTTTCAGACTGTGGGAGGAAACCAGAGCACCCGGGGGAAACCCATGCAGACACAGGGAAAACATGCAAACTCCACACAGACAGTGACCCAAGCTGGGAATCGAACCCGTGTCCCTGGTGTTATGAACAGTAGTGCTAATCACTGTGCTACCATGTCACCAGTAAAAAAATTTTTTAACCATCCACCATGGTGGGATTTGAATCCAGGACCCCAAAGCATTATCCCAAGTCTCTGGATTACTAGTCCAGTGATAATACCACTGCTTCCCCTACAATATAGCCTTTTTGGGTGGAAGGGTGGGTGAAGGACGTTAATTTTATTTGGTTTGAAATTGCATGGGAAAATGTTTTGTTTCATCAGTTGCATTTTTGTAGCACCTTTCAGAACCTCAGGATATCCCAAAGTGCTTTACAGTCAATGAAGTAGTTTTGCCGTGTAGTCACTTTTGTAATGTAGGAAGTCCAGCTGCTAGTTGGTGCATAGCAAGCACCCACAAAGAGCACTGAAATGAATATCTGTTTTTGGACTGTAATGAAGGGTCTTCCAGGCTCAAAACATTGGCTTTGTACTTTCTCCAACAGATGCTGTCAGACCTACTGAGATTTTCCACCATTTCCAGGGGAAGGGAAGTGGGAGGGGGGCAGAGCAGTGCATTAGCATTATTGTCACTGGACTAGTAATCCAGAGACCCAGGGTAATTCTCTGGGGACCCAGGTTCGAGTCTCACCATGGCAGATGGTGAAATGTGAATTCAGTAAAAAATCTGGAATCAAAAGTCGTCAGGGAAATCCATAATTTTGGTGCTTGCTTGTAACTCCAGACTCTTAATTACCCTCTGAAATAGCACAGCATGCCACTCAGTTCAAGGGCAATTAGGAAGGGGCAATAAATGCTGACCCACATCCCATGAATGAATAATTGTGTGGGTAGCAAGATGGTTAGAACTGCTGCCTCACAAGGCCAGGGACCCGGATTCGATTCCGGCCTTGGGTGACTGTCTATGTGGAGTTTGCACATTCTTCCTGTGTCTGCATGGGTTTCCTTCGGGTCCTCCGGTTTCCTCCCACAGTCCAAACATGTGCAGGTTAGGTGGATTGGCCATGCTAAATTGCCCCTTAGTGTCCAAAGATGTGCCGGTTAGGTGGATTGGCCATGCTAAATTACCCCTTCGTGACCAAAGATGTGCAAGTTAGGTGGATTAACCATGATAAATTGTCCCTTAGCATCCAAAGATTTGCAGGTTAGGTGGATTGCCCATGCTACATTGCCCCTTAATGTCCAAAGATGTACAGGTTAGATGGATTAACCATGATAAATTGTCCCTTAGCATCCAAAGATTTACAGGTTAGGTGGATTGGCCATGTTAAATTGCCCCTTACTGTCCAAAGATGTACAGGTTAGGTGGATTGCCCATGCTACATTGCCCCTTAATGTCCAAAGATGTACAGGTTAAGTGGATTAACCATGATAAATTGTCCCTTAGCGTCCAAAGATTTGCAGGTTAGGTGGATTGCCCATGCTACATTGCCCCTTAATGTCCAAAGATGTACAGGTTAAGTGGATTAACCATGATAAATTGTCCCTTAGCGTCCAAAGATTTGCAGGTTAGGTGGATTGGCCATGATAAATTGCCCCTTAGTGTCCAAAGATGTACAGGTTAGGTGGGTTAACAGGGTAAATGTGTGGGGTTACAGGGATAGGGCAGAGGGCAGGGCCTGGGTGGGATACTCTTTCCGATATTTGGTGCAGACTCGATGGGCTGGATGGCATCTTTCTGCACTGTGGGGATTCTGTGACAGTGGGGTGCTGTGAAGATCCCCGCACAATGTTCCACAAGAAAAGATTTGAAATGATTCAAAAATTCCTGTAATGAAACTAAAGCTAACCTTCGTCCTCAGCTCTGTGGTCAGCATTTCCAAGACCTGACGAATCTCGGGTCTCAGGTGTGTGTGCCAGCTGGGAAAGGGCCGCACAAGCATTTTTGAATGTTGGTCAGGCCCCATGTGCATTGGCCAACGTGACTTGGAGCTGAAGACAAAGTCTCATCTGCGCCCGCACAAAAAAGCAACAGCTCAAAAAGGGTGCAGCAACCCTGGGAGAAGCGAGAGAGACAGGGAGTGGTTTAAAAAAAAGGCCAGAGGAGAGGGAGGAGTTACAAAGTTCCCAGCGTGGGAAGAAGGCAGGGAAAGTAAGAGGTGTGTCTCAAAGTCTTTTTATAGTTTCGAGGTGTGCCATGATAAATAAAAGGTTGGGAGCCACCGTTCTACAATACAATTTCCTAGCTGTACCTTTCAGTGAGTCATGAACAAGAACACTTCCACACTTCCCAACCTCTCTCCATTTAAGAAATATTCTATATTTCTGTTTTTCTGATATCACATTTCTTTAAAGTTTGAAGTTTATTTATTAGTGTCACAAGTAAGGCTTATGTTAACACTGCAATGAAGTTACTGTGAAAATCTTCCAGTCGCCACACTCTGGCGTCTTGTTCAGGTATACTGAGGGAAAATTTAGCATGGTCGGTATGCCTAACCAGCTTGTCTTTCGGACCGTAGGAGGAAACTGGAGCACCCGGAGGAAACCCATGCAGACACGGGGAGGACATGCAGACTCTGCATTGAATGACCCAAGCTGGGAATCGAACCTGGGTCCCTGGTGCTGTGTGAGGCAGCAGTGTTAACCACTATGCCAACTTGCCAAATTTTATCTCCTCTGTCTTCTCCAAATTCCCTTGAAGCGTATCTGCATCCTCCATGTGTTACAAAGAACAAAGAAAATTACAGTGCAGGAACAGGCCCATCGGCCCTCCAAGCCTGCACCAACTATGCTGCCCAACTGAACTAAAGCCCCCTACTGTTCTGGGAACTATATCTCTCCATTCCCATCCTATTCAAGTATTTGTCAAGACGCCCCATTAAAAGTCACTACCGTATCTGCTTCCACCATCTCCCTCGGCAGCGAGTTCCAGGCACCCACCACCCTTTGTGTAAAAAAATCTGCCTCGTGCATCGCCTTTAAACCTAGCCCCTCGCACCTTAAACCTGCGCCCCCTAGTAATTGACTCTTCCACCCTGGGAAAAAGCTTCTGACTATCCACTCTGTCCATGCCCCTCATAATCTTGTAGACTTCTATCAGGTCGCCATTCCAAGCTGTGATACATCCGGAAAGGATGCTTTCTATGGTGCATCTGTAAAAATTGGTGACAGTCATGGTGGATATAAGAACATAAGAACTAGGAGCAGGAATAGGCCATCTGGCACCTCCAGCCTGCTCCGCCATTCAATAAGATCATGGCTGATCTTTTTGTGGACTCAGCTCCACTTATCCACCCGCTCACCATAACCGTTAATACCTTTACTGTTCAAAAATTTATCTATCCTTGCCTTAAAAACATTCAATGAGGTACAACTGCTTCACTGGGCAGGGAATTCCACGGATTCACAACCCTTTGTGTGAAGAAGTTCCTCCTCAACTCAGTCCTGAATCTGCTTCCCCTTATTTTGAGGCCATGCCCCCTAGTTCTAGTTTCACCTGCCAGTGGAAACAACTTCCCTGCTTCTATCTTATCTATTCCCTTAATAATCTTTTATGTTTCTATAAGATCTCCCCTTATTCTTCCGAATTCCAATGAGTATAGCCTCAGTCTCTCCTCATAAGCCAACTCCGGAATCAACCTAGTGAATCTCCTCTGCTCCCCCTCCAGTGCCAGTATATCCTTTCTCAAGTAAGGAGACCAAAACTGTATGCAGTACTGCAGGTGTAGCCTCGCTGGCACATTATACAACTGTGACATAATCTCGCTGTTTTTAAACTCCATCCCTCTAGTAATGAAGGGCAAAATTCTTTTTGCCTTCTGAATTACCTGCTGCAGCTGCAAACCAACTCCTTGAGATTCCTGCACAAGGACACCTAGATCCCTCTGCACAGCAGCATGTTGCAATTTTTTACCATTTCAATAATAGTCCATTTTGTTGTTATTCCTACCAAAATGGATGACCTCACATTTACCAACATTGTACTCCATCACCGGACCCTCACCCTCACTTAGACTATCTATATCCCTTTGCAGACTTTCAGCGTCCTCTGCACACTTTGCTCTTCCGCCCATCTTAGTGTCATCTGCGAAGTTTGACACTTGGTCCCCAACTCCGAATCATCTATGTAAATCGTAAACATGCCAAATTTCCTTAGCCTTCTGAGAAAGTAGTGGAGCTGGTGGGCTTTCTTATCTATAGCATCAGCATGGGGGGACCAGGACAGGTTGTTGGTGATTTGGACACCCAGAAATTTTGAAGCTCTTGACCATTTCTACTTCACCCCTGTTGATGTAGACAGGGGTATTTCCTCCACTATGTTTGCTGTAGTTGATGACTATCTTCTTTGTTTTACTGACATTGAGGGAGAGATTATTGTTGTCTCATCATTTCATGGACATTGCTGGCTGGCCAGCAATAATTGCCCCTTCCTAGTTGCCCTTGATCACAGGGCAGTGGGGCACAAGAATGCACATTGCTGTGGCTCTGGAGTCACATGTAGGCCAGACCAGGTAAGGACAACAGATTTCCTTCCCTAAATTTGCATTAGTGAACCAGATGGGCTTTTCTGACAATTGACAATGGTCATTGATAGATTCTTAATTCCAGTTTAGTTCTTATTGAATTCAAATTCCACCATCTGTGGTGGAGGGATTCGAACCCGGGTCCCCAGAACATTAGCTGAGTTCTGAATTAATTGCCTGGCGATAATATCACTGGGCCATCTGGTATACACACATAACAGAGAATAAGGATCATAGGTCGGTTGTGGAAACTAATGCAATAACAAACACTGAAAGCAAATGTTGGGGAAAAGATCTGAACTGTAACAGATGGTCAATTCCAAATGAGTTCTTAACCCATCCAGCTCCATTCCTGATTCTGACCAAGTGATTCTGGGAACAGGACTTTATCCCATCAAGACAGAGAGTGAGTATTATATCGTTGTCACAAATGCTGTATCTGTTGATCACCGGTCCCATCATTGCTGAGCCCAGGAAACGCCAGTCTCTCAAAGTGGACTGTATGGGGCCTATAAGGAGTAAACTACAGAAAGGGAAGGATATAAATCCGAGCATTACCTTCAATTCTAGGTACCAGCTGGAGAGACAGTCCTCCCCATTTCTGTATGCGTTTCCTCCGGGTGCTCCGGTTTCCTTCCACAGTCCAAGGATGTGTAGGTTAGGTAGATTGGCCATGCTAAATTAGTGTTCAGAGATGTCTGGGTTAGATGGATTGGCCATGCTAAATTGCTCTTTAGTGTCCAGGGATGTGCAGGTTAGGTGGATTGGCCATGCTAAATTGCCCCTTGGTGTCCCAAGATGTGCAGGTTAGATGGATTGGCCATGTTAAATTGCCTTTCGAGTCCAAGGATGTCCAGGTTAGGTGGATTGGCCATACCAACTTGACCTTAGTGTCTGAAGATGTGCAGGTTAGGTGGATTGGACATGATAAATGCATAGAGTTATGGGGATATATGGTGGTGGTGTTGTTGGGGGAATGGGTTAATGTCGTTTCAGAAAGTTGGTGCAGACTCGAAGGGCCAAATTGCCTCCTTCTGCACCGCAGCGATTCAGCACGTTACAGCACAGAAACAGGTCTTTTGGCCCTTCTTGGCTGTACCAAACCATTTTTCTGCCTAGTCCCACTGACCTGCACCTGGACCATATCCCTCCACACTCCTCTCATCCAGGTACCTGTCCAACTTTTTCTTAAATATAAACCTTTAGACTAAGCTCCATAGCCCCAGACACCCCACTAGCAGAGATAATCTCTCTCTCTCTTTCTCTTCCCCCTGAATACCTTGAAAATTTCAATCAAATCTTCCTTTAGCCTTCTAAGTTCAAGGGAATACAAACCTAGTTTATCTCTATCCCCAGAGCATAACGCTTGGAGCACAGTAACATTCTAGTAAACCCATACTGTTCTTTGTCCAAGGTTAATATATCCTTCTAGAACTGCTCACAGTACTCCATGTGCCAGGGTTTTGTGCAGCTGAAAATGAATTTATTTTTTAGTGTAGGCTTACATTAACACTGCAGTGAAGTCACTGTGAAAATCCCTTATTCACCACACCCTATCCCCGTAACCCCATGCTGGTCCCCCTGACACTAAAAGTCAATTTAGCATGGCCAATCAACCTAACCTGTACATCTTTGAATGTGGGAGGAAACCCATGCAGACATGGGGAGAATGTGCAGACTCCACACAGTCACCCAAGGCTGGAATCGAACCTGGGTCCCTGGCACTGTGAGTCAGCAGTGCTAATCACTGTGCCACCTTATTGCCTTTTAGATCCAAAGTGAATGATTTCACATTCATCTACATTAGAGTTGGGCAACCTAGGCTAGTGAGTGAGCCACATGAGTGTCCCTCCTTCATCTCAGTGGGCCACAAGATTGAAACCCAGGCTTGTTCGCTCACCGTGACCCCATGAATAAGACTAAATAAATCTAATTCCCCCCCGAGTATTTCATAGCGAGTCATAGAAAATGCTTCATCGTTTATCTATCAATGGAACTCTCATCAACTTCAAATGGTTAAAAACAAAAGGAATATTGACGCTTTGGACACAGAGGGAGCGCACGGCTCTCACAGTCAATGTTGTGAGCAATCAGCACACACCTCACTTCACTCACCCTCGCTTTGTGTGTGAATCACTTCAGTCACACCGGGGAAATAATTAGACGGATTGGCCATGCTAATTTGCCTTTTTGAGTCCAAGGATGTCCAGGTTAGGTGGATTGGCCATACCAACTTGACCTTAGTGTCTGAAGATGTGCAGGTTAGGTGGATTGGACATGATAAATGCATAGAGTTATGGGGATATATGGTGGTGGTGGTGTGTTAGGGGGAATGGGTTAAAGTTGTTTCAGAAAGTTGGAAATCACCAGAATGCGGCAACCCCACGGTCAACAAAATGTCTGGTGGGAGCTGCACTCAGAACCCAGATGGACTGCATGGGACCCCCCCACCCCCACCCCCCCTCCCCCGTCCCAGACTGCAGATTGCCCACCCACTGATTTATATTAAAATCCATTTGCCAGAGTCTTGTCTAATCAATTTTTAAAAATAAATTAATGGGACGTGGGCATTGTTGGCTGGGCCAGCATTTATTGCCCATCGCTGATTGCCTTGAACAGAGTGGGTTGCTGGGACCATTTCAGAGGGCACTTAAAAGAGTCAACTAACTACATTGCTGTGGATCATGTGCTTCCACAATGGTCATCGGTAGACTTTTCATTCCAGATTTTTATTGAATTTAAATATCACCACCTGGGATTCAAACCCAGGTCTCCAGATCACTCCCCAGCCTCTCTGGATGACTAAAACAGAAAATGCTGGAAAATCTCAGCAGGTCTAACAGCATCTATGGAGAGAGAATAGAGCCAATGTTTCAAGTCTGGATCCAGGCCGGAAACATTGGCTCTATTCTCTCTCCACAAATGCCGTAAGACCTGCTGAGATTTTCCAGAAGTTTCTGTTTTTGTTTCAGATTCCCGCATCCACAATATTTTCCCTCTGGATTACTAGTCCAGTGACAATATCATTACAACACGTCACCTCCATCTTACAATGCTGTGTACCTAATTTCTGAAACTCCAAATCGTAAATCGGGTTCTGTTTTGACACCTTGTACTCTTACTGTGACGTATCCTCATGCCCACGTTCTTTAGCTTCTTCAGCCCGACAAACCCCGCGAGTTTTCCGCGCTCCGTCAATACTGGTCTCTTGCAAATTCCCCACTTTAATCACTTCATCATTATCAGTGGCCTTCAGCTCCCTCTATTGTAATCTCTGGAATTCCCTCTCTGTATCTCTCCACCTCTCTTCCCTCTTTGAAGATGCTCCTTAAAAGCCACCTCTTTGATCCTCAGGTCTATTATCTTCATGTGCTACTCACGGTGGCATGGTGGTTCGCACAGTGCCAGGAACTTGGGTTCAATTCCTGGCTTGGGTCACTGTGTGGAATCTGCACGTTCTCCCCGTGTCTGCATGGGTTCCCTCTGAGTGCTCCGTTTTCCTCCTGAATTCCGAAAGACGTGCTGGTTAGCTGCATTGGCCGTGCTAAATTCTCCCTCGGTGTACCTGAACAGGTGCCGGAGTGTGGCGACTAGGGGATTTCCGCAGTAATTTCATTGCGGTAAGCCCGCTTATTACAACAACAAATAGATACGTTCGACTCCTGTGAAGTGCACACTTTAATTTTGACACAGGTGCTATACAAATGCAAGTCACTGTCGTTGCGGATGCATGATGACTGTAATGGTTGATGTTCACTGCTGTATCCAGCAGGTGGCAATGTTCTGAGTTTCGGCCTCACTAATAGGTCACCTTGAAGTCGGGTCTCTGAATTGTGTTTTGTGCTGAGGCCGCTTAACAATATTTTCACCAATAAAGCCAGCAATGTGGTTTTTTTTTAAACCAACCTTCTCAGGTACTTTTCCCCTTCCCTTAATGTCCAGGAACAGTGCTGTCCAGTTTCAGGCCCTTCTCTAGAGACCTGGGCACAGAATCTCGGCTGGCGTTCCAGCGAGTTACTTACTGAAGGGACTGATGTACATTCAGTGTTGGCCCTTTTCGGATCTGACTCTGTTTGTGGGATCCTGCTGTGCACAAAACCAGCTGCTGAGTTTCCCATGCCACCACAAGTGACCACACTTGGAAAAAAAAGTACTTCTTCAGCCACCCTGAAATTGTGACAGGTGCTATATAAATGCAAGCTCTTCCTCACTAGAACCCCAGGTCTGAACCCTTAACCCGCTGGGGAAGGTTTTCTAGATTTGGGTTTAAGCTGGTTTTTTTTTGGCAGACTTCAGATTCTGCCTTGAGTGTGAGAAACCCATCAGTGTTACAAACCTATTTGGCTCGGTCCCCGTTTAATTGCCTGGGTACCAGCGAAACCTCTCTGGAATCCCTGCCAGGGGGCTCTGGGTAGAGAGCTACAGGGCTCCATCCCATTGTACTTCACTCCGAGTGAAACCTGAGAAATCGCCCACTCGGATTAACACAAGTGAACTAACTGTTCAACCTGTACACGGGATTTGATTACTTTTTTTGGGGTGTGACGGTTCTTGAGAGGGTTCTTGAGGAGATCTGCCCGAAGGCTTCCGGAGAAGAGGGACTTCAGTTAGAAAGTTAGGTTGGAGAGGTTAAGTGTTGTTCCCAATGGAATTTGAAGGGAGGTTGGGTCACTGGTGAGACTGTGGCCGGAATTTTACCAGCCTGCAGGAATCGGAGCGGGCGAGGGGTGGACAATGGAAAATTCTGTTGATCTCAGGCAGGATTTTACGGGTTTCAGGACGAGTGGGGCTGTAGATTCCCACCCTATATCCCAAATATTGTTCTCCTGAGTTAAGGAATGATCTAAATTGTGTCACTGGGGTGGCATGGTGGCACAGTGGTTAGCACTGCTGCCTCACAGCGCCAGGGACCCGGGTTCAATTCCAGCCTTGGCTGACTGTCTGTGTGGAGTTTGCACATTCTCCCCATGTCTGGGTGGGTTTCCTGCGGGTGCTCCGGTTTCCTCCTAACTCCAAAGGTGGATTGGCCACCCTAAATTGCCCCTTAGTGTCAAGGGGATTAGCAGGGTAAATACGTGAGGTTAAGGGGGGGGTAGCGCCAGAGTAGGATTGTTGTCAGTGCAGGCTTGATGGGCTGAATGGCCTCCTTCTGCTCTGTGATGAGTAAAAGTAAACACATTTGGGGTGGTTCGGAGCAGGTCTATTGGATTAATACCTGGAATGAGTGGGTTTTCTTATGAGGAAATGTTGGTCAGACTGGACTTGTTTCCACTGGAGTTTAGAAGAGTGAGGGGGAGATTCATGATATGGTGTTGGACAGGGGTGGGCACAGTTAGAAGTCTCACAACACCAGGTTAAAGTCCAACAGGTTTATCTGGAATCACGAGCTTTCAGAGCACTGCTCCTTCCTCAGGTGGCTCATCTGCTGAAGGAGCGACACTCCAAAAGCTCATGATTCCAAATAAATCTGTTGGACTTTAACCTGGTGTTCTGAGACTTCTTACTAGGGGGAGACTCGATTGAAGAATATAAGATCCTGAACAGTCTCGACAAGGTGGATGTGGAAAGGATGTTTCCTCTTGTGGGTGAGTCCAAATCTAGGGGGCACCGACTTAAAAATATGAGGCACCCTTTTAAGACAGGGATGAGGAGAATTTCTTTCTCTCAGAGGGTTGTGCGACTTTGCAACTCTCTGCCTCAGAAGACGATGGAGGACGGGGTCACTGAATATTTTTAAGACGGAGGGAGATAGATTGTTGTTGGGCAAGGAGGGTCAAAGGTTATCGGGAGTCGATGGGAAAGGTGGAACTCAGACTTGAGAAGCTGAGTTACTGAGAGAGATTGAATAGGTTAGGACTTTATTCCCTGGAGTATAGAAGAATGAGGGGGGATTTGATAGAGGTGTATAAGATTTTGATGGGTATAGATACAGTGAATGCAAGCAGGCTTTTTCCACTGAGGCTAGGGGAGAAAAAAAACCAGAGGGCATGGGTTAAGGGTGAAAGGAGAAAAGTTTAAAGGGAATATTAGGGGGGGGTTTCTTCACGCAGAGAGTGGTGGGAGTGTGGAATAAGCTGCCGGATAAAGTGGTAAATGCGGGGTCACTTTTAACATTTAAGAAAAATTTGGATGGGTTCATGGATGAGAGGGTGTGGAGGGATATGGTCCAAGTGCAGGTCAGTGGGACTAGGCAAAAAATGGTTCGGCACAGACAAGAAGGCCTGTTTCTGTGCTGTAATTTTCTATGTTCAACACAAACAGATCAGCCACGATCTTATTGAATGGCGGAATAAGTCCAAGGGGCCGAATGGCCTCCTCCTGCTCCTATTCCATAAGTTCATACTTGATAGGGGTGTCCAAGACTGTGACATGTTAGGAGCAGGTGGACAAAGAGAAGCTGTTCCCAGTAGCTGATGGCTCAAGGACCAGGGAGACACCGATGTAAGGCTCTGGGCAAAGGGAGAAAGAACGTTTTACACAGTAAGTGGTAATAACTTGGAACTCGCTCTGCCCGAAGGTAGTGGAAGTGCAGAGGTTAAATGATTTAACCTCTGGGGTACAGTAGCACAGTGGTTAGCACTGCTGTTTCACAGCTCCAGGGACCTGGGTTCGATTCCCAGCTCGGGTCACTGTCTGTGTGGAGTTTGCACATTCTCCTCGTGTCTGCGTGGGTTTTCTCCGGGTACTCCGGTTTCCTCCCGCAGTCCAAAAATGTGTGGGTTAGGTTGATTGGCCATGCTAAGAAATTGCCCCTTAGTGTCTCAGGGTGCATGGATTAGTGGGTATAATATGTAGGGATATGGGGTTAGGACTGGATGGGATTGTGTTTGGTGCAGACTCAATGGGCCAAAGGGCCTCTTTGTGCACTGTAGGGTTCTATGATTCTATGATGATTTCAAAAGGAGGTTGGATGGGTGCTTGAGACATATAAAATTGCATGCGGTGATGGACGAGGGAATGGGACTGTTCTACAGGGAGAACTAGCATGGACTCAATGGCCCGAATGGCCTCCTGTGCTGTAATGACTCCATGTTGTTGATGTGCCCTGTGCCTTTACAGCTCTTTGCCTAGGCCTTGCTTGCGAAAATTTGATCAAACTAAGTTCCAAGGACAAGTACAGGTTAATTATTATTAGTGGGGGAAGTGTGCAGATGTCTAGGTGCTTGTAATTCCTGTTCAAACAGCCAACTTGCTTGCCGGCAACTGTGAAATTACTGAATTATGTTTTGGTAAATCACATTGAAACAAGGCCCAGTGATATGTGTTTTGTGGTGTGTGACCTTTGTAAACTGTGTGACCTCTGTAACGCATGACCTCCGTAGCATGACCTCTATAGTACATAGTGTGGTAGGCATTAAAAACTTCCATGTCAGGCTGGGTTACGTGCACCTGTTCCCTGGGTAGTAAACCGTGGGCCTGCACACAGTCCCATATCAACACCCGACAGCGAGCAGATACTTGTGAACTGTTTCACTATTCCTCCTCCCTCGTTTGAACTTCAAATCTGGGCCTCCAGTCGATCTCTACACCACTGAGTGACGCTGTAGTTAGCGCAGCTGCTTCATAGCACTAGGGACCCAGGTTCTATTTCGAACTTGGGTAACTGTGTGGAGTCTGCTCATTCTCCCCGTGTCTGTATGGGTTTCCTCCAGGTGCTCCAGTTTCCTCCCACACTCCAAAGATGTGCAGGTTAGATGGATTGGCCATCTAAATTACCACCTCGAGTTCAAAGGTGTGTAGGTTAGGTTGATTGGACTTCCTAAATTGCCACTTAGTGTCCAAAAATGTGTAGATTAGGTGGATTGGCCATGCTAAATTGCCCCTTAGTGTGTAAATATCTGCAGGTTGGGTGGCTTGGCCATGCTAAATTGCCTCTTAGTATACAAAAATGTGTAGGTTAGGTGGATTGGCCATGCTAAATTGTCCCTTAGTGTCCAAAGATGTGTGGGTTAGGTGGATTGGCCATGCTAAATTGCCCCTTAGTGTCCAAAGATGTGCAGGTTAGGTGGATTGGCCATGCTAAATTGCTTCTTAGTGTCCAAAGATGTGCAGGTTAGGTGGATTGGCCATGCTAAATTGCCCCTTAGTGTCCAAAGATGTGTAGGTTAAGTGGATTGGCCATGCTAAATTGCCCCTTAGTGTCCAAAGATGTGCAGGTTAGGTGGATTGGCCATGCTAAATTGCCCCTTAGTGTCCAAATATGAGCAGGCTAGGTGGATTGGCCATGCTAAATTGCTTCTTAGTATCCAAAGATGTGTAGGTTAAGTGGATTGGCCATGCTAAATTGCCCCTTAGTGTCCAAAGATGTGTAGGTTAGATGGATTGGCCATGGGAAATGTGTGGGGTTTCGGAGATGGGGTGAGGAGTGCAGGCCTGGGTAAGATACTTGGTCAGAGAGTCGGTGCAAACCTGATGGGCCAAATGTCCTCTTCTGCCCAGTACGAATTCTATGCTTCTACCGAATAGCTGGTGCCGTGGGGATTGGGACGCCACCACACAAGGCAGGGCCGAGGTTTGGGATTGGTGCATCAGTGGGTAGCACTGGGGACATAGGGGTTCAGGTTCCTGTCCAGAGACTTGAGCAGATGACTCAGGCTCTCAGGGCGGTGCTGACAGAATACATCCTCAGAACAAATCGAAAATCTGCTCATTATCACATTGCTTTTTTTGTGGGATTTACAGTCTGTAAATTGGCTGCCACGTTACCTGGTCTGGCCTACAATGTGACTCCATGGGCATTATTGCTTTACTATTAATCCAGAAACTCAGCTGATGTTCTGGGGACCCGGGTTCAAATCCCGCCACGGGATTGAATTCAATAAAAAATATCTGGAATTAAGAATCTACTGATGACCATGAAACCACTGCCAATTGTCGGAAAATCTCATGTGGTTCACTAAGGAAGGAAATCTGCTGTCCTTACCTGGTCTGGGCTACGTGTGATTGCCTCCAGAGCCACAGCAGTGTGGTTGACTCTTAATTGCCTCAGGCAACTAGGGGTGGGCAATAGATGTTGGCCCAGCCAGCGACGCACATGACCCACAAATGAAAGCAATAAAAATTCCCACATTTCAATACTTAAGTACTTTATTGATTGTAAAGCAGTTTGGGATGTAGTGAGGGTTTAGAAGATGCTATGTAAGTGCAAAGTCTTTTCTGTTATTCTCTCTCCTTGGGGCACCTTGGCTAAATGGTTGTTCTCTACAGGTGGAATGCCCTACACACTGGCGGTAACTTCCGCCCACACTGCCAGTTACCCGGCAGCAGGACGGGCAAGGCACACAGATCGCCATTGACTTTCTTTCTATATTCATCCGGGGGACATTGCTGGCTGGGTCAGCATTTATTGACCATCCCTAGTTGCCCTTGAAAGTGAGTAGCTTGCTAGCCCATTTTAGAGGGCAGTTGAGAGCCAGCCACATTGCTGTGGTTCTGGAGTCACATGTAGGCCAGACCGAGTAAAGACGGCAGATTTCCTTCCCTGTTGCTTAATCCAGATGGGTTTTTCCGACAATCGACAATGGACAGTAATAAGTAAGCTTAAACTTAGCCAAAATGTTGAGAAGCAATTAGTTAATCATAGGCTGGGGAAAGTTATTTATAACTTTACTGATCTGGATGATACAGTAATACCCTCGGAGGTAATACCCTAGTTCCTGTGAATCTCATGGGTCAGACAGTGCCCAATTTGAATGAATCACAACCAGACAGCAAAAATAACCCCATGATTGAAGATTATTCCAATATCAAATAATAACTTAATGACTAATTCTACAAACCAACTAACTAATCTTTGGGTGGAATTTTCCAGCTCCTCCCTTTAGTGGTTTCTTCCTAATCTTGCCGACATTAATGGACTTTTGAACGGTTGTAACATTTTATGGTTCCCGTCTCTATTCTACCCCCAATAACCAATTCCTTAAATTAGCTGTTTGCTGTAACTTTGCTGTGACATCGCATTTCATGTAACAGTGGACCTCCTGACGAAGGAACAGCGTTCCGAAAGCTAGTGGCGTTTTACTATCAAATAAGCCTGTTGGACTTTAACCTGGTGTTGTGAGACTTCTTACAGAGTTTACCCCAGTCCAACACCATCATCTCCAAATCATCTCCAGGGCAGTGCAGAGGGAATGTCGCACTGTCAAAGGCACTGGCTTTTTGTGATTCGTAAGGGTCTTGCCACACTCCTTGAAGAAGGGGAAGCGTCCTCCACAACATGTACCCAACTGTACCCACGGCGGCACAGTGGTTAGCACTGCTGCCTCGCAGTGCCAGGGAGCTGGGTTCAATTCTGACCTTGGGTGACTATGCGGAGTTTGCATGTTCTCCCCGTGTCTGCGTCCTCCCTCAGTGTGGAAGACTCTAAGACAATGAACAAAGAACAAAACAGCACGGGAAACGGGCCCTTTGACCCAAAGAGCCTGCGCCGTCATTTTAACATTATGAGTGCCCTCCTCTACCCATGACCTTTGTCTACACCTTTTGGGGAAGATTAAGGGAAGACTAATTTAGGGACAATTTGTTACACCAATCAGCCTAAGACCACGTCTTTGGGATGTGGGAGGAAACCGGAGCACCCGGAGAAAACCCACGCAATCATGGGGAGAATGTGCAAAGACGTGCCAAGTTCTCCTTCAGTGTTCTTGAAAAGGTGCCAGAGTGTGGCGACTAGGGGATTTTCACATGGCAGTGTTACTGTCAGCCTACTTGTGACACTAATAAGTCAACTTTACAACTTCATCAGCTGTCCTTTGGAATATCCCGAGCTTGCGAAAGACACCATTTAAATGCAAACGCTTTCTGTTTATCTTTCCTTTCTCCTTTGTGCTCAGACCTACTGGCATTTTCTGTTCTTTCCCTTTCTTATCTGCTAAGCAACGCAAGATCAACACAAACATGAGCAGGAGTAGGCCATTTGGCTCCTTGGGCATGCACTGCCATTCAGTAAGATCACGGTAACTGATCAGAAAAATCAGCCTTGGCGACCTTCAGCGACCCCTGTCTCTGTAGTCCTCAGTGTAAGAGATTTCCAAAGATAACCTGAGGCAGGAAATTCCTCCTAATCTCAGTATTCAATGGGAAATCCCCATATTCTGAAACTGAACCCCCTGTTAGGAACCAGGTCAGAAACCCAAAGGTATATCATGAAGTTAGCCTAGACCCTACCTCTCGGCAATAGAGTGAGTGTAAGATGTTTCACTCCAGGTATGATCAATTGGCCCAATTTTATCAAAGCAAACTTTATTTAAGAATGCAGTTAGAATATAACAAAAAGAATTAGCATAACTTTTACTAATTAAAAGACTTAAACATGACAAAGTATAATTCTTAACTATATCTACAGTTCCAATTTAAGCAACATCCCCATAAATATAAATCCTACTTCCAAACCAGTTAGTGCCAAAAGTAGTTATGCTCTCGTGGATGCTAGATTTGGGGCGGCACGGTGGCGCAGTGGTTAGCATTGCTGTCTTGCAGCGCCAGGTACCCGGGTTCAATTCCGGCCTCGGTTCACTATCTGTGTGGAGTTTGCATATTCTCCCCGTGTCTGCGTGGGTTTCCTCCCACACTCCAAAGGTGCACAGGTTAGATAGATTGACCATGCTAAATTGCCCCTTGGTGTCAGGGGGACAATCAGGGTAAATATGTGGGATGACAGGTTAGGGCCTGGGTGGGATTATTGTTGGTGCAGACTTGATGGGCTGAATGGCCTCCTTCTGCACTATAGGGATTCTATGATTCTATGATTTCCAGCCTTTCGACTCCTCTGGACAGATACAAAGAGACACCTGCCTTCTGTTTCCTAGACGGCAGTTTCCAGAGAAGTATATATCTCAAACAGCAGAACTTCAGAGAAATAAGGCTAGACTCTAGCAGGTCCCAGTCTCCAACCTTCAGAGAGAGAAAGGATTACTTCCCTCTGCCGCTTTGAAGAAGAAACTGACTTGAATTATCTGCGTAAGCCTAGCTCCACGACACTGTTCTTCACCAATTCTCTGAAAAAAAAATGTTCTCCTTCAATATTTATAGAAAGAAAATTGTACCCTCTGCCCTCCCAGCCCCATCGCCAACCACCTCACAGGAGAGGAGCAGGAAACAAGTAAAACAACAACAACTTGCATTTATATAGCATCTTTAACATAGCAAAGCACCCCAAGCCTCCTCAGAGGAGCGATATCAAATATAATTTGATGCCAAGTCAGGTAAGGAGATATTAAGCCAGGGGACATGACCCTCTCTCCTCTGATGCTGTGCTTGCTCCTTGTGCTCCTCGCAGGCACTGTTCACCAGGTCAGAGTTACAGAATACTACAGTGCAGAAGAGGCCCCTTGGTCCATTGAGTCTGCACTGACACATGAAAGGCCCTGACCTGCCCACCTAATCCAACTTGCCAGCACTTGGCCTATAGCACTGAGTGTTACAGCGTGCCAAGTACTCATCCAAGTACTTTTTAAAGGATGTGAGACAACCCACCTCTACGACCCTCCCAGGCAGGTATGTCCACTATAACTCTCACCAATTTTTACAGATGCACCATGGAAAGCATTCTTTCTGGCTCTATCATAGCTTGGTATGGGCTCCTGCCCTACCCAAGACTGTAAGGAACTACAAAAGGTCATGAATGTAGCCCAATCCATCACGCAAAACAGCCTCCCATCCATTGACTCCGTCTACACTTCCTGCTGCCTTGGCAAAGCAGCCAGCATAATTAAGGACCCCACGCAGCCGGACATTCTCTCTTCCACCTTCTTCCTTCAGGAACATAAGAACATAAGAAATAGGAGCAGGAGTAGGCCATCTAGCCCTTCGAGCCTGCCCCGCCATTCAATAAGATCATGGCTGATCTGTCGTGGCTCAGTTCCACATTCCTGCCCTCTCCCCATAACCCTTAATCCCCTCGCTTATCAAAGTCTGAGGTCACGTATCAACTAAAGAACAGCTTCTTCCCTGCTGCTATCAGTCTTTTGAATGGACCTACCTTGCATTAAGTTGATCTTTCTCTACATCCTAGCTATGACTGTGACACCACATTCTGCATTCTCTCCTTTCCTATTCTATGAAGGTGTGTTTTGTTTGTATAGCGCACAAGAAACAATACTTTTCACTGTATGTTAATACATGTGACAATAATAAATCAAATCAAAATCATTTATTTATGCAGTTAGAGACTGTTTGTACCCAGCTCTTTAATAACACAGATAACGGAAAAGCTGTATTGTTAATAACAGCTATGTATCCCAGTTCAGTTGGTGTTCAGTTGCTGTTTTGAATGCTGTACAATCTTTTGAGGCAAGACCTCTCCTCTCTCTCTCTCTCTCACCAGTAAAATTAATCTCCCTCACTTTCTGTGAAATGCTAATTATAAAGGACTCTTAATAAAGGACTTCCCACCAGTTGTGCTCAAGTTTATTCTGAGAAAGAGAATAGTCTTAGTAGTGTTGAAGAGCAGAAGGATCTTGGGGTCCGGGTCCACAGGACTCTTAAACCGGCCTCGCAGGTGGAGGAGGTGGTCAAGAAGGCGTATGGTGTACTGGCCTTCATTAATCGAGGGATTGAGTTTAGGAGTCGGGAGATAATGCTGCAACTTTATAAGACCCTTGTCAGGCCTCATTTGGAGTACTGTGCGCAGTTCTGGTTGCCTCACTACAGGAAAGACGTAGAAGCTATTGAAAGGGTACAGAGGAGATTTACAAGGATGTTGCCTGGACTGGGAGGCATGCCTTATGAAGATAGGTTGAGGGAGCTGGGACTCTTTTCCCTGGAGAGACGAAGGTTGAGAGGCGACCTGATAGAAGTTTATAAAATGTTGAGAGGAATAGATAGGGTGGATTCTCAGAGGCTATTTCCCCGGGTTGAAATGGTCGCTACGAGAGGACACAGGTTTAAGGTGCGGGGAGGAAAGTACAGAAGTGATGTTAGGGGTAAGTTTTTCACTCAGAGGGTGGTGAGTGAATGGAATCGGCTGCCGTCAGTGGTGGTGGAGGCGAACTCGCTGGGGTCTTTTAAAAGACTTCTGGATGAGTATATGGGGTTTTATGGGATTGGGGGTTATAGATAGGTCTATAGATTGGTAGGTGTTGATGTGATCGGCGCAACTCATGGGCCGAAGGGCCTGTTTGTGCTGTAGTGTTCTATGTTCTATATGTAAATGTATAGTATTGGGGTTCCCGACTTTTCATGGTGGAAATTCCATTGCATCATTGGCAGGGGGCAGAGACAATGGGAATGGGAAATCCTTCCCGGGTAAAAGACATTTGGGGTATCCAATTGGATTCTCCACCCCAACCGGGAGTGGGGCGGGGGAGGGGGGGTGGTGATGGTGGGGAGCGGAGGTTCGGGCGGAGTGGTGGTGGGAAGAGTGGCTGGAGAATCCCATTCATTGTTCACTAGCTATCTCACTACCCTGGCAGTCTTGCAGCAACTATACAGTTTCCCGGTAACTTGTGTATTTTTCCTTCTATCTGTAATCTTCCATTGTTAATATCCACCTCCTCACACTTCAGCGTTACGGTCCCTAACTTGCCCTTCTTTGCTCTTCAGTGAAATGAAGTCCACCCCTTCCTGGCCAACCTTTCCCAATGATCTCACTCTCTGTTACGGTGGCACAGCGGTGAGCACTGCTGCCTCACAGCAAGAAGTCTCATAACACCAGGTTTACGTCCAACCAGTTTATTTGATAGTAATCCCACAAGCTTTCGGAAACGGCGTTCCTTTGTCAGGTGTGTGGAAGGTTCTGATCAGAGAAGGCACGTATAAAGGCACACACAGTTTACGGAATACAGTTTACAGTTTCCGAAAGGACTACTACCAAATAAACTGGTTGGACTTAAACCTGGTGTTGTGAGACTTCTTACTGCGTTTACCCCAGTCCAACGCCGGCATCGCTACATCATGTCTCACAGCGCCAGGGCCCCGGGTTCGATTCCCAGATTGGGTCACTGCCTGTGTGGAATCTGCACATTCTTCCCGTATCTGCGTGGGATTTGTCCAGGTGCTCCGGTTTCCTCCTACAATCCAAGATGTGCTGGTTAGATGCATTGACCTGAGGGTGCCGGAGTGTGGCGACTAGGGGATTTACACAGTAATTTCATTGCAGTGTTAATGTAAGCCTTACTTGGTGACACTAATAAATAAACTTTATTTTACTTTACTTATCCCCTTCAATCCGACCCATCAGGGATCCCATTTCTCCGCTCCAGCTGTCACCCACCTCCCTCGGGCAACCTCCAGTTGTGGGACTCCAATCCTGCTGATTGATCCGATACAATGCAACGAGTAGCTTAAGCTGATTGACCTCAAAAGATGGCCAGCTCACGGAGCAGTGTGTGAAACACAAACCAGCCCCAACAAAAGCTTGGATTCCTAACTCCATCTGCATTTTCCTCATCGCCGATTTCAATCATTGGAAACAGTTCCGCATGGAAATCGATGCAAAATCTGTTTTTTTTTGTGTTGTGAAGACATTAACTTGCAATGATGAAACGCCTGTTGGGTCACGAGGAAATGAAAGACACCATTCAAAGTAACCCAGAAGAAAAAATCTATAACTGCTTTGGGTAAAGTGCGCGTAGATTCATTTTTCTTTTAACTCTCTCTTTTTTTAATTAGTTCTAAAAATATTCGAAGTGTGGGGGGAGGGAGAATGCAGTTTTTGGCTTTTTTTCAAATTCATTCTCAGATACGAGGGAAAAGACTCTGAATCATGATGCTTGTTTGGGCACGATGGGCTGAATGGCCTCCTTCTGTGCCGTGCCAATTCTATGATTTTGCATTGCCAGAAATTATTTTATCCATCTCAAGTTTGTCCTGAGCTATTCCTCATTATTCATTCACTTGGGCGTCGCTGGCTGGGTCAGCATTTATTGCCCATCCCAAGTTGCCCTTGAATTGAGTGGCTTGCTAGGCTATTTATCATAGAAATCATAGAATCCCCACAGTGCAGAAAGAGGCCATTTGGCCCATTGAGTCTGCACCGACCACAATCCCACTCAGGCCCTACCCCCATAGCCCTACATATTTACCCACTAATCCCCCTAACCTACTATCCCTCTAATCTAATTTCCATCCCTCTAACCTAATTTCAGAGAGCAGTTGAGAGTCAACCACATTGCTGTGGCTCTGGAGTCACATGTAGGCCAAACCGGGTAAAGATGGCAGATTTCCTTCCCGAAAGGAACCAGATGGGTTTTCCCAACAATCGACAATGGTTTCATGGTCACCAGCAGATTCTTAATTCCCGATATCTTTTATTGAACCCAAATTCCACCACCTGGCGTGGTGGGATTCGAACCTGGGTCCCCAGAACATTAGCTGAGTTTCTGGATTTTGGGACATGCTGGTCTTGGAGGGGTTCCAGAGAAGGTCCACAAGAATGATCCCAGGAATGAAGGGTTTGTCATATGAGGAGTAGTTGAGGAGTCTGGGCCTTTATTTGATGGATTATAGAAGCATGAGGGGGGGGGGATCTAATTGAAACTTACAGAATACTGAGAGGCCTAGATAGAGTGGACGTGGAGAGGACGTTTCCACTAGTGAGAGAGACCAGAACTTGAGGGCACAACCTCAGAGTGAAGGGACGTTCCTTTAAACCTGAGATGAGCAGGAATTTCTTCAGCCAGAGAGTGGTGAATCTGTGGAATTCATTGCCACAGAGGGCTGTGGAGGCCAGGTCATTGAGTGTCTTTAAGACAGAGATAGATAGGTTCCTGATCAAATGGGGAGAAGGCAAGAGAATGGGGATGAGAATCATATCAGCCATGATTGAATGGCGGAGCAGATTTGATGGGCCAAATGGCCTAATTCTGCACCTATATCTTATGGTCTTAAGGATTAATACTCTAGCAATACTACCATTAGGTCATTGCCTCCCCAACTCCATTGCAATGTTAATGTAAGCCTACTTGTGACAGTAATAAATAAACTTTCAACTACATGGTTGACTCTTAACTGTCCTCTTGAATGCCTTGCTGGGTCACTGGTAGAGTATTTTATTCGTTCATGGGATGTGGACATTACTGATTGAGTCTGCATTTATGTTCCATTCTCTGTGGGTATTTAAAAGTCAACCACATTGCGGTGACTCTGGAGTCACATGTAGGTCAGACCAGGTAAGGACGGTAGATTTCCTTCCCTAAAGGACATGAATGAACCAGATGTGTTTTCATGACAACCAACAAAGCTTTCGTGGTCATAATAAGAAGACTCACAACACCAGGTTAAAGTCCAACAGGTTTATTTGGTAGCACGAGCTTTTGGAACTCTGCCCCTTCATTTGGCTCACCTGATGAAGGAGCAGCACTCCGAAAGCTCGTGTTACCAAATTAAACCCGTTGGACTTTGACTTGATGTCGCGAGATGTTTTACTGTGGCCACCCCAGTTCAAAGCCGGCATCTCCACATCATGGTCATCAGTAGATTTTTAATTCCAGTGGTGAGATTCGAACCTGGGTCCCCAGAGCATTACCTGGATTACTAGTCCAGTCACATCACTGTCCCACCGCCTCCCCTTATATTTATAAACATATATATATATAGAGGCCAAAACGGAATTATTTACTTCCACCAATAAAAATGTAGGGCCGAATTCTCCAATCGTGCCCCTGCTGGGATTCTCCAGTCCTGCTGCAGTGAATGAAGACTTGGCTGAGCGCCAAATTCTCCATTCTCACTGGCAGCAGGGGCGGGGTGTGTGTTTTATCGTTATTAAAATATGCAAAGTATATGTATCCAAAGTTTGAGAGGACACCTCAGAATATTTTATTTTATAAACTGATATATTCCCAACTAAAATCAGAATTGTCAGACCAGCCAGGAATACAAACAAAGTCCAGTTGTGTTTTTTTGTAGGTTTTAATGAAATCTTCATAATCTTAAGTATATTTACGAGAACTGTGTACATATGTAAGTAAATGATTCAAGCTGGGAGCTGACTCCATGCTTGCTTGTACACTCAACTCTATCCAACACTGGGCTGACCTCTAGGTGCAGATCACAGCACTCAGGTTACAGCACTGTGTGACCAGTATTGCACTCAGTCCCACATTATATGTGCCAGACCCTTGTACTCCCATTAGCAAACCAATTGGGTTTTTATAGCATCTACCTGCTTCAAGGTCACTGATAGCAGTCTTTTATTTCCACTAAATAAATTTGTAAAGGCACATTCATAACCTGATTGAGATTAATCATTCTATAGACCTGTCAGATGAGGAGAGACAAAGTCAGTTAGGATTACATTCATTGGAGTTTGGGAGAGTGAGAGGGGATCTCATAGAAACTTATAAAAATTCTCAACAGGATTAGACGGGATTAGATTCAGAAAGAATGTTCCCGAGTCCAGAACTACGAGGATAAGGGCCAAACCTTTTAGGACTGAGGTGAGGAGAAATTTCTTCACCCAGACGGTGGTGAATGTGTGGAATTCACTCCCACAGAAAGTAGTTGAGGCCAAAACATTGTCTGATTTCAAGAAGAAATTAGATATCGCTCTTGGGGGCTAAAGGGATCAAGGGATAATGGGGGGGGAAGGGGCAGATCAGGATATTGAATTTGATGATTAGCCATGGTCATAATGAATGGTAGGGAGGCTTGAAGGGCTGAATGGCCTCCTCCTGCTTCTATTTTATATTGTCTAGATTATTTATCCAGTAGCTTAACCACAGGCCTCCTCTACCTATGTGGTACAGTCAAGCTTTAACCAATTAGAGATCTTTTTTTCCCGAAAAATATATTTTCTTCATAAAATGAGTAAAAGCAGCTTACAAATAGTTCAAATTTGACATTATATATAAAGTGCAAGACTGACCAATTTTTTTCACTCCAGTATTATATTAAGTTTTAAGCTTAAGTTTGTTTATTATTGTTACAAGTGGGTTTATATTAATATTGCAAGGAAGTTACTGTGAAAATCCCGCTGTCGCCACACTCCGGCACATGTTTGGGTACACTGAGGGAGAATTTAGCACAGCCAATGCACCCTAACCGGCACGTACTAAGCTACCTTGCAACACTTTTCAGTATAGTTTATATTTACAATACACATTTACATTTCATGTCAAACATGCCCTGGCGTATACAGCCTGAAGGGTTTTAAACGGTTTCCTCTCATCAGTAGGACAACCTTAGACATTGGCCTTTTTCCCATTCAGCCTTTGCAACACCTGTCCCAAGGTTTAGTGCATCCCCCAGCACTTAGTCCTGGACATGGCACCAGGCTGAACACCAGGCCAGCGACGACTCTTTACTCTGGGAGACCAATATGTTTCAGGCAGATCAAAGAGCACCTTTCACCGTCCTCCAGCAGCAGCTGAAGTTTAAATGGTGGTCTCTACAGATTGTTCCCGGGGACCCATGCCCAGTTCTCTTGGGTGAACCTCAAAAACAAACCAGTCTCTTTTCAGAGATGGTTTGCAAAGGCACATTTCGGAAGGGGCTGGGTGACAGCCTCTTCCCCATCTCAGCCACCTTGAGCGCTCAGAGGAGGTGAGATTCTGGACATGCAGGGTATACCCTAGGCCCAACTATCTTCAGCTACTTCATCAATGACCTTCCTTCCATCATAAGGTCAGAGGTGGGTATGTTCGCTGATGACTGCACAAATGTTCAGAACCATTCGTGACTCCTCTCAGATACTGAAACGGGCCATATCCAAATGCACCAAGACCTGAAACCTTGGCTCTCTTCTCTCTCCACAGTCAGGCCTGCTGAGATTTTCCAGCATCCCTTTTTTTTATTCGTGGGAGATGGGCATCGTTGGCTGGGCCAGCATTTATTGCCCATCCCCAGTTGCCCTTGGAGGGTAGTTGAGAGTCAACAACATTGCTGTGGCTCTGGAGTCAGTCACATGTAGGCCAGACTGGGTAAGGAGGGCAAATTCCTTCCCTAAAGGGGTGTTAATAAACTAGATGGGTTTTTCCAACAATCGACAATGGTTTAGAACATTACAGCACAAACAGGCCCTTCGGCCCACAAGTTGCACCGATCATATCCCTACCTACCAAGCCTATCTATAACCCTCAATCTCAATAAATCCCATGTACTCATCCAGAAGTCTCTTAAAAGACCCCAGCGAGTTCGCCTCCACCACCACCGACAGCAGCCGATTCCACTGACCCACCACCCTGAGTGAAAAACTTAGCCCTGACATCTCCTCTGTACTTACTCCCCAGCACCTTAAACCTGTGTCCTCTTGTAGTGACCATTTCAGCCCTGGGAAAAAGCCTCTGAGAATCCATGGTCATCAGTAGATACTTGATTCCAGATATATTTCACCATCTACCGTGACAGGATTCGAACCCAGGTCCCCAGAACATCAGCTAAGTGTCTTGGATTAATAATCTAGCAATAATACCACTAGGCCATCACCTCCTCTAATGTATTTTACTGGGATCCACTGGAGTTTAGTAGAGTAAGATGGACTTGATTAAAACACACAAAATCCTGATGGCAGGGTGTTGGCAGGGTGGGTGTGGTGAGGGTGCTTCCTCTTGTGGGAGAATCTAGAACTAAGGGTCACTGTTTAAAAATAAGGGGTTGCCCGTTTAAGGCAGAGATGGGGATTTTTATTCTCTCAGAAGTGGTGAGACTCTGGAACTCTCTTCCTCAAAAGGCAGTGGAACTAGAGTCTTTGAATATTTTTAAGGCAGAGCTAGATAGATCCTGGATAAGTAAGGGGTTGAAAGGTTAGGAGGGAATGTGGAATTGAGGTTACAATCAAATCATAGAATCCCTACAGTGCAGCAGGAGGCCCATTGCGTCTGCACCAACCCACCTTTTCTATCTTACCCAGGCCCTATCCCCATAACCTGTTGTATTTACCCTACTAATCCCCTAACCTACACATCTTGGTACACTAAGGGTCAATGGCCAATTTACTTAACTTGCGCGTCCAAAGATGATTGGCCATGCAAAAGTGCCCCTGGGTGTCGGGGGATTAGTAGGGTAAATACATTGGATTAGGGGGATAGGGGCCTGGGTGGGATTGTTGTCGGTTGCAGGCTTGGTGGGCCGAATGGCTTCCTTCTGCACTGTAGGAGTTATACAATCATTGGAGTTGGGGGTGGGGGGTGCAGGTGAGCAGGGGACCCGGGGCACCCGGAGGAATAGGATGAGAATGGAGGGATATGGTCCCTGGAAGGTTCAGAGATTTTAGTTCAGTCAGGCAGCATGGCGGATGCAGGGTTGGAGGGCTGAAGGGCCTGTTCCTATGCTGTAATTTTCTTTGAAACCCACACAGACATGGGGAAAATGAGCAAACTCCCCACAGACAGTCACCCAAGTTCAGAATTAAACACTAGCGCTGTGAGGCAAGCAGTGCTAACCATTGTCTTATTGAATGTGGAGGCAGGCTCCAGGGCCTGAGTAGCTTAATTGTGGCAAGACACATAAGAACATAAGAAATAGGAGCAGGAGTAGGCCATCTAGCCCTTCGAGCCTGCCCCACCATTCAATAAGATCATGGCTGATCTGAAGTGGATCAGTTCCACTTTCCCGCTTTCTCCCCATAACCCTTAATTCCCTATCAAAAACCTATCTAAATGTGACTTAAATATATTCAGTGAGGTAGCCTCCATCACTTCAACGGGCAGAGAATTCCAGAGATTCACCACCCTTTGAGTGAAGAAGTTCCTCCTCAACTCCGATCTAAACTGCTCCCCCTCCTTATCTTGAGGCTGTGCCCTTTAGTCCTGCTATCCTTTCTAAGCGGGAAGAATCTCTCTACCTCTACCCTATCCATCCCCTTCATTATCTTATACGTCTCTATAAGATCCCCCCTCATCCTTCTAAACTCCAACGAGTACAGACCCAGTCTATTTAGTCTCTCTTCATAGTCCAACCCCCTCATCTCCGGTATCAGCCTAATGAATCTCCTCTGCACTCCCTCCAAGGCCAATATATCCTTCCGCAAGTGCGGTGACCAAAACTGCAGGGTGTTGGCAGGGTGGGTGTGGTGAGGGTGCTTCCTCTTGTGGGAGAATCTAGAACTAAGGGTCACTGTTTAAAAATAAGGGGTTGCCCATTTAAGGCAGAGATGGGGATTTTTATTCTCTCAGAAGTGGTGAGACTCTGGAACTCTCTTCCTCAAAAGGCAGTGGAACTAGAGTCTTTGAATATTTTTAAGGCAGAGCTAGATAGATCCTGGATAAGTAAGGGGTTGAAAGGTTAGGAGGGAATGTGGAATTGAGGTTACAATCAAATCGTAGAATCCCTACAGTGCAGCAGGAGGCCCATTGCGTCTGCATCAACCCACCTTTTTTATCTTACCCAGGCCCTATCCCCATAACCTGTTGTATTTACCCTACTAATCCCCTAACCTACACATCTTGGGACACTAAGGGTCAATGGCCAATTTACTTAACTTGCACGTCCAAAGATGATTGGCCATGCAAAAGTGCCCCTGGGCGTCAGAGGGAATTAGTAGGGTAAATACATTGGATTAGGGGGATAGGGGCCTGGGTGGGATTGTTGCCGGTTGCAGGCTTGATGGGCCGAATGGCCTCCTTCTGCACTGTAGGAGTTCTACAATCGTTGGAGTGCAGTTGCAGCAAGACCTCCCTGCTTTTATATTCTATCCCCCTCGCTATAAAGGCCAGCATCCCATTCCACACAAGCATCAGAAAGTAGGGCAAGGGTACCAGCCACACTCTGCCTTTTACCCCACTCTGCCCCTTAGCATTTCCAATCCCTGATTCTGTCATGACCACAAAATGTTCCCTGCAGAGGGGGACTGCTTTACAGAGGTGGTTACTAAACCGACCGTTCAGCCTCCCTCCCCATCAGCAAGTTGACCCACACCGAGTGTGCCCACCTCTCGTCACTGGCCCCACAGTGCCGTGGCTGCCTGCTCCATTGCAGAACTGCTGCTGGAACAGGCTGTGTTGCAGTCTGTCGTGAACCGCGCCCAGTTCAAACAGTGGTCCCTTGTCACGGAGCAGGTTCCACAAGTCACGATGAAAGGATATATTTGTATATTTGTGTAAAAAAAAACACATATTTTAACCCACACTAACCCCTACTGCATCAGGAAAAACTGTCGGTGCGCACAGGGAGTGATTTAAAATCTTTAATTCAGCTGGTTTTTAAAAGTCCTACAACATTTCTTTATTCGTTGAAACATTTATTGCGGTAATGGCAATGAAAAAAAAATTGTGGGGGAAGGGTGAAGTTAAAATCGCGCTTTTTAAAAGGTATTACCAAGGGAAGGGTCAAATTAAATCTGATTAGCTACCTCTGCAAAAACCCTCCTGGGGTGCAAATTCCAATCTGGGCCATTTGATCAGGATTTCCACCCCTGTTGGAAAGTGTAGCAGTTTGGACTTCAGGTGCATGAAGCTCCTGTGGTTGAATAGCCAGAGAGCTTGCAGTTGGTTATGTTGCCGGGGAGTGTGGGGGGGGGGGGGGGGGGGGGGGGGCGGTGGGAGTTCCCAATTTGTGGTCCCTGAACCCCTCCCCCCCCAACAACATTATGACTCTACACGCCCACTCTTTTTTTTGTGCGGGGGGGGGGGTGCCGTTCTTTAATACAGTTGCCACAGAGTGAATCCCAAATCCAAACAGGAATCGGCTCCCACCAGCAAACTTGAGAGCTATCTGCAAAATTAAGGGAAGCACAGATTTGAACTGTATATTTTAGATTTTATTTATTAGTGTCACAAGTAGGCTTACGTTAACACAGCAATGAAGTTACTGTGAAAATCCCCGAGCCGCCACATTGAGGCTCCTGTTCGGGTACCCTGGTGGAGAATTTAGCATGGCCAATCCACCTAACCGGCACGTCTTTCAGGAAGAAACCCATGCAGACACAGGGAAACTGTGCAGACTCTGCATAGACAGTGCAGAAGGAGGCCATTCGGCCCATCAAGCCTACAACCAACAACAATCCCACAGACCCGTATCCCCATAACCCCAATGTATTTACCCTTCTAATCCCCTTGATGTCAAGGGGCACTTTTGCATGGCCAATCATCTTTGGATGTGCAAGTTAAGTACATTGGTCATTGCCCCTTAGTGTCCCAAGATGTGTAGGTTAGGGGATTAGCAGGGTAAATACAACAGGTTATGGGGATAGGACCTGGGTGAGATTAAAAAAAAGTTGGGTTGGTGCTGATGCAATGGGCCTAATGGCCTCTTGCTGCACTGTAGAGATGCTACGATTTGATTGTAACCTCAATTCCACACTCCCACCTAACCTTTCAACCCCTTACTTATCAAGGATCTATCTAGCTCTGTCTCAAAAATATTCAAAGACCCAAGATGGGATTTGAACGCAGCTCCCTGGCGTTGTGAGGCAGCAGTGCTAACCACTGGGCCACCCCAGGCAAGGAAATTAGTAAATTGATTGGGGGGGGAGTAGTGGGTGAAAACTCGCCCCCAACAAAGCCCTTCAGAACAGGGAGGGGAGGAGCAGAATTTTTTTTTAAATGGTTACACAGGTACAATATTTCAAAATCCCATTTATAATCAGAACTGCATTAATCATAGTTGCGTGAATGAAACAGAATATATCCTGACTGCGTGTGTACGACCTAGAGACAGAAAAATACAGGATAATAGCAAAATGCTGCAGATACTGGAATCTGAAACAAAAACAAGAAAAGGCTGGAAAATCTCAGCAGGTCTGACAGCATCTGTGCGGAGAGAATAGAGCCAACATTGACCGTTGGTCAAAGCCGGAACACACATACAGGAACAAGGCAGCCTTGGGGAGCAGCACAGTGACACAGTGGTTAGCACTACTGCCTCACAGCGCCGGGGACCCGGGTTCAATTGGGTGACTGTGAAGAGTTGGCACATTCTTCCCATGTCTGCATGGGCTTCCTCCGGGTTTCTTCCCACACTCCAGAGATGTGCTGATTCGGTGGACTGGCCATGCTGAATTGTCCCTTAATGTCAGGGGGACTAACTAGGGTAAATGCATGGGGATTAGGGGCCTGGGTGGATTAGTTGTGAGTTAGGACAGCATAGTGGCACAGTGGTTAGCACTGCTGCCTCACAGTGCCAGGGAGCTGGGTTCAATTCCCAGCTTGCGTCACTATCTGTGCAGAGTCTGCACATTGTCTGCATGAGTTTCCTCCCACAGTCCAAAGGGTGTTCTGGTTAGGTGCATTGGCTGTGTTAAATTCTCCCCCTCAGTGTACCCAAACAGGTGCCGGAGTGTGGCAACTAGGGGATTTTCCCAGTAATTTTATTGCAGTGTTAATTTAAGCCTACTTGTGACACTACTAAATAAACTCTGCAGTCAAACAATCATGGTCATACAGGTTTACAGCATGGAAATAGGCTCTTCGGCCCAACCTGTCCATACCGCCCCTTTTTTTAAAATCCCTAAGCAATTGCCCGCATTTGGCCCATATCCCGCTATACCCATCTTACCCATGTAACTGTCTAAATGCTTTTTAAAAGACAAAATCCACCTCTACTACTACCTCTGGTAGCTTGTTCCAGATACTCACCACCCTCTGAGTGAAAAAAATTGTCCCTCTGGCACATTTGTATCTCTCCCCTCTCACCTTAAACCCATGCCCTCTAGTTTTAGACTCCCCTACCTTTGGGAAAAGATATTGACTATCTAGTTGATCTGTGCCCCTCATTATTTTGTAGACCTCTATAAGATCACCCCTCAGTCTCCAACATTCCAGAGCAAAAAGTCCCAGTTGATCCAGCCTCTCCTTATAACTCAAGTGCACTGCTGGGATTGTTAAAATACTGGAACATGCAGGGGGGCAATACAGGAACGGGGCAGGGGTAAATTCAGAAACACAACAGGGTAAATACAGAAACATGGCAGGGATAAATACAGAAACACGACAGGGGTAAATACTGGATCAGATCAGGGGAATAGATCAGGGGAGATACTGAACACAGCAGGGGTAAATACAGGAACACAGCAAAGGAGTAATTACAGGAACAAATCAGGGGTAAATACAGGAACACGTCAGGGGTAAATACTGGATCAGATCAGGGGTAAATACTGGAACAGATTGGGGGGAGTACAGGAATAGATCAGGGGAGATACTGAACACAGCAGGGGTAAATACAGGAACACAGCAAAGGGGTAAATTCAGGAACACAGCAGGTGTAAATACAGGAACACAGCAAAGGAGTAAATACAGGAACAGTGCAGGGATAAATACTGGAACACAGCAGAGAAATGCACAAATAAAACACCTGAGAAATACACTAAGGCAGAGAGCGATAAGAGGAAGCAAGAGCCACCTTAAGAGAGGGAGGGGAATTGCCATTTTAAAAGTTGCAGGGAGGGAGGAGGGAGGTGAGTGGAGGAGGGAGAGAGAGAGAGAGAGAGCGAGAGCGCGCATGCCCAGTGGCTTGCTGTAATCCACATCCGCGCCCTTTCCTGGCCGGGAGTTGAGTTTCACTGTACATGTCGGAAATATCATTTTTATTTCAGCTCCGGGGACAGGAGGCCCAGCTAGAGGCCGGCAGGATGCAATGCGGTGGAGATGAGGCGTGGGGAGAACAGCAGCAACAGCAGCAGTGCGGAAGCGGACGGGTGAATTTGTGAATCGGGGCGCTGGCTACAATTTGGATACTTTTTTTGTGTATCAAAGGAGCCGATACTCAAGGTTCCATTGGAACACAGAACGTTCCATTGAAACGGACAACGTTCCATTTGGAACACACAAGGTTCCATTGAAATACACAAGGTTCCATTGAAACGGACAACGTTCCATTGATCGCCGGCGACCCCAATTCCATCCCCCCCGCCCCCCCAACCTCTCCTTTCATTTGCACCTTTCCAGCCGGGGAATTTGTGTGTGTCCTACCCCACCCCATCTCACCCCCTTCCCCCTCCCCTCTCCAACTACCCCCCCCCCCCCTTCAACCTTACCCTCTCCCCCCCCCCCTCCCGCACCGAAGATGGGCGGCGCGTTCGCTAAAATATTCGGCAGCAAGGAGATGCGGATATTGATGCTGGGCTTGGACGCGGCGGGCAAGACCACCATCCTGTACAAGCTGAAGCTGGGCCAGTCGGTCACCACCATCCCCACGGTGGGCTTCAACGTGGAGACGGTCACCTACAAGAACGTGAAGTTCAACGTGTGGGACGTGGGCGGCCAGGACAAGATCCGGCCGCTGTGGCGGCACTACTACACGGGCACGCAGGGGCTGATCTTCGTGGTGGACTGCGCCGACCGCGACCGCATCGACGAGGCCAAGCAGGAGCTGCACCGGATCATCAACGACCGCGAGATGAGGGATGCCATCATCCTGATCTTCGCCAACAAGCAGGACCTGCCCGACGCCATGAAACCCCACGAGATCCAGGAAAAGCTGGGCTTGACCAGGATCAGGGACAGAAATTGGTACGTGCAGCCCTCCTGTGCCACCTCCGGAGACGGACTCCATGAGGGACTCACCTGGCTGAATTCAAATTACAAATCCTAACTCCCGGCCACGCCCTGCTGGATTCTGCCCGGGCCTGAATGGGATTGGGGGGTTCAGACCTTTCGAATAGAACTTGTACCAGACACACAAAGTTTAATGGAAAAAAAATTCCCCCTTTTTTTTTGTTTGTTGGTTGCTTGGGTGGGGGGGGTGGTTTGGGGAAAGGGGAGGATGGTTAAAGAGGACTTTCACAACCGGCTCATTCTGGTTTTCCTGGGCCTTTCTTTTTAAAAAAAAACACACAATGTCTCTCTGGCATAAGCCAGCCACGACCTGCACTGGAGAGAGAGAGAATAAGCAGAAGGAGGGAGGGATCATATCAATACAGGCTATGCAATGGTGGGAAAGATTCTGCCTCCACCTTCTTCCCCCACCTCACACACACACTGTTTAAATTGCTGCAGTTTCAGTGACAAGATCTCTCACATCAGTCTCTCTCTTTTTTGTGTGTGTGTGTGTTTTAAGTTTCATTACATGCCCCACACATCCATGCTATGCAAGAGAGATGTGGGGTTTTTTTGTGTGTGTGTGTGTGTGAACAGTTTCACTGGGAATTGTTTTCTGGTCTTCCTCCCCCTGTTGCAATTCGCCACGATTTCTATCAGTCAAGTGGCACCTCTCTCTCTTAAATGCAGGGGACCAACTCTTAAATCTGGGTGGACCGCACCTCTTCAAATCCCAGAGCGATTTTTCTCGAGGTGTCTGGCTCAAAGTTATTTTTCTAACAGATTTATATAAAGGAGTATGTCTTGCCAAGCTGGCGGGGGGGGGGGCTGGGGGAGAGGCCCTTTAAGATTCTATCCACCCCCCCCCACTTTCTCCCCACTGACCTGCCCCCCTGCCCAAAATTAAATTTGGGCGGGGGGGGGGGTGGTGTCGCTGATTGGAGTTTGGGGTCATTTTTTGTTCCAAGTTGGTCACCGTTTGCCCTCGTCCTGAGAGGCAGAGCACCCGACCGTGATTCTGTTGTGGTCCCCGAATGTGTGGAACTTGTGTTCTAATCCTCAGTGAAGTGCAGTGGGAGTGGGACCCTGTGGGGGCGGAGGTGGGGGGGGTAATGATTGAATTGAAATAAGACTTGCTGCTTCTGTTTGAATTGTTGAGTCATTGTGGCACAGGAAGTGACCATTTGGCCCTTTGAACCCATGGCTGCCCACCTAGGCCTAAAATTTAAGAACACTGTTTCTTCCTCCTTTTTCTAAATTAAAGAGTAGGATATTTTACCCCACCCAGCCACCCCCAATAATAAATGTTTGGGCACTCGCTGCATCACGAACTTAACAGCGGTTAGCACTGCTGCCTCCACAGTGTGTGGAACCCAGGTTCGACTCCCAGCGTGGGTCACTGCCTGTGTGGAGTCTGCACATATCCTCTCCCCCCACCCACCCCCTGAAAGACGTGCTGGGCTAGGATGCATTGGCCGTGCTAAATTCTCCCTTGGCGTACCCGAGCAGGTGCCTGAGTGTGGCGGCTAGGGGATTTTCACAGTGACTTCATTGCGTTGTTAATGTAAGCCTACTAACAAGTGAACTTTAAGCTTAACTGTGGTCGGGCGGAGGCCATTCAGCCTTGAGCCCGCTCCTGTGTCCCATCACAGCACGACTGGCACCTCGATAGCCTTGCCTAATTAACAGAGCCTTGAAAGTGCCAATTGACCCAGTATCATTTGGGGGGGGAGTGGGTTCCATAGATCCACAATCTTTTTGTGATTTTCCCCCCCATCCGCCACTCGTCCTGTTTCTATACACTCCTTCATTGCCTAGTTCCAAATTCAGGATTGTGTTCCCTTCTGGAGGCTCCCACTCTATTCGATCCTTTGAACCTTTTGAAGACCTTAATCGAATTGACCCTTGGAGTGCGAACCCAAGATTATGCAGTCTACCTTCCCAACTGAACACATTACCATGTTGTAAATGTGATCCTGTTGATAAGTATGGCACAAGCTCATTGCTCCACGTCGCTGCCTCTTCCCCCATCCCTTCCGAAAATGGAATCTGTGCACGTGTATGAATCCTCGGGGCTGGGGGAGACCTCCATTCTCATGCTCCCCTGTGCCCAAAACACTTAATTTTTCAGGCCCTTCCATTTTTAGGGAGGTTTGGTGGGGGGGGGGAGCTGTGGCATTTAGTGCACACCTGTCAGTAAAGGGGGAACAAATGTTCAAAGGGCTGAGGAACACTGTGCCCCCCCCATCCCCGCCACAGAGTGGCATTCTCCACTGGGGTTGGGGTTAAAAGGTTCGGGTGCTAATGATGGGCGACAAGGTTTTGGGATGTGGGTGCAAGCTGCTTTCAGATATTACTCGTATTCCGAGGAGGAAGTTTTTGAATGAGTTCTGCATTCTAAGAAGGTGGTGTCAGGTCACTTTCCTGCGATATTACAGTAGAATTTAGGGCGCGGTACTCAACCGGCCAAAGCTTTCGGCACGTGCTGGAATCGTTCGCTCGACTCAAAAAGGTACTCACTCAGGGGCTGTCCCTTGGCAGAACTGGCCTGGGCCTTCCTTCTGGATGCCCAGCACAACCTGTGTCAATTCCGAGCTGCTGGTCCCAGCGCAGGACTTCGGCAGGACTGCTGCTATTGACCTTCTGGGAGATGGGCTGGAAAATTTTGTAAGCCCAGTTCCGCTACCGCGTGCTCTCAGGTGAAGGGAATCCCTCCCAGAAAAAGACCGGAGCCTGTGGATCCCAGTGATTGTCGGTACCAAGAGGGGTGAGAGTAATGATGGGGGGGGGGGGAAGAAATGAAGGAACTGTACTGGGATCCCCATAGACATCTTGTGTGGTGCATGTGAGATGCCTCCGGAGCTTGGTGACTTGGAGCCCATGGGTGGCACAGAGATGCCATCCTCCTGGCCTCTCTCTTCCTTCTGGTACCTGTTTTTATTTTATTGGTGGAACCCTGCACTTACAGCTCCCCCCAACCTCCTCTGATAGATTCCGAGTGTCCAGTACAGAACCCCTTTTACATTGGCCTATGAAATATTACAAGGAAGGGGGAAGAAATGAGGAGTGGTGCCCATGCAGTACCGCTCGAATGCCAGTAGGTGCCATTACTGAGCCGGTTGCTACCGACACCTAGTGGAAGATGTTAGGTCGGCACTGTGGATGTGATTTATGTTTGTGCGTTGAAAAGGGGACTTTTCCACTCCAAAATTTGTCAATTTTCTATTTTGAAGCCTTTGTTGTTTTGTTTTTTTTTGTACAAGGCTTGTACTGGTGGTGGTGTTGGGTGGGGTGAGGGGGTGGGGGGGGGCAGCACAGCGAGAGGTTGCCCGCTGACCTTAGCAAACTATCTCAATCCCTGGGTGTACCCAGTGGTGGAGGTGAAGTTGATTCAGTCTGCTTCAGCCCTGAATCGGGGAAATGTGCACTGTAGGTCGGTTACCTGACCTGGTTATGATGGAAAAAAGAGAGATGGAAAATCAGGGTGTTTAAAATGGGGTTTGTTTTTTTGTTTTAACAGAACATTTTATGTCAGGGGAGGGTCTTTACATTCCTCTTTAATGTCACATGGTGGACTCTCATTAGTATCATTTCAAGATTGTGCCAAAATAGGTGACACAATGTTTTTGAGGTACCCGGCCTCTAATTAGCAATTTATTGAAGGCTACAGATTGATGTTCTCAACAGGAACACAGAGTGTAATTGTTATGTGTTCCTCCCCCTTACTGTCTAGTCCGCCTGCTCCATAAAGCACTGGGTGACCCGTTACCTTGAAGGGACGCTGGTAGCTACTTTGCACAGCAGCCTTTGCCCAGTTCCACAACCTGCACTGAACTGTCGACGGTGGCGAGGGGTAAACATCTTTCCGAAACAACGTTCAAAAAACAAAAGACACACCCAGTCCAGTCCAGTCCAGTCCCGCCTGGCTTACACACGCGTGAAGCTCCTGAAAGCGGGGACTGCAACAAACATCAGGGAAGCTGCGTTGGAAACCAGTGCAATAAAGTGAGGGGGGGGGGCGGTGGTCACCTCGGGTTAACGGCAGACTCTTGTCTAGGGTACAGTGCTGCCCAAGTGAGCACTGAATGGACGGTGAAATGTTTTTTAAGTGTGAGGCAACCCTGTCACTGGTGCAGCAATGCCTACCCTTCGGAGCACAGTTTATTTTTTAGGGTAGCGGGAACGTAACTTATCGCTGGCCTGGGAGTTTTTGACGGCGCAAACGTGGAGGGAAGCTTTCTCCTGTGTCTAACAACCCGTGCTGTTCCTGACCCGGGAACTTCTTTCTGTTTGATGGGACAATGTAAAAGGAGCCGCACTCTGTACTGTACCCGACCCTGGGAGTGTAGATGGAACTTTTACTTTGCACATAACTTTTACTGTACCTGCCTCATAAGTTCTGGATGCTGATACCGGTATGTAAATTCTGCAGCACCACAATGGAACATAAAAATGCTAAAGAAAAAAGAAATTGGAGGTTTTGGGATGATTTGCTGTAAATTTAGCCTCAATAAAGACTTGCACCAGTTAATTTCTGCAAGAGTTCTGTTGATCGCTTGGTGCAGTTTGGGTGTTAAGTTTGGGGTGATGGGTGGGTGATCTTGCTTTGGTTGGGGGGGTGTGAAAAGGCCACCCTGAATTGTTAAACATGCGTTTCCCCCCAACTTTCTGATGACCATTTGGGGATTCTCTGTTGAACTGCCCTCCTCCCCTCTAATGTTCTGCTAACAGTGATTAGCACTGCTGCCTCACGGCTCCAGGGACCCGGGTTCGATTCCGGCTTGGGGCGAATGAATGTCTGAGTGGAGTTTGCACATTCTACCCGTATCTGCGTGGGTTTCCTCCGGGTTGCTCTGGTTGACTTCCACACTGCACAAAGCTGTGCGGGTTAGGGGGGATTGGCCATGCTAAATTGGCCCTTAACATCAGGGTACATCCATGGATATGTGGCGGTAGGGTGGGATTGTTGGTGCAGGCTCAATGGGCCAAATGACTGCCTTTTGCACTGTAGGTATTCTCTATGATTCTAAGATGACCTAGTAACTCCATAGTCAATTATTCTCCAAATGACCCTGAACATAAGAAATAGGAGCAGGAGTAGGCCATCTAGCCCTTCGAGCCTGCCCCGCCATTCAATAAGATCACGGCTGATCTGTCGTGGCTCAGTTCCACTTTCCCGCCCTCTCCCCATAACCCTTAATCCCCTCTCTTATCAAGAACCCATCAACCCGCTTCTTAAAAATATTTAGCGAGGCAGCCTCCACCACTTCAACGGGCAGAGAATTCCAGAGATTCACCACCCTTTGAGTGAAGAAGTTCCTCCTCAACTCCGTTCTAAACCGCCTCCCCTTTATCTTGAGGCTGTGCCCCCTAGTCCTACTGTCTTTTTTGAGCGGGAAGAGTCTCTCCACCTCTATCCTATCCATCCCATTCGTCATCTTATACGTCTCAATGAGATCTCCCCTCATTCTTCTAAACTCTAATGAGTACAAGCCTAGTTTATTCAGCCTCTCCTCATAGCTCAACCCCCTCAACTCCGGTATCAGCCTAGTAAACCTCCTCTGCACTCCCTCCAAGGCCAAAATATCCTTGCGCAGGTGCGGCGCCCAAAACTGCACACAGTACTCCAGCTGCGGCCTCACCAATGCCCTATACAGCTGCAGCAAGACCTCCCTACTTTTATATTCAATCCCCCTCACTATGAAGGCCAGCATCCCATTCGCCTTCCTGACCACCTGCAAGCTGGGTTTTTGCGACTCATGCACAAGGACCGAATCATAGAATAGAATCCTTACAGTGCAGAAGGAGGACATTCAGCCCATCATTTGCGCTGACAACAATCCCATCCAGGCCCTATCCCTATAACCACATGTATTTATCCTGCTATTTCTCCTGAAGGAAAGCAGCATGCTCAAGGGTAAGGTGCCCAACTCCAGCTGGATGCATTCCCTTATGCCCCTTCCCATTGGGTGCCCACCATGCTGAGGGCAAGCCAACATCTGATTGGATGATTCTTGAGGAGTGTTCTCATGGCCTTCTTTCCCCTTCACGTCTCAACATGTTTTCTAACAAATGAATAAGTCTTAATCTTTTTCTTTTTTAGTGAATCGTAGAATCCCTTCAGCGCAGAAGGAGGCCATTTGGCCCATCAAGTCTGCACCTACCATAATCCCACCCAGGCCCTATCCCCATAACCCCATGCATTTACCCGACCTAGTGCCCCTGACACTAAGGGGCAATTTAGCGTAGACAATCCAGCTAACCTGCATATCTTTGGAGTGTGGGAGGAAACCAGAGCACCCGGAGGAAACCCACACGGGGAGAATGTGCAAACTCCACGCGGACAGTGACCCAAGCTGGGAATCGAACACAGATCCTGCGCGCTGTGAGGCAGCAGTGCCAGCCACTGTGCCACCTTGCTGCAATATTATTTTCTCATTGCTCCCCAGGAGATTAATTCTCAATTTCTGGAGATGCCAGGAGAGCCTTGGAGGGTTGGCAACCCTTTGAGTTGTAACTACTGGGAAGATGATGTAACTTATTACAGAGTGGGCAAACTGTTTTGCTCTCTGGTAGAGAGTCATTAATGGGGATTCCCCCCCCACCTCTCTCGGTGCTGTTCTCACCTATGGATAAAAATAACATTTAAATAATCTTAATGGTGAATTTTCAGATTGGGAATGTGATTTTGGGAAGAGGAATTCTTCTGGTAATGAAAAGATAGTTTGCGATGGTTGTCTCGAGGTCAAAGGGAAGTTTGGTGCCACTGTGACAGACACTTGGAACTGGCCTTGCGTTTATTTAAACTAAATAGTGCAGAGGGGACTGCTGATACCTACAAGCCCAAAACTGATCAATAGGGGATTGTTAAGAGTAGAAACAAGCAACATTAGCAAGAAGGAGGGGGGTGGGAAGAGGAAGAATTGGGTGCTTTGGATAAGCTATTTTTTCGAAACCTGGATTTCTCCCAAAGGATCTTATAAAATCGGAAAGAGGCTATCCAACTCGGGATAAACTGAAATCACTGAATCTGGGTATCTTATTCCATTCCGTTGTGCGCAGATGCTGTTTGCATGGATTGCCATCCATATCAGATGTTAGAGTCTTAGAGGCTTACAGCATGGAAACAGGCCCTTTGGCCCAACTTGTCCATGCTTCCCCTTTTTAATGACTGAGCTAGTCCCAATTGCTGCCATATCCTTCCATACCAATCTTACCCATGTAACTAGATGCTTTTTAAAAAACAAAATTGTACCCACCTCTACTACTACCTCCTGGCAGCTTGTTCCTGACACTCACCACCCTCTTGTGTGAAACAATTGCCCCTCTGGGCCCTTTTGTATCTCTCCCCTTAAACCTAAGCCCTCTAATTTTAGACTCCCCTACCTTGGGAAAAGATGTTGACTATCTAGCTGATCTGTGCCCCTCATTAGTTACCATTGAAGCTACTTCTTTTGGGCACTGCGTTCCAGATCATAAATTTCTTTTTTGTTTAGAAGGAAATCTCATCTCCCCTCTGGTTCTTGTGTCAGTCACCTTAAATCTGCATCCTCAGGTTACTGACCCTTAGGATAGTGGGATCAAGTAGGTACTCTCAGCAAATCTGTCAAATCTCAATTCAATCTCTGTTCTAAGGAGATTGATCCCTTTAGTTTCTTGTTATTCATTCGTGGGACGTGGGCATCGCTGGCTGGGCCAGCATTTACTGCCCATCCCTAGTTGCCCTTGGAGGGCACTTGAGAGTCAACCACATTGCTGTGGAATCACATGTAGGCCAGACCGGGTAAGGACGGCAGATTTCCTTCCCTGAAGGACATTAGTGAATCAGATGGGGTTTTTTTTCAACAATGGTTTCATGACCATCAGTAGATTCTTAGTTCCAGATTTTTTATTGAATTCAAATTCCTCCATCTGCTGTCATGCCCAGAACATCAGCTCAATTTCTGCATTAGTAGTCTCGTAATAATACCACTAGCCCATCAGCTCCCCTTAGAACTGAAGTCTAAATGGACCCTTAGGACCATTTACCACTGCACCTTCTCTTAAGACTTTGATATCCTTCCACAGGCATCAGCTGCTTCTTGTGATGTTGCCCCAAGGGCCAATTGTCCATGTGTGAACCTGAAGGTTGAGCATTGACAGGCTGTTCGATTGGGTGCTGCACCCCATTAACGCCTCCTCTCTGTGCTCTGTTTGAGAGCGTGCACGCTCTGTTTGGGGATGGCTGAATGACCCCACCACCTCCTCACCCTCCACTGGAGATCTGAAGTCAGTTGTGCTCCTAATAATGGGGTGGCCCAGTGGTAAGCACTGCTGCCTTACAGTGCCAGGGACCCGGGTTCGATTCCTGGCTTGGGTCACTATCTGAGCAGAGTTTGCACGTTCTCCCCGTGTCTGTGTGGGTTTCCTCCGGGTGCTCCGGTTTCCCCTCACAGTTCAAAGATGTGCAGGTTAGGTGGATTGGCTATGCTAAATTGCCCCTTAGTGTCAAAGATGTGCAGGTTAGGTGGATTGGCCATGCTAAATTGCCCCTTAGTGTCCCAAAATGTCTAAGTTAGATGGATTGGCCATGGTGAATGTACAGAGTTACGGGGATATGGCCGGGAGAGGCCCTGGGTAAAATACTCTGTCAGAGACGATGGCCTCATCCTGCACTGTCGGGATTCTATGAACGCAACTAAGCAGAATGCCTGGGGAAGGAGCTGGAGGAGCAGGCTGGGGAGGAGAAGGGGACCTTAGGTGACTATCTCTCAGACCACATGACAAATAGGATGAAAAATTTTAGAATTTGTATTGATGTGGAGCTTACCATGACTTCAGGACATCCCATTCAGTACATGGGAGCCAATGTAATGCATTTGACAGGTCTGCTGGGCGGCACGATGGCACAGTGGTTAGCACTGCTGCCTCACAGCGCTATGGACCCGGGTTCGATTCCCAGCTTGGGTCACTGTCTGTGTGGAGTTTGCAAGTTCTCTCCATGTCTGCATGGGTTTCCTCCAGGTGCTCCGGTTTCCTCCCACATCCAAAGCTGTGCAGGTTTGGTGTATCGGCCATGCTAAATTGCCCTTAGTGTCCAAAGATGTATGGTTTAGGTGGATTGGCCATGCTAAATTGCCCCTTAGTGTCAGGGTGAGTACATGGGGTTACGGGGAAAGGGCCTGGACTTCATCCTGTACTGTAGGGATTCTGTTCCGTGATTTTGTTTGCCCCTCACCCAATCCTTTTGCAAAAAGAGGGGCAAGTATCAGACACTCTTGAGTTACAAAGTCCTTTGTGATCCATCTGCCCCACTGGAACTGCGATGAGAGATTATAGTTGTGAAAGAAGTGGAGGAAGGATCTTTCACAAACTGAGGAATTTAAGGGATGATTTCAGAGGTTTACAGAACGATTGAACAAATTAAAAGAGAGTAAATGATTGATTTTGCTGGTTGGTGAATGGGTGAGCAGGAGGCACAGACAGAGGATTCTGACTACAATGAACAAAGGGGAATGTCAGAAGATTCCCCTTTTAACACAGTTGCTAATAAAAGAGAGTCGGAAGTATATTTTAAAATGGGATTGGGTAAATATTTGAAAAGGGGGTATTAGAAAAAAGGTTTCATTGAAAGGGAAGCGAGGTGATTGAATCCCTGCACTGCAGAAGGAGGCCATTTGGCCCATCGAGTCTGCACTGAATCTCCGAAAGAGCATCTTATCCAGGTGCCCTAACCCTATGCCCGTAACCCTGTGCATTTACCATGGCCAATCCCCCAAAACCGACACATCTTGGGATGACATGGCATGGTTAGCACTGCTGCCTCACAGTGCCACGGATCTGGGTTCGATTCCAGGCTTGGGCTACTGTCTGTGTGGAGTCTGCACATTCTCCCTGTGTCTGCGTGGGTTTCCTCCGGGTGCCCTGGTTTCTTCCCACAGTCTGAAAGATGTGCTGGTTAGCGTGCGTTGGCCGTGCTAAATTCTCCCTCAATATATCCGAACAGGTGCTGGAGTGTGGCGTCTAGACGGTTCATTGCAGTGTTAATGTAAGCCTACTTGTGACTAAATAAACTTTAAACTTTCAAGGGGCAATTTTCTGCCTAACCTGCACATCTTTGGACACTAAGGGGCAATTTAGCATTACCAATCCACCTAACCTGCACAATTTTGGATACTGAGGGGCAATTTAGCATGACCAGTCCAACTAACCTGCACATCTTTGGACAGTGGAAGGAAACCAGAGGAAACCCAGGCAGACATGGGGAGAATGTGCAGACTCCACACAGACAGTGACTCAATGCGGGGATCAAACCTGGGTCTCTGAGGCCGCAGTGCTTACCACTGCGCCATTGTGTTGCCCATAAACGTGAATGGGATTGAAGTGGACAGGTTGTGTTGGCATCAGTACGATAGGCAACTTGGCCTCTTCCTGTGCAGCGATCTCCATGATTTCTGTATCATTGTGACTCTTTTACTTTGAAAAGTGATCATTTCCCCTTTAGGTGATAAGGAAGCCAACCAAAGTATCTGTATCGGAGCCGGGTGGTGGATAAGCCAGGATCCCTGCTCCTGATTGGCAACCAATACTCTTCCCCACCCTTCACGCCCTCATTGAGTGGCAGAGCAGGCTTGATGGGCTGACTGGAGAGTCTAGAGACATCAGCCTGGTTTTCCTGCCTCTGGCCGCAATCCAGTGGCCTTTGAATGGAAGTCATGGAGTCATGTCACTGTGACGAACCTGCCTGTGATCGCACACACACAAACACACACACACAGGAGAAACAGCCACAGAGAGTGTCTGGCAGACATGCAAACTCTATCATGAGCGCCTTAGAGCAGAGAGGGAAAGCACGGGGGAGTGGGTGGAAGGCTCAAAATCACTATTTAGGAAAATAACAACCTCTTTAATTATAGGCCTGTCCTAACGTGAGCAATAGGTCAGTGTGAAATATCAGGCTCACGCTGATTGCTCTTAATGAGTCAAATAATTAACCTTGATTCATCGCTATCCTAATGTGATCTGACTCACGAGTGGTACATAGACTGGAATTTGTCACTCCAGTGTCATCTGACGGCAAACACTCACTTACGTTAAAAAAAACCCCTGACCCTTCAGATGTTGCTGTGTAGCGCCTCCCTGGCATTTTGGCAGAGATGTGATGGGATCGGTTCAGACGTATGATCAAGAGTTAACAAACTGGGATGCTCGCACCCTCGAAAAGAGTAGCTTAAAGTTATGAAGGAGCAGGGAGACTTAGAGAAGGTATTTCCACTTGTATGGGGCACAAAGCCTGGAGGCCTCAAATGTACAGTAGTTACTCAGACATCTGATACAGGTGTTGGTGTAAAGTGGATTTGTCATTGGCGTAGAAATCCAGGCAACTGTCAATCCCACCATCGCAGTTTGAGAATTTGAATCCCAGTCCTTATTTTTCTTTATTCATTTGTGGGACATGGGCTGGGCCAGCATTTATTGCCCATCCTTAGTTGCCCGAGGGTAGTTGAGAGTCAACAACATTGCTGTGCAGTCACACGTAGGCCAGACCAGGTAAGGACGGCAGATTTCCTTCCCTAAAGGGACATTAGTGAACCAGATGGGTTTTTCTGACAATTGTTTCACGGTTTCATCAGTAGATTCTTAGTTCCAGATTTTTTTAATTGAATTCACATTCCACCATCTGCCGTGGTGGGATTTGAACCCGGGTCCCCCAGAACATTCGCTGAGTTTGTGGATTGATAGGTTGGCGATAATTCCACTAGGCCATCGCCTCCTCGTGAAGTTAATTGGTTCAGGGTAAACGCTGGAAATACTCAGCAGATCTGGCAGAGAAACAGAATTAATGTAAGTCCATTCTGACTCTTCAGAACTATTAGGAGATAAGGAAGGGAAGTAAAATCTGTAGGAGGGAATCAGCCATGATCTTATTGAATGAGGGAGCAGTGTTAAGGTCCTGTAATGTTTTTAAAGGAAGGCTTTGTCCAGTGTGTGGTGAAAATATGGAACTGATGACCACATTAAAACAGGCCATGTGGTCACACCAACCCTTTAGGACTTTATATTGAAGTTCTCCAGTTATATTCTTCCTCAGAAGAGGAAACAAAACAACACAGTGGCACAGTGGTTAGCACTGCTGTGTCACAGCGCCAGGGACCTGGGTTCAATCCCCAGCTTCGGTCACTGTCAGTATGGAGTCTGCACATTCTCCCTGTGTCTGTGTGGGTTTCCTCTAGATGCTCTGGTTTCCTCCCACAGTCCAAAATCAGGTTAGGTGCACTGACCATGCTAAATTCTCCCTCAGTGTATCCGAGCAGGCGCCTGAGTGGATTAGGGGATTTTCACAGTGACTTCTTTGCAGTGTTAATGTAAGCCTATTTGTGACACTAATAAATAAACTTAGACTTAATTCACTCCCTATTCACACTATCAAAACCTTTCATCACTTTAAAGACCTTGATTAGGCCACCCATCAACCTTTTTTGTACGAGAGTAGATCCAGCCTAACAATTCTCTCCTGATAGGCACACTCACACATTACTGGCACCATTCTTATTAATCTTCTCTACACCCTCTCCAATTCCTCTCTATGCTGACCAGAACTATAAGCAGTATTCCAAGGGTGGTCTCACTAAGATTCTTACAGTGGCTACAAGAGCAGGTCAGAGGCCTGCCTTGGAAGTGTATCGGCTGTTCCTTCGCAGTCGCTGGGTCAAAATCCTGGAATTCTCTCCCTAACGGCATTGTGGATCAACCCACAGAACATGGACTGCAGCGATTCAGGAAGGCAGCTCACCAACACCTTCTCAAGGGCAACTAGGGATGGACAATAAATGCTGGCCCAGCCAGCAACGTCCATGTCCCACGAATCAATAAAAAAAGGATGAACTGGTTCATTGTGGGAGTGGGTCAGTGTTGGGGGCTCCAGAATCCTTGGCTGATTGTCTGTCCTCTGGCTGGGCGAGGGTCTAATCACCAACGCAAGTCTAAGAGGAGGAGGTGGCATAGTGGTGTTGCCACTGGACTAGTAATCTAGTCCCAGGGTAAGGTTCTGAAGTACCTGGGTTCAAATCTCACCATGACAGATGGTGAAATTTGAATTTAATAGAAATCTGGAATTAAAAGTCTAATGATGACCATGAAACCATTGTCAATTGTTCCTTCATCCAAGTCATGTTGACCTTTTTTTTGTTTGTTCATGTGACATGGGCATCGCTAACTGAGCCAGTAATTCAATGTCCATCCCTAAGGGCATTTATGAGTCAACCAGGTTGCTATGGATCGAGTGTCACAGGTAGACCAGACCAGGTAAGGACCTAAAGGGGCATTAGAGTGAACCAGATGGGCTTTTGAACCCAGGCCACCAGATCACTACCCCAGACCTCTAGATTACCAGTTCAAAATTTTGGAATTTGAATTCAATAGGAATCTGGAATTAAAAATTTAAAAATCCATCTGATTCACTAATGTCCTTTAGGGAAGGAACTCTGCCACTCTTACCTGGTCTGGCCTACGCGTGACTCTTATTAAAAAATGCCACTCGGTTCAAGGGCAACTAGTCACATCCCCTGAATGTATAAAAGAAACTCAAAACGTGTAGTTCCACAAAGAGCCACTGGAGGAGCCATGGCAGCAATCTTAAAGGGATAGTCCACCATCAGACAGGGCCAAGTTTACTATGAATGTTTTGACACAGCCATCCCTTGATATAGGATGAGGCATATTTAGGTTAGAATCCTAGAGTGCAGAAGGAGGACATTCGGCCCATCGATTCTGCAGTGACCTCAATTGCACCCAGTCCGTATCACCACAGTCCCATGCATTTACCCTAGCTAGTCCCCCTGACACTAGAGGGGCAATTTGGCATGGCCAATCCACTTAACCCACACATCTTTCAGACTGTGGGAGGAAACCAGAGCACCCGGAAGAAACCCACGCAGACACGGGGACAACGTGCAAACTCCATACAGACAGTGACCCAAGCCAGGAATCAAACCCAGGTCCCTGGTGCTGTGAGGCAGCAGTGCTAACCACCGTGCCAATGTGCTGTCCTTATAGTAACCAAGGAGAGAGGATAAAGCTTTCTACACCACATTTCTTTGACTCTAAATTACAGGGTTTGTGGGTCCATTTGATTTGATTTGATTTACTATTGTGGCATGTAGTAGGATACAGTGAAAAGTATTGTTTCTTGTGCATTATACAGACAAAACATACTGCTCATATAGTACAAAGGAGAGAAGGAAAGGAGAGGGTGCAGAATGTAGTGTTACAGCCATAGCTAGTGTGTAGAGAAAGATCAGCTTACTATAAGGTAGATCCAATCAAAAGTCTGATGGCAACAGGGAAGAAGCTGTTCTTGAGTCGGTTGGTATGTGACCTCAGACTTTTGTATCTTTTTCCAAGCAGAAGAAGGAGCTTGTGAGCAGTGTTTAGATCTGAAACTGACTTGAAATTGACATGGGAGTTGGTGGAAGAGGGAGAATGTCATGTCTGCTACGACTCTCATCATCTTATACAGATGCACTACAGAAAAAGTTTAAAGTCATTACATTAACACGGTTACATTACATTAACACTACAATGAAGCTACTGTGAATATCCCCTAGTCGCCACATTCCAGCACCTGTTCGGGTCAATGCATCTAACCAGCACATCTTTCAGACTGTGGGAGGAAACGAGAGCACCCAGTGGAAACCCACGCAGACATGGGGAGAGCATGCAGACTCCACAGAGACAGTGACCCAAGCCGGGAATTGAGCCCAGGTCCTTGGCATTGTGAGGCAGCAGTGCTAACCACTGAACCATCACGCCACCCCCTACAAAGCATCCTTTCTGGATGTTTCACAGCTTGCTACGGCTCCTGCTCTGACTCAGGACCACAGGAAACTACAAAAGGTTGTGACCATAACCCAACTCAAACCAGCCTCCCATCCACTGAGGTATATAAAATACTCAATGGGACCGATAAAGTAAATGTTAACGAAATGTTCCCCTTTCTAGAACAGCCTAGGACAAGAGGTCATAGAAGTAGAGTAAGAGGGGGAGGTTCAAGACAGAGATAAGGAGAAGCAACTTCTCACCGTGGGTTGTGAATCTATGGAACTCACTGCCCCAGAGAGCAGTGGATGCAGAATCAATTTGATCAAAAGCGGAATAAAGGGCTATGGGGAAAAGACAGGGAATGGAGTTAGGATGAGATGGAGGTGAGCCATGATCAAGGGATGAATTGCCCAATCTCACTGCTAATTCCTATGTTCCTGTGACCCCTTTACAATTCCTGCTGCCTCAGAAAAGCAACCCAGCATAATTCAGGACCCCACGCACCCTGGATATTCTCTCTTCCACTTCTCCCGTTGGCAAAAAGATATAAAAATCTGGGGTCACATACCAACCGATTCAAGAACAGCTTCTTCCCTGCTGCTGTCAGACTTTTGAATGGACCTACCTCGCATAAGTTGATCTTTCTCTACACCCTAGCGAACACTACATTCTGCACCTTCTCCTTTCCTTCTCCACTCTATGAACAGTATGCTTTGTCTGTATAGCGCACAGGAAACAATACTTTCACTGTACCCCATTACATGTGACAATAATAAATCAAATAAAATCAAAAATGCGATTAAACCAAGTCAGTCTGAGCTCCAGTGCACTCCTCATTTCTGTTATCTGTGAAATTACTCAGACACTCACTGCACACACCTCACTGCACACACCCCACTGCACACATACTCACTGCACACATGTTCACTACGCACAGCTCACTGCACACACCCTATTGCATGCACGTTCACCGCACACAGCTCATTGCACGCACACGCATGCTCACGGCACACACGCTCACTGCACACACACACACACACACACACACCACCAATCCGCACTACTCTGTCAGAACCTGTGGATTACACAGCAAAAGGGAAACCCAATGCAGAAAGTTACATGGTAGCACAATGGTTAGCACTGCTGCCTCATAGCGCCATGGACCTGGGTTCGATTCCCGGCATGGGTTACTATCTGTATGGAGTCTGCATGTTCTCCCCGTGACTGTGTGGGTTTGCTCCAGTTTCTTCCCACAGTCCAAAAGACGTGCTGGTTAGGGTGCATTGGTCGTGCTAAATTCTCCCTCAGTGTACCCAAACAGGTGCCGGAGTGCGGCGACTGGGGGATTTTCACAGTAACTTCATTGCAATGTTAACATAAGCCTACTTGTGACACTAACAAGATTTTTTAAAAAAGTTACTGTCACCAAGGACTTTGTGAAAGAAAGGTGAACAATCTATCCCCTTGTCTGTGAGCGGGGAGACAGGAAGATTGTCCCTGTTTGTCTGAGTATTGAATTTAATTCCAGTTAATACATCCCAAATAAACCCTGAACTGAGCTGTGAGATCCACCTCTTCCACCTGTTTTAATTGGTGTTTTGGTCAGCTTGATTTGAGCGTATTACAGACTTGGTGAGGAATGTGTGGAATCCCAGGTATCGCAGCAATTACTGACAGTGATAATGAACCTATCCAACCCTGATGAAACACATTCTCCAGCAATCCCTCCTTTCTGGAAAGTGCTCTGGGGCATCCAGAAAGGTGCTATATCAATGCAAGTCACAAGAGGAAGAACAACAGAGGAAAGAGATCCTCTTTATTTGAAATGCTGAATATTTATTGAGCAATGCGTGCAAGATCATAGAATCCCTACAGTGCAGCGAGGCCATTTGGCCCATCGAGTCTGCACCGACTCTCTGACAGAATATCCTACGTAGGCCCTCTCCCCCACCCTATCCCCGTAATCCAGCACATTTACCCTGGTAATCTCCCTAACCTACACATCTTGGGACACTAAGGTGCAATTTAGCATGGCCAATCCATCTAACTTGAACATCTTGGGACACTAAGGCGCAATTTAGCATGGCCAATCCACCTAAGCTACATATCTTGGGACACTAAGGTGCAATTTAGCATGGCCAACCCACCGAACCTACACATCTTTGGAGTGTGGGAGGAAACTGGAGCACCCGGAGGAAACCCACGCAGACATGGTGAGAATGTGCAGACTCCACACAGTGACCCGAGGCCGGAATTGAACCCGAATCCCTGGCGCTGTGAGGCAGCAGTGCTAACCACTGTGCCACCGTGTCGGCCCGTAGTGGTGGTGAGCCGCCTTCTTGAACTGTTGCAGTCCCTGTGGCATAGGTACACCCACAGTGCTGTGAGGGAGGGAGCTCCAGGATTTTGACCCAGCGACAGTGAAGGAACGCTGCTTCTGCTGTCTGCCAAATAAAATCCTTTTCAAGAAACAGTACGGGATTCTAAATGCGATCTGCTCATATTTTATTCCATCGCGCGAGAAAACAATAAGGGGAGATACTGTATTGTCACAAGGAATATTAAACCAAGGATTTGTCTGAATAGTTAAAAGTTTATTCATTAGTCACAAGGAGGCTTACTGTAATGAAGTTACTATGAAAATACTCTCGTTGCCACACTCCGGTGCCTGTTCGGGGACACTGAGGGAGAATTTAGCACGACCAATGCACCTAACCAGCACGTCTTTCGGACTGTGGGAGGAAACCGGAGCACCCGGAGAAAAACCCACGGAGACGCAAAGAGAGCATGCAGACTCCACACACACACACACACACACAGAGTGATCCAAGCCCAGAATCAAACCCCAGGTCCCTGCCGCCGTGAGGCAGCAGTGCTAACCACTGTGTCGCCCAGTTAAGGCGGATGTAAAAGGTGGCAGAGAGAGACAACCACACTTCAAAAGAACTTCGTTGGCTGTAAAGTGCTTTGGGACGTCCCAAGTAGAAGGCTCTACCTAAATGCAGCCTCTGCTTTCCTCTGATAGCCCGGTCCACCAAACCACTCTGTACCTAAAAGAGACCAAACACCCTCTTGTCACTTCACTGCCTCTAAAATAGCAGCATTTCCTCTTGTACGCGAAACCTGCCCCTTTTGCGCACCTCCCGCGGCAGGGTGAGGTGTTTGTCGGACGTACTATTCTTACACTGATTGTTAACGCGGTTGAATTGGCAGAAATCCACAAGACTTCTCCTGGCAGCTAGTCACTGCTGCAGCTGTCTCACAAGCAGGAAGTGTGAGTTTTACAGCAGGAGGTCAATAACGTTTCACAAAGTAACTTGCTTTTCTTCTCCCCACATCAAAGATAGGCTGACATCACCGCACCCCCACCCCACCCGACCCCACTCTCCCAAATCCAAGAGCAGACACCAGGGGATTTTCACGGTAACTTTATTGCAGTGTGAGTGTAAGCCGACCTGCGACTGATAAATAAACTTTAGGGGAACCGTTTCAGGGAGTTTGTGCGGCACGGTGGTTAGCATTGCTGCCAGGGACCCGGGTTCGATTCCCAGCGTCGGGTCACCGTCTGTGCAGAGCCTACACATTCTCCCCGTGTCTGAGTGGGTTTCCTCCGGGTGCTCTGGTTCCCTCCTACAGTCCGGAAGACGTGTGCTGGTTAGGTGCATTGGCTGTGCTAAATTCTCCCTCAGTGTGCTCGAACAGGCACAGGCAGTAACTTCATTGCGGTGTTAACATGAGCCTACTTGTGATACAAGTAAATAAATAAACTTTAAGAAAATATTCACTATTTGCTGTCCATGTGCTCACTGACATATATTGGCACCCAATCCAGCCTCGCCTTAAATTACAAATTCCCACCCTTATTTTCAATGGCCTCAAACCTCCTTATCTCTGGGAATTCCTCCAACCATCCCCAACCCTCTGAGATCTCTACACTCCTCCAATTCTGGCCACTTGCCCATTTCTGGAAGCGTTTGTCCATCGGTAGCCATGTCAAAAGTTGCCGGGGTCACAGAGTTGTTACAATGCAGAAGAAGCCCATTCGGCCCATCATGTCTGCACTGGCTCTCGGAATGAGAAACTCATCAAGTTCCACTCCCCCATCTTCGCCCCAAAATTCCACACATTATTCCTTTTCCGATAACAGTCTAATTCCCTTTTGAATGGTTCAATTGAATCTGAGTAGCTAACACTGCTGCCTCAGTATTAAAGTACATGCTTTGATTTGATTTGTTTTATTATTGTCACATGTATTAGTGTACAGTGAAAAGTACTGATTCTTGCACACTATACAGACAAAGTGTACCGTCCATAGACAGCTAAATGAGATTGTTTTTACGAGAGAGTGCAGAATGTAGTGTTACAGTCATAGCTAGGGTGTAGAGAAAGATCAACTTAATATAAGGTAGGTCCATTCAAAAGTCTGATGGCAGCAGGGAAGAAGCTGTTCTTGAGTTGGTTGGTGCGTGACCTCAGATTTTATATCTTTTCCTCAATGAAAGAAGGTGGAAGAGAGAATGGCTGTCCTTGCCGAGGCAGCAGGAGTTAATGGATGGGAGGCTGGTTTGCCTGGTAGATTGGGCTACATTCATGACCTTTTGTAGTTCCTTGCGATCTCGGGCAGAGCAGGAGCCCATTCCAAGCTGTGATACAACCAGAAAGAATGCTTTCTATGGTGCATCTGTAAAAGTTGGTGAGAATTGTAGCGGATATGCCAAATTTCCTTAGCCTCCTGAGAAAATAGAGGCTTTGGTGGGATTTCTTAACTATAGTGTTGGCATGGGGGGACCAGGACAAGTTGTTGGCGGCCTGGACGCCTAAAAACTTGGCATTCCAAGCACCCGGGGTTCCGAGTGCTCGGGTTCCGAGTGCTCAGGGTTCCCAGTGCTCGAGGTTCCCAGTGCTCGGAGTTCCCAGTGCCTGGGGTTCCCAGTGCTCGGGGTTCCCGGTGCTCGGGGTTCCTGGTGCTCGGGGTTCCCAGTGCTCGGGGTTCCCAGTGCCCGGGGTTCCCAGTGCTCGGGGTTCCCAGTGCTCAGGGTTCCCAGTGCCCGGGGTTCCAAGTGCCTGGGGTTCCAAGTGCTCGAGGTTCCCAGTGCCCGGGCTTCCCAGTGCCCGGGGTTCCCAGTGCCCGGGCTTCCCAGTGCTTGGGGTTCCCAGTGCTCAGGGTTCCCAGTGCTCGGGGTTCCCAGTGCCCGGGCTTCCCAGTGCCCGGGGTTCCCAGTGCTCGGGGTTACAAGTGCTCAGGGTTCCAAGGGCTCGGGGTTTCCAGTGCCCGGGGTTCCCAGTGCCCAAGGTTCCCAGTGCCCGGGGTTACAAGTGCTTGGTGTTCCCAGTTCTCGGGGTTCCAAGTGCTCAAGGTTCCCAGTGCTCGGGGTTCCCAGTGCTCAGGGTTCCCAGTGCCCGGGGTTCCCAGTGCCCGGGGTTCCCAGTGCCCGGGTTGCCCAGTGCTCGGGGTTCCCAGTGCTCGGGGTTCCCAGTGCTCGGGGTTCCCAGTGCCTGGGGTTCCCAGTGCTCAGGGTTCCAAGTGCCCGGGCTTCCCAGTGCCCGGGGTTCCCAGTGCCCCGAGTTCCCAGCGCCCGGGATTCCCAGTGCCCCGAGTTCCCAGCGCCCGGGGTTCCCAGCGCCCGGGGTTCCCAGTGCCCGGGGTTCCCAGTGCCCCGAGTTCCCAGCGCCCGGGGTTCCCAGCGCCCGGGGTTCCCAGTGCCCGGGGTTCCCAGTGCCCCGAGTTCCCAGCGCCCGGGATTCCCAGTGCCCCGAGTTCCCAGCGCCCGGGGTTCCCAGTGCCCGGGGTTCCCAGTGCCTGGGGTTCCCAGCGCCCGGGATTCCCAGTGCCCCGAGTTCCCAGCGCCCGGGGTTCCCAGCGCCCGGGGTTCCCAGCGCCCCGAGTTCCCAGCGCCCGGGGTTCCCAGCGCCCCGAGTTCCCAGCGCCCGAGGTTCCCAGCGCCCGGGGTTCCCAGCGCCCCGAGTTCCCAGCGCCCGAGGTTCCCAGCGCCCGGGGTTCCCAGCGCCCGGGGTTCCCAGCGCCCCGAGTTCCCAGCGCCCGGGGTTCCCAGCGCCCCGAGTTCCCAGCGCCCGGGGTTCCAAGGGCTCAGGGTTCCCAGTGCTCGGGGTTCCCAATGCCCGGGGTTCCCAGTGCTCGGGGTTCCCAGTGCCCGGGGTTCCTAGTTCCCGGGGTTCCCAGTGCCTGGGGTTACAAGTGCTCGAGGTTCCCAGTGCCCGGGGTTCCCAGTGCCCGGGGTTCCCAGTGCCCGGGGTTCCCAGTGCCCAAGGTTCCCAGTGCCCGGGGTTACAAGTGCTTAGTGTTCCCAGTTCTCGGGGTTCCCAGTGCCCGGGGTTCCCAGTGCCCGGGGTTCCCAGTGCTCGAGGTTCCAAGTGCTTGGTGTTCCCAGTTCTCGGGGTTCCAAGTGCTCAAGGTTCCCAGTGCTCGGGGTTCCCAGTGCCCCGGGTTCCCAGTGCTCGGGGTTCCCAGTGCTCGGGGTTCCCAGTGCTCAGGGTTCCCAGTGCTCAGGGTTCCCAGTGCTCGGGGTTCCCAGTGCTCGGGGTTCCCAGTGCTCGGGGTTCCCAGTGCTCAGGGTTCCCAGTGCTCAGGGTTCCCAGTGCCCGGGGTTCCCAGTGCCCGGGGTTCCCAGTGCCCGGGTTGCCCAGTGCTCAGGGTTCCCAGTGCTCGGGGTTCCCAGTGCTCGGGGTTCCCAGTGCTCGGGCTTCCCAGTGCCCGGGGTTCCCAGTGCCCCGAGTTCCCAGCGCCCGGGGTTCCCAGTGCCCCGAGTTCCCAGCGCCCGGGGTTCCCAGCGCCCGGGGTTCCCAGTGCCCCGAGTTCCCAGCGCCCCGAGTTCCCAGCGCCCGGGGTTCCAAGGGCTCAGGGTTCCCAGTGCCCGGGGTTCCCAGTGCCCGGGGTTCCTAGTGCCCGGGGTTACAAGTGCTTGGGGTTCCAAGGGCTTGGGGTTCCCAGTGCTCGGGGTTCCCAATGCCCGGGGTTCCCAGTGCTCGGGGTTACAAGTGCTCGAGTTTCCCAGTGCCCGGGGTTCCCAGTGCCCGGGGTTCCCAGTGCCCGGGGTTCCCAGTGCTCGAGTTTCCCAGTGCTCAGGGTTCCCAGTGCCCGGGGTTCCCAGTGCTCAGGGTTCCCAGTGCCCGGGGTTCCCAGTGCCCGGGGTTCCCAGCGCCCGGGGTTCCCAGCGCCCCGAGTTCCCAGCGCCCGGGGTTCCAAGGGCTCAGGGTTCCCAGTGCCTGGGGTTCCTAGTGCCCGGGGTTCCCAGTGCCTGGGGTTACAAGTGCTCGAGTTTCCCAGTGCCCGGGGTTCCCAGTGCCCGGGGTTCCCAGTGCCTGGGGTTCCCAGTGCTCGAGGTTCCAAGTGCTCGGGGTTCCCAGTGCCCGGGGTTCCCAGTGCTCGGGGTTCCCAGTGCTCAGGGTTCCCAGTGCCCGGGGTTCCTAGTGCCCGGGGTTCCCAGTGCTCAGGGTTCCCAGTGCTCAGGGTTCCCAGTGCCCGGGGTTCCTAGTGCCCGGGGTTCCCAGTGCCTGGGGTTACAAGTGCTCGAGTTTCCCAGTGCCCGGGGTTCCCAGTGCCCGGGGTTCCCAGTGCCTGGGGTTCCCAGTGCTCGAGGTTCCAAGTGCTCGGGGTTCCCAGTGCCCGGGGTTCCCAGTGCCCAAGGTTCCCAGTGCCCGGGGTTCCCAGTGCTCAGGGTTCCCAGTGCCCGGGGTTCCCAGTGCTCAAGGTTCCCAGTGCCCGGGGTTCCCAGTGCTCAGGGTTCCCAGTGCCCAAGGTTCCCAGTGCCCGGGGTTCCCAGTGCCCGGGGTTCCCAGTGCCTGGGGTTCCCAGTGCCCGGGGTTCCCAGTGCTCAGGGTTCCATTGATATGGACAGGGGCATGTTCCCTAGTACACTTCCTGAAGTCGATGACATTGAGGGAGAGATTATTGTCGTCGCACTAGTTGACCAGATTTTCTAATGCACTTTGTACCACAATCCATTCTCCACTACGATTGGGAGTTGCTTTGGGATTTTAAAAAAAAGGCAGTGCGGACAAGTTGGGCCAAAAGTCTTATTTCCATGCTGCAAATCTCTATGACTCTATTGTCTCAACTATCTCATGTGGTCGCGGCTTCCACATTCTGACCACTTTCTCAGTTCCTTGTGGCCCCTCTAGTTTTGGTTTCACCCACAAGTGGAAACCCCTTCTCTGAGTCACCCTGCTGGAAGTAGCTGGTGCCCCTGGCACCCAGTGAGAATCAGCACCTTTAGATGAGGAGGGGAGACACTTGGAACGGGGTCACAAGTAAAATACGCCTGCAGGAATGTTATTTCTAACTGACTAGGGCACAGCAACTCTGTGCTGCGTTCCGAATCCACCTTATTTTGGAGTGTCGGTTTTGTTAATTTTCTCAAGTGCTCTGTGTTGATGCAGAACGCAAGGGGTTAAAAATAACTGTCAGAGTTTCCTGAGCGTTTGTGTTACGAGGTTTAACACCTGTCAGTTTCCTTTCCCACACACATCTGGGTAGTGAATCTCAGCTTCCTTGTGTGATGGTATGTCTATATCTCCCCAGGATGTGGATACTACTTCACAATCCCCAGTTGGTCTTGAGAAGGTGGTGTTGAACCCCCTACTTGTGTTGCTGCAGTCCCTGTAGCGTAACTCAGCCCGCACAGGTGTTAGGGCAGGAGTTGCAAGATCTTAAAGTTATAAGTTTGTTTGTTAGTCATAAGTAAGGTTTGCTGCAGTGAAGTTACTGCGAAATTCCCCTGGTCAACACAGTCTGGCACCTGTTCAGGTCAATGCATCCTACCCAGCACGTCTTTCAGACTGTGGGAGGAAACCAGAGCACCTGGAGGAAACCCACACAGACACAGGGAGAATGTGCAAACTCCACACAGGCATCCCTTTGATCGCGGGGTGCTGAAGAAATGATACATCCAAACTGTAAGATTTGGAGTGGAGTTTGATAGATGCTCCCAAGCACCTACTGGCCTTGCCCTTCCAGATGGTGGAAATCATGACTTTGGGAGGTGTAGTATAAGCGTATCTGACACATCACGTGTTAAGGGGTGGCACGGTGGCACGGTGGTTGCCCCACAGCTCCAGGAATCCAGGTTCAATTCCGGCCTCGGGTCTCTGTCCATGCGGAATTTGCACATTCTTCCCATGTCTGCGAGGGTTTCCTCCTGATGCTCCAGTTTCCTCCCATGCTCCAAAGCTGTGTAGGCTGGACGGATTAGCCATGCTAAATTGGTGGAATGACGGGGAAGAGGGCGTGGGTAAGGTCAGGGAGTCGGTGTGGACTCGATGGACCAAATGACTTTTTCTGCATATTTGGGGTTCTCTGATAACTGGGAAATAGTACTGCCCACATTGTGACATAAAGAGACACATGGCCTGTGAGTTGTTGTTCTTTGTCCTTCGTCATCGATGAGGACCTCGACACCATTAGTCATTTTGAGGCAGGTTGCAGTGTGTCCGAAGATGACTGATCAGGCCAATTTGGGCATAGAATGTCCTGGCACATATTGGGCAGACTTGTGTAGACACTGTAGTTGTTGCGCTGGTGGCTCTGGACTTGCGCAGCTCGTGTTTAAGTTGTGCTTCAGCAATACACCTTGCTTGGTGAGCTTGGCAGGCCTTGTGGACGAGGCAGTGCCAGGTAGGGTGGTTTTGTGCCAACGTTTCCCAGGTGGTCGTGTCAATGTCAAGCGACTTCAGGGAGGCTTTGAGTGTGTCTTTGTAACGTTTCTTCTGCCCTCCATGCGAGCGTTTTCCAGCAGAGATTTCCCCAAAAAGGAACTGCTTGGGCTTGCGCTGGTCTGGCATACGGGTGACATGACCTTGCCCACGGGGTCTGCGCTCTCATCAGCAGTGTGTGGACTGATGGTAGACTTGCTGTAGAGAGAACTTCAGTGTCTGGTACTTTGTCTTGCCATCGGATGCGTAATATACCCCCAACCAAAGGTATTACCCCTCCCTGACACCCCATACACGCCCACCTGTGAGTAGAGTCAATTGTGGAATGGACAGAGACTTGTATAGAAGCACAGAGTTAGCTTGTGACTTGGGCTGTAAACACGTGCATAGTTATGTATCAGCAATCAACACTTAGGGCGGGATTTTACGCCCTCACTCGTCCCGAGACTGTAAAATCCCGCCCGTCAACAGCCCTTCCCATTGTCGGGCCCTCGCCCACTCCACGATGGGCAGAGTGGAAAATTCCAGCCTTAGTGATCAACCGTACAGGGCTCAGAACCTCTTCATGAGATGTACTGAGGATAGACCATACAGCTGGAGGTGATATTGAAGGAGTCTTGGCAAATGGTTCTAGATGGTACACACTGCAACCACTGCCTGTCGATGGTGTAGAGAGTGGATCTTTAGGGCGACGAATGGGTTGCCAGTCGAACAGTTTGTGTTTCCCCCCATGGTGTCATAGAACCATAGAAAATTTACAGCTTCTTGTCTGTGCCACACCATACTTTGACTAATCCCACTGACCTGCACTTGGACCATATCCCTCTCATCCATATACCTGTCCAAGCTTTTCTTAAGTGTTAAAAGTGACCCTGCATTTATCCGGCAGCTCATTCCACACTCCCACCACTCTCTGCGCGAAGAAAGCCCCCCCTAATATTCCCTTTAAACTTTTCCCCTTTCATGCTTCTTGAGTGGGGAATATTCCGTCACGTATCTGATTGATCCCCCTGTGGGTGGAGAAAATGTTCTTTAGAAGTAATTGGGAACTAAGAGCACAGTGAGAATGAGGAACCTGATTAAATTTGTTTTAGAAATGATACTGGAGAAATACATGGATCTTCTTAACCTAGATCTGACCAGCTGCATTCTAGGATTCTAAAAGCGAGATAATGGATTGGCTTCTTTGAGAGGACCACCCAAAATTAATAACCTCTGATGGCCTAGTGGTAATATCACTAGACCATTAATCCAGAAACTTATCTAATGTTTGGGTTCGAATCCCGCCACGGCAGATGGTGGAATTTGAATTCAATAAAAATCTGGAATTACGAATCTACTGATGACCATGAAACCATTGTCGAAAAATCCATCTGGTTCACAAATGTCCCTTTAGGGAGGGAAATCTTACCTGGTCTGGTCTGCATGTGATTTGCAAATGCCTAAGCAAGCTAGGCAGTTAGGGATAGGCAATAAATGTGGGCCCAACCATCCTATGAATCAATTTTAAAAAAGCTCCCACAAACAGCAATGTGATAATAATTAGAGAATCTAGTTTTTGTGATGTTGATTGAGAGATAAGTATTGGACAGGACACCAGGGAGAACTCCTGGCACCAGCTTTTACATTCATCCAAACAAGCAGATGGGATCTCGGTTGGACATCCCATCCAGCAGCTTGAACACTGCAGCACCCCCTCAGTGCTCTGCTGAAGTGTCGGTGTAGATTTTTGTGCTGACGCCTCTGGAGCAGGATTTGAACCCAGCACCCTGTGACTCAGAGGTGATAGCACTGACTGCGTCACAGCCAACACTCCAAGGATTTCTACACATCAAAGTGTGCGCCACAGGCTGTGAAGCATTCAGGGCACTCTGAGACCAATTAGATATACATATCTTTCTTTGTTTTCTGCTGGGTGACCCCCGTGGCACAGTGGTTAGCATTGCTGCCTCGCAGCGCCAGGGACCTTGTTCAATTCCGGCCTTGGATGACTGCATGGAGTTTGCACATTCTCCCCATGTCTGCGTGGGTTTCCTCAGGGTATTCTAGTTTCCACCTACACTCCAAAAATGTGTACGTTAGGTGGATTGGCCATGCTAAATTGCTCCTTAGTGTCCAAAGATGTGCAGATTAGGTGGATTGGCCATGCTAAATTGCCCCTTAGTGTCCAAAGGTGTGCAGACTAAGTGGATTGGCCATGCTAAATGGCTCCTTAGTGTCTATAGATATGCAGATTAGGTGAATTGGCCATGCTAATTTGCCCATTAGTGTCCAAAGATGTGTAGGTTAGGTGGATTGGCCATGGTTAATGTATGGGA